>NC_086155.1:11439453-11740842 GCF_035149785.1 Candoia aspera | reverse complement strand
TGGTCTTTATTTGTGAATTTCAGAAGTGCCTTTTTGCAACAGTTATTAAATGAAATCTCTGTATCCCAAAGCAATGTGTTTCTAAGTACAGAGCACTTGGGGATAAACAGGGGTTAGCTGTGACCTTCATGCCAAGCTGATGAGATTTCCCTTCCAGAGGCATTTGACTGGTAGGACATCGTTGGATGCAAAACACTGGACCAGAAGCACTTGGCCTTGATCCAGCAAGGCAAGCGATAGATTTTTATTTGCATCACTAGTCTAGTGTTACAGTTTTGGACCTTGCCTGTACTCCTCTGTGCTGATGAACTGGAAAGTAAACAGATCTGCTACAAGGAACAGTGCATCTCCAGAATACAGGATATTTACAACCCAAGAGACCCGGATTGGTTCTGGGACCAATGTAAAAGGATGCAAAGAGGCCAAAGGACGTGCACATGTGAAAGCAGGTTTTGAAAAGCAAAAGTGATGAGGAAGAAGCCTGCAATATTGCTTCCAGGAGCAGCAGTAACTGTCATATAGCACATATATTTTCCAGATGTCTCTGGAAACTTTCAAGCCCACTGAGTTACTCATTATGGAAGATCGGAGGGGGAAAGCAAATATATAGGAATCTGACACCTATCTGGACATTTTTGGAAAAATATGCCTCCTATCTGCCTACCTATCATGTTTCTTTTCCTAACATCCCAGGGTTATTAAACTTCTGTGATTATAGAAAGGTAATTTCTGTTTGCTTTCTAAAAGCTTGCACCTGGAAATACTGTAGCACATTTAGCCATTCTATGGTAATCATTTGTGTCACAATTCTAAAACACAACGATGTATGTGGACTTCTCTATGCAACTGGAATTTAAAACTCTATTACTTTTCAACATGGGCTGCAAAGCGTATTTGTCTCAGAAAGATCAGAATCTGTATATAACATGCAAAGTGAAGCACGGTGCTCTACTCAACCCTGTTTGCTTGGTTTCTTGGTTTCAGTAAGGAATACTTATGGAGCAACTCTACTAGAATACTCAAAAGCAAAGGGGCAAATACAGCAACACGAATGATAAAAACAGAAAAGGAAGAAAGAGATTACAGTGTTAAGGAGTTACAGATCATCAGTGTAACCCAAATGTATTTTGTAGAAAGTAAGCTCTTCTTCATTAAAAATGCATTGACTGTTTTATGCCTAACTTTTCACATTCTGCAGATTCAGATGCTGGCAGAAAAATAGGGGCTATCTGAATACTGGCAACAGTCCACAACCTGCTTCTCTCAACCAATTCTGAATATAGACTTAGAACAGGATCCAGATTTGTTTGAATTCCTTTAATTGCCAGGCAATTATGGAAATTCTAATCCATCAGATCTGGAGGATACCAGATTGGGAAAGGCTGGTCTATGGGCTTCAAATTCTATTTAAAATTACACTTTTCTTACTGTCATGAAACTATACCCATAATATAACATGCAAGAATTTTTTTTATTTTTTTAGCTCAAAATAAAGAACAAAAGGATTCTATGCAACTGGTGCATAGAGTGACACTGGTCATTTAGGTTACTACCTAGCCTGATTCAGAATGCTGGAGATGTCAGACTACCTTTCTTCAGTACTTTCATCACATGCAAAAAGTTGAGTGTGCAAAATTATCCACTCGCAAAAATGTGTATAGAAACTGCAATGACCCACCCTATCAGTCACAGATCACTAAACAACACTATGCATTGGCCTGTCCCTGATCTCTTCCAGATACATTATGACTAAAACTCCCAGGTTTCTCAGTCAGGAAAGGTGATGGTAAGGACATGATGATGTAGGAAAAAACAAAATAATGTCAAAGAAATGAAATCACCTCTGGAAGGGCCAATGGCCATCCTGGCTGTAAACGCTGGCTGTAGTCCTAACATGTTTAGATAGTGTCCTATTGGAGAAATCTGCTACTTTGATCTGACAAGAATGCAGCTTTTCTGCTATTATAGCACATTTCCAGAGGTTGCCTAACTAACCTTCCTCGATGACATACACCTAGTCTGAAGACAGAAAACTTAGTTCAACTGCAATCACCAAAATCTCTCAGAGCTATAATGGCCACACATAGACTCAGAAATATGAAAAATTAGGTTGTAGGAGTTGTTAGGCTGTAAGCTTAGCATTCTATCAACCCAATTTTTCCATGCTCTTTCCTATAATACTCCATTTCATTCCACCTTCTCCTTTTTTCTCCCCTCCCCAAAGCAATCCCTTAACTTTCAATGGCTCCTGACATTTTCTTGGGCCATTCAAGGGGTTCCCTTTAGCCCCATCTCAAAGATTTGTGTGCTCTTTATAATTTCATGAAACCTGCCATTCCATCTACATAAGGATCCAAGTTCAGAAAACAAATTTGCTACTGATGTACAATATTTCTACTGAAATCAATAGCGTACATCCAAGAGATGTGTTTGAAGTGTCCAGCCTACTTTCTATTTGTTTGATAAACAAGAGATCTAAATACACTTCTTGACTTGGTCACCAATAAGGAAAATAGATTTTCCATTACCTAATGTTCCTCTTATGTTGGCCAGGCATTTCAGAGGAACTTCAAATTCCAAAGAATGGCCCCTTGAGAAAACTTCTTCCGTAGAAGTCCTCATTAGCAAATATAGGGCTGACATGAGTTTCTACTCTGGAACTGGGATCCCTTCCAGCCTCCATGAGATACAGAACATGCATGGCTGGAATCCACTGCGATATAGCAGCCCCAAGGTTATTCAAGGCACAGTATCAGCCCAAAATACAAGAAATCAGAAACCAAGTACATCTTCTCTACATCATGTGCAAACGAAGCAAAAAACCCGAACCGCATGCTAGGTGTGTGGGTGTGTGCGTGTGAAGACAGGAAAATATAATTTGCATATAGAACCGGGAGGTGGGGAGGAGGAAGCTCTGTCAGGAAACCTTGTATAAACAACCAGATTTATATCATGGACAATCTATCGGGAGCCATTGAGCGGATGAAGCCAGAGCCAAAAGCAGATGTGATCAGAACCCAAAATGGATGGGATCATCTGTTTCCTGACATCTCATTTTTCCTTCTCACACTCTGTTCCTCTTTCTCAAGAAGTAATCCACAAGGAAAGGAGAGGTGGCTCTTATTTGTATTGATCTCTTGCAGCAGCTTTTAAAATTAGTCTGGGGGCTGCCTGAAATTAGTCTGAAGGCCATACATGGTGTAGAACTGCAAATTATCCACCCCATCTTAGAGACTGGTCCAAACTAGGTGCACTCAGTCTAAGGCTGCTTGCTACAGAACTCCAAAATCATGACACAAAATGGGCAGGGAGGAGATTAAGAATATAAAGACTTGTACTGTATTCTGCCACACTTCATCGCACACCGTGATTCATCCTGATGTATACTAGATCTTTGAATATAGAATATTTTTCAGGTCCATTGGCAATCACAAATTCATCTCCTCAGCTGTTCACCTACATCAGAATGATCCTTAGCTTAGTATACACACAAAATACCCCTCCATACTCATTGCTACTTTTACCACATCACCAGAAGTTCTTCCCCAAGAGGGAGTTGCTCTGTATTGAGCAACAGAAGTTTTCTTACAGACTTAATGGCATATGCAGACACCTCAATCCATGCCAATGACAGCAATCTCCCAAACACGTACTGTATGCATACAAATGGTGCCAGAAACATAATACAACATGCAATTCAATCCTTAACTGCACCTATAGCTATAACCCAGGAGTTGGTGAGGCAGGGCATCATTTACTCCTTCTAAATTATTTTTTAAAAATGCCAAAATCTCATAAGATCTCCCAGAAATCTAACACATTTCAGTGTTGTTTCATTCTGGAATATAGGCCATTACCTAGTAACGCCCAAGGCTGGTAAAGAATAACCCATATTAATTATATATGGAAAGAAGCATTCTCATTTTATCTCAAAGAAAGTCCTGGGACTCAGTTGCCAACAAATCAGGGAGTTTCACAGTCTAAAAAGTATGATTCAGGGTGACCTCTTTGTTAACTATAAAAAAAGTAAAAATGCCTGTGAGTCAAGTCTGACTCTTAGTAACTACATAGATACATCCATGAAATTTTCTTGGCAGCAAAAAAGAAGTGGTTTGCCAATGACTGCTTCTAAGATTTTTTTCAATTTCCCACTTTAGCCATGGCTTGCTTGGAAACTAATCTAAGACTGGCTGCAGCCTAGTTTAAATCAAGCATCTCTACAATCTGGCTATACAGGTAGTCTTCAACTTACAACCATCTGTTTAGCAACTGTTCAAAGTACGAAGATGCTGAAAAAAGTGACTTGCAACCAGACCTTGCGCTTACGACCATCACAGCAGCCCTACAGTCATGGGATCAAAATTTGGGCGCTTGGCAACCGGCATGTATTTATGAGGGTTGCAGCATCCCAGGGTCATGTGATCACCATTTGTGACCTTCCCAGCCAGCTTCCAACAAGAAAAATCAATGGGGGAAGCCAGATTTGCTTAATTACCAAGTGATTCGCTTAACGACAGCGGCAAAAAGGTAGTAAAATCAGACGTGATCACGTGATGCCTCACTTAATGACCACCACTTAGGGACTGAAGTTCTGGTCCCAATTGTGGTCGTAAGTCAAGGACTACCTGTAGTTCATTAAACTATGGTGACATCGGCTTCCACCTTTTGTTGAAGTTTGGCATTATTTGTCTTTAAAACTGTTCACTGTCATGCTTCTACAGAATAACCTTATTTTAAATATCTTACTTAGCAGATAAATTTGCTGGAACTTATAATTTGTATAGCATTGTGTTAAATGGGATTCAAAATTGCAATTATTTTACAAAACAGAAATAACTTAAAAAGAAACATGTCTGCATTTACTACTGCTTTTTCCACAGCTCTACTTTGACTCTGACCTGGAAGGCAAAAAAAAAAAAAAAATTCCCCACAAAGTAAACTGCATTTTCTCTTCTCTTAATAACAAAAAGTCCTCTAAAACACATCAGTATTCAATGACCTGAATGCCAAGTATGTAAGAACATTGTCAGATAGGCATTATAAACTGCACTGTAAATTTTCATTTCTATTTAAATAGTTATTTTTTGCCCTCCCCCAGCCCTGCAGCATTTGACCAGTGCATTAAAAAAAGTGCAACATCTTTTTTTCTACTAGAAATTAACAGAAATATGCTTGTGTTCCATCTGTCAAAGACATTTTTTTTAAAAGTGAGAAAAGTGAAGTGAAAAACTACAGAGCATCAACAAGTGAAAAAATAAACAGTATGCTTTAAAATACTGCATAATCAGCATATTCTAAGAATTAATCAAAACAATAGAAGAAATTGACTTGCTTCTACTGACCGCATCTTTTGGCTATGATTCCCACACATTTAAAGTGAATTTAGTGCAAATCACTGCAAATTAAGGCCCTTTATCCTTCTCTTTTTTTAAACAAAAACTGCTTCTTTAAACAACTTTTGTGCAGATCACTTGTTATTCTTTTATTCTGAAGGATCTTTGCCACGTCGAAGAGTTTCTTTGGTGCCGCAGGAAGAAGAAAACGGTCAAATGAAGGCTGAACCATTTGTTTGCTTTTAGATGAAATGAATCCAGCTCTCTTCACATTCTCTGGGCATCTTAAGCGGATGACTCCTGCAAGTGAGAGTGTAGTTCTTGTCTTGATTGTTATCCCAGTGTTCCTGCCCGTTGACTCGGTATAATACTGCAAACTCAATCACTGAGCTAAGCTGGAGGAGGAATGGGGGGAGAGGAAGGAAGAAGGTGAAGATGTCCACTTGGCTCTCCCCATCCTGGCCAGCAACACTGCTGTGCCACTGAGCATTTATTTCATGCTGGCCCTTCCAATGATTAAACGTGTAGCGCACAACCACCTGCTTCTCAAAGGCAACATTGATCACTCTGATCGTGCCATTCAGGCCCAGATCTGAGCTGGTCACTCGTTCCAAACACACCTGCTGCTGCTGCAGGCGGCTGAGGAAGTTCTCACAATCCATGGGCTGCTGGAAGTCAGGCACCAGGCACTGCATGGTGAATTCCAGGTCCAGCCTGCCGCAACAGAGATCCGAATTGATGGACAACCGAGAAAGAACATGAAGCGGGATGGATGGGTCTTCCCCAGCTTGGAAAACTTTCACTTCTGCCAGCTCCAGGCCCAAGGCGTCTGCAAACCTGACTCGGTTCTTGCGGGTGTTGCAACCCGGAACACGACAGGGAGCCACCCTGCTTCTCCTCCTCTCCGGAGAACTAGGCAAGGACCTGGCCCGACGGCGCATGATGGGTCGGAGGTGTGGGTCACAGCCTGTAACGGTGGCCCTCTGAGGAACTCTACGTTCAGCTTCCTGGTGAAGGGAGGAGGTCAGCTGGCTGGCACTGCTGCTGCTATGCAGTGGCGAGCACCTCTTCGTTTCCACAGGCTGGGTTTCTTTGCCCCGTAGCATGTTCTGGTAGAGATCAGAGAGGTAGCTGGGACTCCGCCGTGGAGCTCTCAGCACCTTTTGCTCTCGAGAGGAGGCGGTTTGAGTGGACATCGCTGCCGCCAGCCAGAGACTGCCTTTCACCGAGACGTGGAGGAGAAAGCGCAGGTCAGTGAGCAAACGAGCACTGAGTGACAAGACTCGGCGATGGTTCCCACTGCCCTTGTTTGACCAACTTTGGCAGAACAGATTGAAAGAATCTGCTACTGGCTTGGGTCAGACACTGTAGGATCCAGAGCAGTGGTACAGAGTGTTGGTTGTCTCCAGGCTATCACACAAGCTGCAAGGGGACTCAAGGCTATCCGTGAGAATGCTGGAAGCCCGGGTGTTGTCCCCTACACTGGCCACTGACTGGAGGCTGTCCAGTTGGATGCTGGAGGTCTCAAGACTGTCCCCAAGGCTGAAGATGGGCTGGGGGTTGGCCCGGTAGAGCCGCAGGGAGTCCAGACTGTCCTGGGGGAGACCAACTGAGGCAAGGCTCTCGCACTGCCCAGTGAAGGATTCGAGGCTGTCGCTTTGGATGCTGGAAGACTCCTGAAGACTGCCCGGGGTGGGAGGTGGCCGGAGGTGGCTGGGCTGCACAGAGAGGGAATCGAGGCTGTTGGGCAAGCTGGAAGGAGTCCGGCTGGAAGGACTCTGGAGGCCGTCCCTGGGAGCGACGGGGGCCTGGAGGCTGTCAGCTTGAAGGGTGCTGGTGCTGGTGGTGGAAGAGGAGGGAGTCAAGCTGGGGCATGAGCTAGAGATGGAGTCTGTAATGGGAGACTCCGGAGCCCACATCCAGCTGAGCTCCGGGTTTTCCCGCGTCCCCGTCGGGAAGGCTGCGGCGACCCCGGTTCAGTTTCAGGCGGGCCAGAGCAGCAAGCAGCACCGGGAAGGCGCGGGCGGGCGAGCAAGCGGCGGCTTCCGATCTTCCTCTCTCTGGAGCTGATCAGCGGACGCGCAAAAAGGGCTTGACGAAAAAAAAGGCTCTTGCAAGCAGAAGACATGCAGCACGCCCTCTATGACGTCACGGGCCGCTACCAACGCATCGCCATTGCCTCTCGCAGTGACCGCACCGCCCATCTCCCCTGTCGCGCCTTGTGCGTCGTCTCTCCGTTAATCTGTCATACTGCTCCCCGCCTGCGCACAAGCTGGAACGAAGCCCACCGCGCCCTTTTTCGTGCCCACACTTCCTGGAGGAGCCTGATTAAAGAGGGCAGCCGTCAATAAGGAAAGAGGCGGAGCAATTAAGGGTTACAAAAGGTCACAAAAAAGCAAAGTAACAGAAGGGACTAAAAAAGGGGAGACGACTGAAGAAAGTCAGAGTACAGATGTATTTTACTGCCAGTCTTTGTTGCAATTTGAAGCACACTCACTTAGAAGTCAGCCCTTTTAACTCTAAGGAGTTTGATAAGTAAACATGCTTTGGAGTCTGCTGGCAGTTTATCAGAATGCCTTCAGCTGTATGATGTGTTTTATACTTTCTCAATTCTCTAGTTTCTCTTTGAGGGATAGACATCCTAGCTTTTTTCCAATTGATTTCTTAAAAAGCAACACCGTTTTTTAAACTGGGGTTAACACTTAAGATTAACTGCTCCAAGTCAGGTTCTACTTTGTGTGACTTTGTGGCTCACTAGGTCCCTTCTTCTAATCGTACATCATAATTAGATTTTAAGGTGCTCCTTTGTGGTGGTGGAGAACTTCAAGTGCAGAAAGTACATCACAGTCACAATCTATTAGAGCTTTCAAATCTGAAAATTTCTTTTCCCCTTTTTCAGGAGACAGAAGCAAAAATGTACTTTTCCATTATTACCCCAAGTGACTGGGAATTCCTGTGCATTGCAGCAGTTCCCAAAGAAGGCTACTACACCTATAGTCCCCAGCCTGGAGGCCATTTGGTGTGCTCCAATATAAAACCCCAAGTGCAAAAGCTGGCTTGCAACTAAACCTCAAAAAAACCAAGATGATGGCAACCAGCTTGATTGATAACTGGCAAATAGAGGGAGAAAAAGTAGAAGCAGTGAAAGACTTTGTATTTCTAGGTGCAAAGATTACTGCAGATGCTGACTGCAGTCAGGAAATCAGAAGACGCTTAATCCTTGAGAGAAGAGCAATGACAAATCTCGATAAAATAGTCAAGAGCAGAGACATCACACTGACAACAAAGGTCCGCATAGTTAAAGCAATGGTGTTCCCCGTAGTAACATATGGCTGCGAGAGCTGGACCATAAGGAAGGCCGAGAGAAGGAAGATCAATGCTTTTGAACTGTGGTGTTGGAGAAAATTCTGAGAGTGCCTTGGACTGCAAGAAGATCAAACCAGTCCATCCTCCAGGAAAGAAAGCCAGACTGCTCACTTGAGGGAATGATATTAAAGGCAAAACTGAAGTACTTTGGCCACATAATGAGAAGACAGGACAGCCTGGAGAAGATGCTGATGCTAGGGACAGTGGAGGGCAAAAGGAAGAGGGGCCGACCACGGGCAAGGAGGATGGATGATATTCTAGAGGTGAAGGACTCGTCCCTGGGGGAGCTGGGGGTGTTGACGACCAACAGGAAGCTCTGGCGTGGGCTGGTCCATGAAGTCACGAAGAGTCGGAAGCGACTAAACGAATAAACAACAACAATATAAAACCCCAAATATGGCCATGTGGGTTGAGGATGAAGGGAGCTGTAGTCCAACACATCTCAAAGGCAGCAGGTTGTGGGTGGCTGCTTAAAATACAGTTTCCATTTTTACATGAATGCAAGGCAAGCCTGTTGGGGTTTTTGTTGTTGTTGTTGCCTAAAGTGAATGGAAAGTGCCTTCTCAAACATGGCCCCCAGGCTCCTGCATCCAAGTCACAAAGAGAGAAGGGAAGACATTGGAAAGGTGGGGATACAAAAAGGCATATGGGATGTGCCATCCCAGGGGGGTGGGGGAAGGAAGGAATGCACTGGAAACATCAGAGGTTGGGCAGCTGGTGGAATATGGTACACTGTGATTTGCTGAGGAAGAGAGGGGACAATTCTGGTGGCCTATGTCCTTGGCTTTTTCCCTGCTCCTCCCCTCTCCCAAACTATTTCTGCCCAGAAAAGCCCCATTTAGGTCTGTGCACACATCAAAACAGCCCTGTTCTGAAACAAAACAGACCCAAATGCTTGAAACATGTTTAGGTTCAGGCACAGGCCACCTGAACACAGTTATTCCACACACAGAATATTTGTGAATATCTATTTGCCTTAGTGTCTAGGAAAGAATGTTCTAATTGTTCATGCATCACAAGGGCTGGGTTTACACATTACGCTAAGCCCCAATTGTTTGAATATGGATATATTAAATATTTACATTGATTATGTGTCATCAAGTCAGTGTTGACTCTTAATAACCACAAAGTTATATTTCCTCCATGATGCTATGTCCCTAAGGTGTTTACTATGGATGTTTTAATTAGTTTGATGAACTGCCTGATTGGAGAAATTTGGACCGGCTTTCAAGATTGTGTTGTTATACTTTACAAAAATAAGGTAGCATCCCTGAAATCCTGTGGGGACTATTTCTTCTCCTGGCCTACCTCAAAAGGGTGGCATCAATCTTGAAAGTCTCTCAAGAGTTACTTTCTGTCCCATCTTACATTAAATACAATCAAGGCAGGGTTATATTGAGTTTCTTTCTCATGCTTGGCTCAACCTCTGGGCTGTGTAATTGCTTCTCCAGGTCCCCTTCTTAAGAGCTCCTCCCTCCCTCAAGGTCCGTTTTTATTGTAAAATTCTTTTACAATTTGGTTGGTTTAGGGTTTAGCGCAGGGCATGACAACCTCGGCCAATACAGTCAGAAAGACAAGGAGGCATCACGAGAGCAATCTGGTGCAAGCCACTAGGGCAGCAGGCACCGCAGGCGAAAGTCCTGCAAATGACACAAATGGCATCGCCTGCACAAGTGCATGGCACGGGACATCACTTGCCCCCAGCAGGCGCCCATGGGCACCATGGTTACAGTACTGGACTTGAACTCGGAAAATCCAGGTTTAAGTTCATCCTGGATGACTGTAAATCACTCGCAGCCCCAATAAGGTCGTTGTTACAAGAAAAACATGAGCGCTGTTCCCACACTGCCTAGCCACGCGTCAGCCTCTTGTATGCAGCCCCTTAGGCTCCTTCAGTAAACCATGGTTAGGCGAATGAGGGCTTAGCGTGTCCGCACGCTCACCCCCAGCCCGCGGGGGGCGACGCGAGCCTCCCCGCCGCCCACAATGCTTTGCGAGCGACAAACCACTAAGCTTCCCTTCGGGGAAGGTCGGCGGGGGGAAGGTCGCGCGCGCGTCTCGGGGCTTCTCCGCCGGCTTGGCGCGCAGGACGGCTTCGCCAGAGCCGGCGGGCAGCGGTGGGCGAGCCAGGCGGCGGTCCATGGAGCCCACGTCGGCTGAAGCCACGGGGCGCTGGCTCCTGCTCTGATGCCAGCTGACAGCGGCGATGCAACGCAGCTCCCCGCGCGGAGGAATGGAGCCGGGCCAGGCGTTGGGGCGCTGCAGCGGCTCTGAGATGCGGCGACAGGCTTGGCTGCGGCGCGGGGCTGCCCGCGGATTTCGGCTAGCTCGTTTGGAATCGTGCACGCGCGGGGGTGGACGAAGCAACGAGCCGGAGAAAAAATAAGGCGCGTTTCCCCCTATAATGGGACCGGGCATCGGAGGCTATCCCGTCTCCCTGCGCAGCGGGAGCCTGCAAAACCTGGTTCATGAAACCCACGAAGGGAAAGGAATGGTAACGTAAGGATCCCTCGTTTTGGCAGATGCATGCAGGTGGATGGCTTGTCTTTTCCCGAGTTCGGGGGCGAAAATCCCGGGTTGCTAATGTAATTCCCCCTTAGCATCCCTTTCTAGGGTTTTCTTTATATGCTTTCATTCCAGGCTGTTTTTAATCACTGAGTACAGGGAGTTTTTGCTGGGTGATTGCTACCGCTTTTTCGGTGCGGATTATTTTGAGATAACGTTTATATCCTGCCTGAAACGTTGTTAGGATTCTCGGGGGGGGGGGGGAGTAGTTGCTCCAGATTCAGAAGAACGTGAGAAAAGCAAGCCAAAGGTAGCCTGTATTATGGTACGGAATAAATTGCGAGATGAGATTTAAGGTCTAAAAGGGGTTTTGCAGTGTTGAAGATTGAACACTTTTCTGGGACACCAGCAAAGGCATCAGAGATGTGCCTCCTAGTAGCTAATATTTATAGCCGTGTTTTTCAAACTTGGCAACTTTAAGTTGTGTGGACCTCCACTCCCAGAATTCCCCACCCAGGATGGACACCCATCTTTCTGAAGCTGGCTTCCTCCATGTAGCTGGATTGCAGTTCCTGGAGGCTGTTTCAGCTTGGGATTCTGGAAGTTATAGTCCCAGCTCTTCTGAAGCACGGGAGTTCCATCTTCTTATCTGTGCAAATCAGCATGAGAATATAAATTAAACTAAAAAGTATTAATCTTCTAGTCAAGCTTGACCACTGAGAACTTATAAACATACCCTTGTGAGGTTTTTTGTTTTGCTTAATATGGAAGCAGATTGTCTTCACCCTTCCCAACCTAGTCTATATTTCTGGCATTTCCTAGTGGTCTCCCATCCAAGTATTAATCAGCCTTGACCCCACTCATCTTTTTAAACCAGCCGTCATGGCATCTGCTGCTAAATCAGTACATAAAAAGCTCTTTAAGTTTCCCTTCTTGCCTTTCTCTTGGCATTTTATGTAGAGAGCACTTACATGTATGAATCCCACTTGTAATAGGTTTCCCCTAGCAGTTGTTGCCTCCCTTCTCCCATACACAGATATTGCAGTGGATGTGGGAATGACCTTGGGAGACAGGAGGAAGAGCCCAGACTAGACAACTGCCATGCCAAAGGTGTCTTAGCCCACAGAAGGAAAAGGCTGTGGGAAGCATCTCAGAAGGGATCCTCCCTAGTTTTCTGGAAAGTAAAAGTAAAGAAGGGAAGAAGTGCTTTCAGACTTGCAAGATTTTGCTACTGTAACCTTACAATAAAGGTAGTATTAGTACTTGTGGTTTGTACTTCTTGTCTGGACTACCTCAAAGGGTTGACACATGACAGCAGCTTAAGAGACAACAGAATATGAAGTCCTTCTACTCTGAGTCATTATTGTCAGGAACTGAATATGGTGATAGCACATGGACTGTGAATCGCAGGCCTAAAGGGATCAGGGAGGGCATCTAGCAAGGGGAAATGTAGAGGGTTATCCTTCATTTGCAGGTATCCTGAACCGTTGTCAAGACTGGATCAGGGGGAGAATCTAAGAAATCATAAGAAGTGCAGGAAACTTATAGTGAGCCCGATAAAACTATCACTATAGACCAGAAAGAGAATTAGGTGTGAGAGCAGTTTGATGATGATGGTGACAACAATACTACTTTATTAAACTTGTATGTCACCTGACTCTCAATGACTCTGAGCGGTTCACAACAATCAAACAAAGAAATTATAACAAAACCAATAAAAGATAGATAAAAGATGGCAATGATGAAGTGAGGGGTCTCTCTCTCCCTCACCAAAGGCCTGGGTGAAGAGCCAGGTCTTCATGGCTGTTCCGAACAACAGCAGGGTGGGGGCCATCCGGATCTTGGGGGTAACCTTGTTCCAGAGGTGGACTTCTGGGGGCAGATGATATTGAAGGAACCAGGAGTGGGCCAACCCTGCAGGATCAAATTGTCCAGGCAGATGTTATGAGAGACAGGCCATCCCTCAAGTAACCAGGCCCTATGCCATGTAAGGTAAAGGTAAAGGTTTCCCTTGACATTAAGTCCAGTCGTGTCCGACTCTAGGGGGCGGTGCTCATCTCCATTTCAAAGCCGAAGAGCCGGCGTTTGTCCGTAGTGACTTCCGTGGTCATGTGGCCGGCATGACTAAACGGAACGCCATTACCTGCCCGCCGAAGCGGTACCTATTAATCTACTCACATTTGCATGTTTTCGAACTGCTAGGTTGGCAGGAGCTGGGACTAGCAACGGGAGCTCACCCCGTCACGCGGATTCGAACCGCCAACCTTCCGATTGGCAAGCTCAGTGGTTTAACCCGCAGCGCCACATCTATGCCATGTAGATCCTGAGTTATTAAGTTGGGTCCTTACAAGGCATTCAATCAAAGATTTAAACCACTTATCCCAGTCACAGGTTTATACTTTTAAAATATATAATAGTACAACAGATTGCACAGAAGATTGTTTGGAATCCAAAGCAATCTGGCTGGATTTCAAAGACTGACAATAATAACCATCTTTCCTATAATTTCTTTCTTGTCAGATATTGTCTTCATTGTCAGATGTTTGTCTGTTTGAAGGGGGAGCGAGAGAGACCTTGATCTAATCATGCATTAGAAAGTACAAGTTTAGAAGTCTTTGCAAACACTCTATGGCCAGTGTCCTATCAATGCCCACACATCTAATTCACTCAGACACATATACAGTAAAGAAAGAGAAATGGATTTGAGCCAATGAAAATACTATATATATTTCTTTCTGCTGCCATAAATATGCTTACAGGTAGTCCTTGCTTAATGACCACAATTAGGACTGGAATTTCAGTTGCTAAGCGAAGTGATCATTAAGCGAACCCATTCCGATTTCACGACCTTTTGTGCAGCGGTCATTAAGTGAAGTGAACAACGTAGTCGTTAAGCAAACCACACAGTTCCCCATTGTTTTTGCTTGCCAGAAGCTGGCTGGGAAGGTCGAAAATGGAGATCACATGACCACAGGATGCTGCGATGGTCATAAATACAAACCGGTTGCCAAGCGCTCAAATTGTGATCACATGACTGAGGATCCCGTGACAGTCATAAGTGTGAGGACTGGGTCATAAGCTGTTTTTTTCCAGCACCGTCAAAAGTCTGAACCGTCATTAAACGAATGGTTGTTAAGTGAGGACTACCTGTAATCACCAGAAAAGAATTAGAGATTCTAAGGTACACAGACAATAAGCATGCAAGCTTGCCCTATTAAAATAAATAATTGTGTAATTCTCCCCCCCCCACATGATAGCCATCTTTGACAAAACTCTTTTTAATCATAACTAGTTCCAGTGGAGGAAAGAACCACCCAAGCACGAAAGAACTAAAGAAATCAACTTTTCTAAGGCCGTCTTCCAAAAGGCCAGGGAAAAATACATCTACTGTTACAGAAAAGGTGAGACTACTTATATTTTTATTGAATGCAAATTAGCCTTAGATGTTCATGTCCCCCCCCCACTGTAATTATAATTAAACAAAAATTCATTTCTTCTAGGCTCCTTTTCAAGCTACAGACAGACATGTAACTGTTCAATACAAAGAGGAAAAACAAGTTTATGAAGGTCATCAACCAAACAGGTGAAGTGCTTTTTTGGTATGGTTGCACTTTAGAGAAGCATATATTTTTTTCACAGGCAATTGGCAATGGATAAAGGGAGATACAATAATTGTAAAAGGGATGGGATATAAAACTTTAGTGGAGGTACTGATCAGTTGGAGATACAACCTCCTTGATCACTGTGGTGGCATTGGTTAATTTCCTGTTCAATTCTGGTAGGCCGGTGCCAGTTTCCTGGCATTAATTTCCCTAAGGATTAGTACTGAAAAGACTTTGATTGCCTTGATGAATGATCTACTGTACGCTGATATAATGGTCATGACAAGGAAAGTAGATACCATCGGATGGGAGTACTCTTCGTTGATAAGAGTTGAGGGCACTATGTTTCAGCATGGTTTGATTCTTACCTTGACAGCTGATTCCCGAAGGTGGCGCTAAGCATTCAGTACAGCAGGTCCCTAGTTTAAGAACAAGTTCCATCCCTAAGCCTGTCATTAGGTTGAATTTGTACGTAAGTCGGAATAGTTATTTAGCATCAGTTAGTCCAACCTTTCTCAACCTTTTGACCCTGGAGGAACCTTTGAAATGTTTTTCAGGCTTCGGGGAACCCCTGTACATTCAGGCTCAAATATAGACCAGAAGTTACAAAATTATTGTATTTGTTACATGGGTTGGCCTGTATAGATGCATTACCAAAGTTCTTAAACTAAAGGAATGAAACTTACCTCTTCAATGTGAAGCTGCCCAAATTTGAAATATTTTTTAAAATAAATCGTGATCTCCCAGGGAATCCCTGGTGACCTCTCACGGAACCCTAGGGTGCCACGGAACCCTGGCTGAGAAACCCTGAGTTAGTCAAATGTTTTTCTCAGCATATAGTATATAGTTTACGTTTCTGTGCATATAAAACACTTAAGAAACACTTCCAAATACACTAAAACATCTTAAACATAATACTACACAAAGTAGTATTGTGTGTTTAACTCGAAATATTGTATGTAACTCAAATTTTTAATATAATAAGCTTTATGGCCTTCAGCGAAGGATCGTTACCTTGTCATGGTGCTGGAGCTTGAGCACTTCATTGATGCCATGAGCTAAACCGTGAAGGGCCACCCAGGACGGGAAGGTCATTACAGAGAGGTCAGACTAAATGCGATCCCTGGGGAAGGTAATGGCAACCCACCCCAGTATTCTTGCCGTGAAAACTAAATGGATCAGTACAACCAGAGATATGTCGGTATACCATTGGAAGATGAGATCCCCAGGTCGGAAGATGGTCAAAATGCTACTGGGGAGGAACAGAGGATGAGTTCAACTAGCCCCAGACGTGATGACGCAGCTAGCTCAAAGCCGAAAGGACGGCTAGCGGCCGATGGTGCTGGTGGTGAATGGCGAATCCGATGTTCTAAGGATCAACACACCACTGGAACCTGGAATGTAAGATCTATGAGCCAGGGCAAATTGGATGTGGTTATTGGTGAGATGTCAAGATTAAAGATAGACATTTTGGGCATCAGCGAACTGAAATGGACTGGAATGGGCCACTTCACATCAAATGACCACCAGATCTACTACTGTGGACAAGAGGACCACAGAAGAAACCGTGTAGCCTTCATAATTAACAGTAAAGTGGCTAAAGCAGTGCTTGGATACAATCCAAAAAACGATAGAGTGATCTCAATTCGAATTCAGGGCAAGCCATCTAACATCACAGTGATCTAAATATATGCCCCAACCACAGATGCTGAAGAAGCTGAAGTAGAGCAGTTCTGTGAGGATCTGCAGCACGTACTGGACAACACGCCTAAAAGAGATGTTATTTTCATCACAGGAGACTGGAATGCTAAGGTGGGCAGTCAAATGACACCTGGAATTATAGGTAAGCATGGCCTGGGAGAACAAAACGAAGCAGGACATAGGCTGATAGAATTTTGCCAAGACAATTCACTCTGCATAACAAACACTCTCCTCCAACAACCTAAGAGATGGCTTTATACATGGACTTCCCCAGATGGACAACACCGAAATCAGATTGACTACATCCTTTGAAGCCAAAGGTGGCGGACATCTGTACAGTCAGTAAAAACAAGACCTGGAGCTGACTGTAGTTCAGATCATGAACTTCTTACTGCACAATTCAGGATCAGACTAAAGAGATTAGGGAAGACCCACAGATCAGCTAGATATGAGCTCACTAATATTCCTAAGGAATATGCAGTGGAGGTGAAGAATCGATTTAAGGGACTGGACTTAGTAGATAGGGTCCCGGAAGAACTCTGGACAGAAGTCTGCAACATTGTTCAGGAGGCGGCAACAAAATACATCCCAAAGAAAGAGAAAACCAAGAAGGCAAAATGGCTGTCTGCTGAGACACTAGAAGTAGCCCAAGAAAGAAGGAAAGCAAAAGGCAACAGTGATAGGGGGAGATATGCCCAATTAAGTGCAAAATTCCAGAGGTTAGCCAGAAGAGATAAGGAATTATTTTTAAACAAGCAATGCGCGGAAGTGGAAGAAGACAATAGAGTAGGAAGGACAAGAGACCTCTTCCAGAAAATTAGAAACATCGGAGGTATGTTCCAGGCAAAAATGGGTATGATCAAAAACAAAGATGGCAAGGACCTAACAGAAGAAGAAGAGATCAAGAAAAGGTGGCAAGAATATACGGAAGACCTGTATAGGAAGGATAATATTGGGGATAACTTTGACGGTGTGGTCAGGGAGCTAGAGCCAGACATCCTGAAGAGTGAGGTTGAATGGGCCTTAAGAGGCATTGCTAATAACAAGGCAGCAGGAGACGACGGCATCCCAGCTGAACTGTTCAAAATCTTGCAAGATGATGCTGTCAAAGTAATGCATGCTATATGCCAGCAAATTTGGAAAAGACAAGAATGGCCATCAGATTGGAAAAAATCAACTTATATCCCCATACCAAAAAAGGGGAACACTAAAGAATGTTCAAACTATCGAACAGTGGCACTCATTTCACATGCCAGTAAGGTAATGCTCAAGATCCTGCAAGGTAGACTTCAGCAATTCATGGAGCGAGAAATGCCAGATGTACAAGCTGGGTTTAGAAAAGGCAGAGGAACTAGAGACCAAATTGCCAATATCCGCTGGATAATGGAAAAAGCCAGGGAGTTTCAGAAAAACGTCTATTTCTGTTTTATTGACTATTCTAAAGCCTTTGACTGTGTGGACCATAACAAATTGTGGCAAGTTCTTAGTGGTATGGGGATACCAAGTCATCTTGTATGCCTCCTGAAGAATCTGTATAACGACCAAGTAGCAACAGTAAGAACAGACCACGGAACAACGGACTGGTTTAAGATTGGGAAAGGAGTACGGCAGGGCTGTATACTCTCACCCTACCTATTCAACTTGTACGCAGAACACATCATGCAACAAGCTGGGCTTGAGGAATCCAAGGCTGGAGTTAAAAGCGCTGGAAGAAACATTGACGATCTCAGATATGCAGATGATACCACTTTGATGTCTGAAAGCGAAGGGGAACTGAGGAGCCTTATGATGAAGGTGAAAGAAGAAAGTGCAAAAGCTGGCTTGCCGCTAAACCTCAAAAAAACCAAGATGATGGCAACCAGCTTGATTGATAACTGGCAAATAGAAGGAGAAAATGTAGAAGCAGTGAAAGACTTTGTATTTCTAGGTGCAAAGATTACTGCAGATGCTGACTGCAGTCAGGAAATCAGAAGACGCTTAATCCTTGGGAGAAGAGCAATGACAAATCTCGATAAAATAGTTAAGAGCAGAGACATCACACTGACAACAAAGGTCCGCATAGTTAAAGCAATGGTGTTCCCCGTAGTAACATATGGCTGTGAGAGCTGGACCATAAGGAAGGCTGAGAGAAGGAAGTTCGATGCTTTTGAACTGTGGTGTTGGAGGAAAATTCTCAGAGTGCCTTGGACTGCAAGAAGATCCAACCAGTCCATCCTCCAGGAAATAAAGCCAGACTGCTCACTTGAGGGAATGATATTAAAGGCAAAACTGAAATACTTTGGCCACATAATGAGAAGACAGGACACCCTGGAGAAGATGCTGATGCTAGGAAGAGTGGAAGGCAAAAGGAAGAGGGGCCGACCAAGGGCGAGGTGGATGGATGATATTCTAGAAGTGATGGACTCGTCCCGGGGGAGCTGGGGGTGGTGACGACCGACAGGAAGCTCTGGCGTGGGCTGGTCCATGAAGTCACGAAGAGTCAGAAGTGACTAAACTAATAAACAACAACAAGCTTTATGGCAGTCTGTCTCAACCAGGAGTTGTCCGTAAACTGGGATGTTCTTAAACTGGGGGCCTGCTGCACTCATCTCAAGGTTTTTAGGCCTTACCTTCTCACCAAAGCACCTTGATCTCCCTTTAAAGAAAGGTCATAAAAGTTAGAGAACTGTTCAGTGCAGTGCAAAAGGGCTGTATCTGAAAGAGAACATTGGTGACTCTTCTTTTAGATTCATGGAACTTTAGGCACCTTTGTCATAATTTATCCTGGTGAAGACATCCACTACTGTCTCTTTGATCTTAGGGAACCATGTTATTTCTGTTCCATATTATAATGGTAACATGCAGTACAGGTAGTCCTCGCTTAATAACCATTCATTTAGTGACAGTTTGGACTTACAATGATGTGAAAAAACAGACTTATGACTGGTCCTCATACTTATGACCATTGCAGTGTCCCCATAGTCATGTGATCACGATTCTGGCGTATGCAACTGGTTCGCATTTATGACCGTCATAGTGTCCCATGGTCACGTGATCCCCATTTTTGACCTTCCCAGCCAGTTTCTGGCAAGCAAAAGCAATGGGGAACCACGTGATTCGCTTAATGACCATGTGATTCGCTTAACGCTCATGGTGATTTACTTAACATCCGCTGGAAAAAAGGTCATAATATAGGGTTGGATTTGCTTAATGATCACTTCGCTTAGCAACCCAAATTCTGGTCTCAATTGTTGTTAAGTGAAGACTACCGTTAATCAAGGTTGATAACTGAAAAGGAGTTTCGTCTCCTTTATTTTATCTATTTATCTTAAGACTTTAGACCTCACTGGTGAAAAGTTGCCAGATGTCATTCTCATTCTCTCTCTCTAAAAAATATTAAAAGTCATTACATCCTAAAATAGAAAACCTTAGAGCTTGCCTCTAGAATTAGAGTGCACTTGTACAATCAGTAGCATAATAATTCAATTGAACTAAAATAAATGGTGTTGATTAAAGAAAGGCATTTGTTCAAAAAGACTAATGAGAAGACACCAGCTTTTAAATGCAAATCCAAACTTAAATTCAGTTTGCAACAAATGGGATGTCTTTACCCCTTATATAATAGGAACAGATTAACCCCTCTCTGCCCAAAGCTTTTGAGATTCTGCTAAATATCTAAAGGATGTTTTTTTTCCTGAAAACATTGTTTTTGTTTTGAAAATGGATTGGTCTGCATTTCCTAATTTCTGTACTGAACTTCTTTAGTTGCCTTGCTTTCACCTTCTAAGATTCTAAAATGCATAAAGCTACAGGGTTTTTTTACGGTTTATAGAATTAAAGTTTATTTTTTTACTTTTTATTGCCCCATCTTTTCTTTTGGAGCTTAATGTAGTTTAGATGGAGGTTGGAGATTTTCACTCTCCAGAGATAGCTAAAGTATGACACCCAGCACCCCTCATCATTGCCATGCAGTTCATCTGGAGGGCCGCATACTCCCAGTCCTTGATGTACAAGTAGTCCTCCCTTAACAACCATTCATTCAGCGACCATTCAAAGTTGCGACAGCACTGAACGAATGGTAGGTTGGTTCTTGAAGTTACAGCTGTTGCAGTGCCCCCACAGACACATGATCAAAATTCAGGTGCTTGGCAGCCCATCCTGACCCTTCTCGAGGCATCCCCGAAGCCTGGCAAGGCCTCCCTGAATCCTCGCAAGGGTGTTGCAGAGGGCCGATAGCTGCCTCAGCGGGGCATGCCTCATCAGCAATGGTAGGAAGAAGACGGTGAAGGTCAGCTGGGCGGCAGGGGTAGGTGGCAGCAGAGTGCAAGGCAACCAAAAGGGCAGAGATGGGGGGAGATAGGTGGGTGGGGCAGGGCAGGAGAACTGTGTGGTCCTCACTTAACAATGGCATGGTCCTGACCTAACAACCACAACCAGAACTGCCATCGCTAAGCAGTGCAGTCACATGATGTCTCGCCTAACAACTGCTTTGCTTAGCAACGGAAAATCCGGTCCCAGTTAGGGTCGTTAGGCGAGGACTACCTGTAGATGGCTCTCTCACTTAGTATTCTCAACAATACTATGCAGTAGGTTAGGCTGAAAATGTGCTACTAGGATTGCCTAGTGAATTATATAAAGGATTGGAGATTGAAACTAATGTGTCTCTGCCTTTAACTTGAAAATCCTAGCTAATGTGGTTAAGTTGTTATCTCCAGACAGCAAATCTGAAAAAGAAATAGGAGCTTCGTATTAAATGTTGCAGTAACTTTTAAGGGTGACTTTGTGATATGGGCTGCTGCAAAGATACTTTTTTAAACATTTTTGCTGCTCTCATTGCCTTACTTACTCATCTGTTGGTGCATTTTATGTTTACTTTTTTTCTGCTTGGTGATGTTATGCTTGTGAGTAAGATACATTAATTTTTTGAAAGCTGACATGCGTATTATTTCTTTCCCTTTTTAGCATCACAAACATTTGTACTTCCTCACGTAGAGTGACAAGGTTGAAAAGGGATCCTCTGGCTAGAAAATGTCATGAGGCCGGGGAGAACAAAATTCTTCCTGCATTTAGAGATATCTCATGGGGTCCTTCCAGCAGGACAGAAGATGTGATGATTCAGGGTTTCTATGGCAGACAAAAAGGCAATTTGGAAAGAAACTCTGGAGGGGATGTGGAGGGAGCAGGCCCCAGCAGTCTTTCCTGTGAAGACGCTGCTGCAGATGCAATGTTTCTGGACTTCGAGTCTTTGCAGATGATGAAAGACGACTCTGAGGAAGATGATGCCAGTGACCTTTCTGATTCGGAAAGAATTCCTATCCCTCCTTCACCTTGCACACCGCCAGAGCTCAATCTGCGAGCAGAGGAGATCGACCCCGTTTGTTTTGAAGACCCCTTTGAGATGCAACGTAAGCAACCCGACTACTATTACCCAGACTTTCTCCCGTCGCCTTTTAACAGCTGGGACTTGAAAGGGCTGGCCGTGTTCATCAACACCGAGTGCAAATCCGAACCACGACCAGAACCGGCTGGATTTCTTGAGAGGTATGTTGATCGTCTTTTGGAGCTGGAATGGCTGCAGATGCAAACTGTACAAGCTGAGAAAGGTAAGGTAACCAAAGCTCGGGCTCAGACTGCTCCTAGTGTCCTCCGGTCCTTGAAAAGTTCTGGCAAGAGCAAATTGTTGCACAGCCCTTTAGCAAATAAACAGTTGACTCTCCAGGGAAACTCCCCAAGACTCCCTATGGCAGGTCTCAGAAGAGATTTTCACGGGGAAAGGACCAGCCAGGCAACACCCCTTGAGAGTCAGTTGAAGGCCACTGGAGCAATCCATGGCTCATCAGTCCACCAGAGGAGACCTTCTGAAGTGAGGAATGAGACAAAAAAGCGACCCACCATCAAGCAGCATCTGGTCAGTGTGCATTCTCTTGAGGTCCAGGGATCTTCCGTGTTCCATGGAGCTGGCAACATGAGACCTTCCAAGCAATCTTCTTCGTTCCATGGGTCCACTGTCCCCCTTAAGGGGTTACCAGCCCATATATGCCCAAATCCCAAGAATGGAAACACTAATAATTACATTCCTTCCAAAAAAGCTTCAGCAGATGCCAAGCTAAAAACAAATGGCTTGAAACAAACACGGTGCAAATTTAAATAATGCTGGGGTGGGGCTTGTTGCCTTGGTACAGCAACACCTGGCAGGCCTTTTCCTTGTGCAGCAAAAATCTAGGATGGTGGTTCTTGGACGTTGAGGTAGACTATCACAGGGAGATGCCATCATGTCCTTGACTTCTCATCCTGTGTTGTGATTGGTCCTGGAGACAAGAACTCTGATTTGTCCCTGCCTCATCAACACTATTGGAAATAGGTATCCTGGCCTCTGTGATGTTTGTGATTGCGGGACACCATGGTATGAGATGTTTGATTTCCCAGGGTTCCTTCCATAAGCATGTAACATCAAAACATTCTCACAGCCTATGTACTCATGACCCTCCTTTTTAAAAAGTTGTGATGTATGGCCAGGCATTTTTTTTCTCTTGTGGTAAATTTTTGCAGCTGGTTTTTTATAGGGAAATATCAATGTTATGGGACAAACTAAAGATTGGGTGGTAAGAAAATGTACATAAATAAGTGTAACTTTCTTCTAATTCCCATGATTTCAGCATATAAGAACATTTCTCTCCTTGTGCTCAGATTTCCCTCTTTAAAGTTGTACATTTGATCTCTCTTTGTTTAGGACAGCATTTATAGATTTTTCAGTTTGTAACAAGGAATCCCAAAGTAGTTTACAAGGCATCTGTATCTGGAGATGTTGTTGGCTGTTATTATTATTGCAATATAATAATAATATATTGGGGCTGGCCTGGGGTTGAGTACATACCTTTGTCATTTGATAGAACTGCAAAGGAAGATGTAGGGTATGTTGAGTTGATGGTGCTTTCAAAGACTTACATAGGTCAGTTGGAAGGAAGGATGCTGGAGAATATGGAGAAATAAGAAAGATTCAGAAGGAAGTAATGGAAAGAAAGAAAACCACATCTGGAGGAGTCAGATGACCTTCTGCCTGGGAATTCTATGATTTGCAGTCCTGACACACATAGTATGTATCATATTATGAACTCCTGTCCTAGAGACATTTTCGCCCATGGTTCATAGTTGATCAAAAAGTTATTTTCTAATTTATCAGGAAGTTAAAAGAAAATATAGTTTGATGAGTGGGAGGATCATTTCAAATGTCCTCTTCCTTGACTTTGGAACAGTTGAGTAAGGTGAATGAGATCAAGCTCTTTGCTCCACTTAGCAGCTACAGATCCTTCCTTACATATTGCTTATTTTTTATTTTATATTCCTTCCAAAGCCTTAGGAGTTTTTAAAACAGAACCAGCAAGCTTTGTCTATGCAAATTAAAAGACACTCATATTCAGTTTCTCCACCACCATCATTTTTACTGATTACCTAGAAGAGCAAAATAAAGGCATTTCCAGACATCAGTATTCTCAGCAACTGTAACTTGAACAGTGAATCTGCTGCTTCTGCACAGCTGCTGAACAAGGATCAGCCCAGTTAATATGTGGCACACCAGCAACTTAGTCACCCCAAAAATACAATTATGAAAAAAAACACACCTTGATACTCTGGCCTTGTTCTCATGACACATTCAATGGGAAGAAGTCAGTATGCTGTGGAATACCTTAAAAGGATCAGTTAATCCAGTCAACTAATTTCCATGGGCAGGGGGTCTGCAGCAAAGTGGGACCAGATGTGGGAAGCCCCATCCTTCACTGACATCACTGTGTAAGTTCTTTTTTTATGTGTCTTGGTGGGAAGGCTTGTGTGGTGACATCCATCTGTCCATCCATCCCATGTTGTGCTTAGATTCTCTTTAATTTTTCTGGGAATCAAGTTAACATGAATTGGCTTCACTGGCTACAGTACAGTTGCTCCTGCCTAGGGGTTAGGTTTAGCCCAAACAGACCGGGGTTTTCTTGGGTAAACACTGTGAGTGAAATCCTTCTTCTCTTACCAAAAGATTACCTCTTTCTTATAATGTCCACAGTCAATATGGTCCTAGACAGTCTCTCTAAATCAGAGTTTCTCAACCATGGCAATGTCCAGGTATGTGGACTTCAATTCCCAGAATTCTCATCAATGGCCATGCTGGCTGAGAAATTCTGGAATTTGAAGTCCAGGCACCTAGAGATTGCCAAGGTTAATGGTGCTAGAAATACTCTGTTTCTGGTGGTTTTGGTTTTCACCTCTCCTGGCAGAGAGTTGGGGTAGAGAAGAATCAGAAGCAGGTGGAGGGTATGTAAGCTGTGGACCTATCCACTGATTGCACCCTTCTCTCCAAAGAGGAAAGCAATAAAGGCAGGAACCAGAAAGAGAAATAAGTCTCCAGATGCTTTGTGGCGGCTGAAAAGACTGACAAAATGATTGACAAGTGACTAATGGAGTCCTCCAAGATATGTATTGCCAACATGCAAAAGTGTATCAAAAGTGAGAAAGAAGATAGTTGGATTGCTTGTGCCATGAGAATAGGGTCACCAAGAAGAACATCTCAGTGATATGATGGTGAATTTGGTTAGGTTTTTCTTTTTTTTGTAATGAACCATTTCACTTAATTTTTTTTATTTTGAGAATTGTAGCCAGGAAGACTGGCCTGCTCCCTTCCATAATATCTGGAAATAATATACTAAATATTATTATATACTGAAAATTGGACGTTGTAATGCTGAGCTAGCCATCCATCCTTAATTGCCAATGATACGGAGCAGGGAAGAAGAGACTGTTATAGTACCTCAATAATTTTTTACTAAATGTTATTGAAGGGGGATTCAGCACACCACTGCTGCTGTTTTGGGTAGCAGCTCTACTTTTACCATGATGGCTATGGTAGACAATGAATTCATTCTTTCATCTGTATTTGTAGCCTAAGACTGGCATGTGAAACACTTAAAAGTGGTTTGAAACAAAGGGAAACACCTCACCCCATCTTTGTAGATGTAGGTAGCTGCGTTGGTAAGGTCCATTTTGAAGATCTCTGGTGCTTCAAAAAGATGTGTTTTGTGAGAACTTTGGGGAAGAAGAACTCTAGTTTTGAGGACACAGTCCAACTCAGAAGTACTGTTTTAGAGCGATGAGAAATTTCTCAGAGAATGCCTTTGTCCCAGTTGGATGCCAGGATGTACAAATAAAAACTGCCCCCCTTCTGTAGAATGAGTTGAGACGTTTTATACAGCAGTGTGGAGCAGACCAAAGCTTTTACCCCCAGGTTTACACTATTTTGTATTGGTAAGCAGAATATAATTATGCACAAGTAATTAAAGTATTTTTCTATCACCCTTCACGGAAGCATTTCAGTTGATGTGATTCTCCAGTTTTTTGGAAGTTGTGATTTATATACAAGGTTAATTGAGCTATATATTTAATTAAATTGACTTTATTATTTATGCTGTGGTTTTATCCCCCACTCTCTTTACCCAACCATAGCAATGTAAAGTTAGAAATCATGGTATTTGATAATGGTAAAAACAAACACAAATTATAAGTAGAGTTGGCTTATGTACTTGATTTTTGAAACCTCAAGAATGATTGAAAACGATGCTGTTCTTTTATATTTCATGGATGTTTTCTTCAGTCAAGTTTAAACTTAATTACGTTATGAGGGATTGAAGAAATTCTTCTGCATCATTGTTCAAAAAATCACATCATGTTGCTGTGATTATCAAAATGTTCTGTGTGCACAAGCATGCATGGTCAGAATTTCTGAGTTTTCCCTGGAAAAAAAATAAACACACTTTGTTCAGAGCTTTGCGAACAATCTTACTCAGAATTTAAAAAAAACACCACCACCTAGCATTCATTATCTGTACAGAACTTGCAAACAGTTGTATGAAATAGATGTGTGTTTTTTGCTAAAGCTTAATAGAATATGTACTAACTACATAACTTCCACATATGCAGTATTCTCCAAGGGCAGACCCCACTTGGGCTACTGCGTACAGTTTTGGCCACCAGAGTTCAGAATGGACAGTGAAAAAGTTCAGAGGAGGCTACCAAGATAGTGAAGGGTCTGGAAACCAAGCCATATGAGGAACAGTTAAAGGATCTGTGCATCTAACCTATAGAAAAGACCCCTGGGGAGATAACGTTGGCAGTCTTCAAATATCTGAAGCGTTGACCCACCGAGGAGGGAATGGACCTATTTTCTGTTCCTCCGGAGGGCAGGATTAAAATGGATGGGTTAAAGTTACATGGAAGAAAGCTCAGGAAGAACTTCCTAACTAAGTTGTCAGCCAACAGAACAGGCAGCCATGTGGTGTGACAATTTCTCCTTCAGTAGAGATTTTCAAACAGAGGCCGAATGGTTCGGTCTTACAGATGTCCTAATGGAACCTGCACAAAGTAGAGGGTAAAACTAGATCAGTGTTTCTCAACCTCGGTAACTTTAAAATGTGTAGACTTCAACTTCCAACAAGTTGAAGTTCACACATCTTAAAGTTGCTGAGGTTGAGAAACAGTGAGGTAAAGAATAAAGAACTGGAAAGTTACGTACATTTCAAAGCTTTCTCAAAACTAAAGCCTCACCTAATAAGTCACCCACAGTCCTAGTAAGTATCTAATTTCGCTTGGCAATATATTAATACATACTGGCTCAGTTTTACACAACCAGTCAGAAAGTCTTGGACAAGGGAAATGACAGCAAAGGATGAAAAATACATTGTGGGGAGAGCAGCCCTTTTGTTTATTCAAATTTTCTTGAGGGTTTTTTTTTTTTTCTGAATTGAAAAACATTAGGATTATGAAGCATTTTCTTTTAGGATGAGGAACAAAGAATGTGCTCTACCTCCTGGACCTGTCTATCTGTCTTTAAGATCAACAAAAAAGCTGAAAGAAAATATAATTTACTATTTTACTGAAAGATAAACATTCAGGATATATTAAACACTATTTTAACCACATTGGCATATTTTCCTAATGTACTATATGTAAATTAAATGATAATTGAATGATTTATAATGTGATAATTTGAGGTAAAGTGATTTATCTAATTATACTTCTGTATTTATGCATCAACCACTATTATACGTTCAATAAACTATTTCATGAAAAACGAGTTACACATAATACATTTTATATTCTGAATTAAATTATGTAAGAACTGCAAAGAGTGGTAAAACAATATATTTCCCTGAGGGACCGCCTCATCCCCATTACATCAACCCGTCCCACCCAGTCAGGCAGAGAGGGCATGCTACAGACCCCGTCCATGAGAGATTGTCGATTGGCAGGGTCCAGGAAGCGGGCCTTCTCTGCCGTGGCCCCTGGCCTCTGGAACAAGCTATCCCTGGGGGTAAGACAGGCCCCCACTCTCCCAGCCTTTTGAAAGGGGGTAAAAACTTGGCTATGCCATCTTGCTTGGCGTATGAGGAGGGGTAACCAATCCTGGAGGTGGTTAGCACCTTGAAGAGGCTCCCATGAATTAAATTAGGAACTTTTTAACATCTCCATCTTGGTTTGTATATTTTTACTTAAGAATATTGTTCTTATTGTATTTTATTCTTTATGTATGCTAGTTTTATTGTAAACGGCCCAGAGTCACTGTTTGAGTGAGATGGGTAGTGACTAAATTTGAAATATAAATAAATATAAATATTTCCATTTCTTTTAAATTTCCTCCAGGAAAAAAAAAAACTTAGTTCCTGCATCCAAAAGTTCCTTGAAGTTTGTATCTCTGGTAAATACCAAGTCTACACTAAAAAACTACGAGTCAAAAACCACTTGATGGCATGTAATCAAACACCAAATCTAGTTAGCAAACAAATACCCAAGGATTCATAAAATAATCTGATGTTAAGTAGAAGAGAAAATAATTTTATAAGAGAAAAAGTCAACAATTGTACAACGTCCTGCAAAGTTCTGATTGTGGGTATAGTGGTTCAGGTGCTGGCCTAGAAACCGGAAGACTGTGAGTTCTGGTTCTCCTTAAGGCATGGAAGCTGGCTGGGTGACTTCGGGTCAATCACTCAGCCCAACACCTTTCACAGGATAGTGGTGGTATGAAAATAGGGGGCAGAATATAAATCTAAAAAAATAATGAATGTACTATCATGGATGCAAGAGAGCAAGATAAATTACCCACAACTACAGTAAATTTATGAACAGTATGCAGACTGTTCATACATCTCAAGTGTAATTAACAGACTGAAAAATGTTGGACAAGAAAAGCAACAGAAACAAATTTGAGATGGGACCTGCTGCCCTCTACTATTAAGTTTCCCCAAGAGTGAACAACAACTTGATGGCACAAAATCAAACAATATGGGGCAGTTACACTGGACAAACTGGGTGCTTCACAGAAGGCAGAATGAAAGAACATTTGAAGGATTCTTAAAAACAGGACAATCAGCATCAGCTAGAAGCAGGGTCTTACTGCTGCTAGTCCAGCACCATAACCACTAAACCACACAGATTCTTCTGTGTATATATAAACTCAATAAATGAATTGTTAAAAGGCAAGAATCAATGTTCAGAAGAAAGTTGACCACTTTTACATTCACATCAAAACACAGCATCTACATTTGAGGTGGAAAAGTGGACTTCAACTGTTGAAAGAGTTTACAAAGTACTCTTCAGCATACCTACATCAATGGAGTACCTAAGTGGATTTTTTCTGGAGAAGTCACATCATCAAGCATTTCTGTTACCCTAAAGAGCCCATTCTGGCATATAATGGAAAATTATAATGGTGAGGCCACCAGCAGGGGCTGCCATTTTGACTTGCTTTAATGATCTAGGCGATTGTGGGCAATTTAAATTAAATTTGGCTCCCAGACTTGGCTACCTCCAAAATTGGGGACATTTAATTAAAATTTACATTGCAATTCTGACTGGAGTGAGAATTACTGCTTTCCAAATTGCCACCTTCAGCCAGTGCTTTGGGAAGGCTGTCTGAGAGTGACAAGTGTGAGCATTGTGTTAATTATAAAATGTGGGTGGAGAGAAGGTCCCGGAACTTCGTGCTGCCAAAGAGCACTGCCCAAAAATGGCAGTGTGATTTTCTGCTAGCTTTCAGTAGAAGATAGTTAGTATGTTTTCTACTACAGATTAAGGTTACTATGGTAACTAATCATTTTGGCCAGGTGAAGAGGTTGAATTTAATTGTCCTCTTTTCAGATGTTAATTTTTGCACCTGGGGAGAAGAACTTGCCTGGACTTGTTTTAGTTTCAGTTTCCCTTCTGTGTAGGCATATAGGGAGTTAAGCAGCTCTCACTGAGAGCCTGTAAATATGTTTGTAAATAAAATTATTTTTATAGAAATGCCTGGTGTGTGACTTTTCTGATCTCTCCTGGGCCAAAGGCTTTCCTAGCAATCTGCTAACAGACACCAGATACTGTGAGGCAAGTTTACACCAATAATTTTATCTTTGCAGATGAATTACACGTTTATAATTTTAGAAACAGAGTGATATCCATATCACACGAAGCCACAATTTTGGTACCTAAGCTTTCTTGAATGAGCCACCTATTGCATTAGGCCACTGTGGTGAAGGGAAAACATCAGCCTCAGCGCCTGAGTGTAAGTGCCTGCAGACTCAGGGAGGCTAAGATTAAAGGCTGCTCTGTCAAAAGGGCAGGGTGGGGGATGAAGTACAAGCCCCCCACGGCAGCTGCCAAGCCTGTGGAGAAAATGCTAGCAGGAATTGTTGCAGAATGCTGGGAAAGCCTTTAGCCCAGGAGAGATCAGAAAAGTCACACACCAGGCATTTCTATAAAAATAATTTCTTTACAGAAAGCAAAACAAAAGCAAAACATATTTAAAGGATGTGGCTCTCATTGAGAGCAACCTAGCTTGCTACATGCCGGCACAGAAGAGAAAGAGGAAGTGAAACAAATCCGGGCAGGTTCCTCCCCCCCAGGCGATTGCCATCAAGCACGTGAAAGGAGACAATCAAATACAACCTCTTCACCCGGCCAAAATGATTAGGTACAATAGCAGTCTTAATCGTTAGTAGGAAAACATCAACAGGAATTACCCTTAGAAGGCTATAAACTGACTTATCCAGGCTAAATCAGGGTTACAAACAGTCTCCCACCCTTTTATGCTACCTGGCTGTGACCCCGCTTATTTTTCAGGCCCAGAATAAAGCTGGTTCCTCAGAAGAAAGGAGGAGACCAGAGACTTCTGAAGAAGGGAGTTGTCTTTATTGCAGCACCTATTGAGTCTCCTGGTGCAAAAGTGAAAGTAACTACATGCTACATGGCTCCCCTTTCTTACAGTATGTAAAGCAACCAGCTCAGACCTCGAAAAGTCAAGTCTCCTTCAGTCAAGCTCAACTCTGCAGACTTCATGGTCATGCCTGTGCAGTATTCTTGGCAACAATAACAGAAGTGGTTTCCTAATGTCTTCTCCTGAGAAGACAACTTTGGTTTCCCAATCTAGCCTCCAGCCCTGTGGATGCCCTGGTGCTCTCCCATCCAAGTACTACGCAGGCTTGACCCTACCTATATTCCAAGCCCAGGTGGGCCAGGTGGCCCTAACCGCACACTTGGAGGGCATGAGGTTGGCCAAGCCAACAAAGCGTATGCAAACAAATGCTTAAGGCAGAGGTTAGTCTTGAGTGGATAGGTACCAGAGAGAAATTGCAACTGTTTAATAGTGAGGAAAGGCATTCTGCATGTGTTCCATGATACTCTTGCTTTGAAAACCAACAGCAAAAAGTTTGTCTGCAATCTTTTGCTAATTTCTGTCCCGGCGTTCGGACATGTATTACACTTATTTTTGCTTTTTAAAAAACGGGCAAAACGAGTAACTATACTGTATTTCCTTAAACGGTAGCTGATGCCAAGGCAATCCGACAAAAGGGAGAGGGCGGGATGGGGCTGCGCTAAATCAGGGCTACGAACAGTCTCCCACCCTTTTATGCTACCTGGCTGTGACCCAGCTTATTTTTCAGGCCCAGAATAAAACTGGTTCCTCAGAAGAAAGGAGGAGACCAGAGACTTCTGAAGAAGGGAGTTGCTTTATTGCAACACCTACTGAGCCCCGCAAGCAGCGTTTTCTCTCCGCCCCCACCCTCCCCTGTTTACCGGGCAGGGGGTTTATAACCTTGGCGCACCTTCGGCGACTCTCCAGTCCAGCGCCGAGCGCTGCGGGCTGAAGGGATTTCCGCGCGCTTCCCGGAGCATCTGCAGCCGCTCTCCCGGACAAGGCGCGAGATCGGCCTCCCGGGCTTCAGGCGAGACCGGCGGCGGCCCTCGCAGCGAGGGAAAGCCGAGGGGGCCGCGATGCCGGCTTCGGCGCGGCGCACGTGGGGCCCCGGCGCCGCGCGTCTCCTGCTGGCGGTATGGAGAGGAAGGAAAGGGATGGGGACGCGGGAGGCGGGCGGGGAAGCGGAGGGCTGCTCCCGCTGCTGGGCCGCTTGGTCCGCGGCTCGCCCACCGCAGCCGGTTGCCTTGCGGGAGGGGGCGGGGGCAACCCCAGCCGGGGGCTTCCCTGTGGGGCGCGCGCGGGCACCCGCACTCCGGACGGAGACGCTCCTGCGCCAGGCGAAGAGCCCGCCGGCTGCGAGCGGCTCCCCTTCTCTCGCGTTGTGCGCCGGGGGGCTTGGCAACCTGGGAGGGGGTGCTGGACGCTGTCCTCGCCCGGCTGCTGCTCCTAGCCAATTTTTCCTGGTTCTCCAACGGAGCTTGCACTCGGTTTCTTCGAGGACAATGCTGGCAAAGTTGAACGCTGTGAGGATGATCAGAATAGAATTTGTGGGCTTCTTTTTGCGGCAGAATCCTCTTGAAGTCTGGTGAGCGAAGGGGCAAGGTTGTTCTCCCAATGGGAGCTGGGGTTCATGGCCGTTAACCATGGTTAGTTGTGGTGGAGTGTGCTTGGTGGAGGGGTGGGGATTGCTCCACAACTCAGTAAAGCTAAACATGTTTAACGTGGAATGCGAATGGACCAATTGCTCCTCAAAAGAGGAGAAAAAGTCCATTATTTGAAAAAAATTAAAACAAGATATACTTAATTTGCCTACAAGAGACACATATTAGGACAAACTAATAAAAATCCCCAACTAAAACCAGAACTTGTATTGACTGATGAGTATGCCAGATTTGTTGTGGTGGAAATTAATTTACATGGGACTAAGACTTTGATTCTGGGAATGTATGCTCCAAAGGAACACAAAGTACTGTTTTATAAACAATTTATGGAGAGATTAATAGGTTTTTCTTATGAAAATTGGTGTTTGATGGGGGATTGGAATGAAGTCACCACCCCACAACTGGAGAGGACTTCTGAGAAAAACATTAAAAACACTCAAGGCAAATTATGAAAAGTTTTCTTTGATTTGTTGGATAATTTAGGGCTCGTTGTTATATGGAGACAGAAAAAAGGTAATTCAAGAGATATACCTACTTTTCTGAAAGACATTAGATCCTTTTTGAGAATGATTTGGATTTCCAAGAACTTTGCTACGAAGGTTTCTAAATGTTGGCAGATTGCTAGGAAAGCCTTTAGCCCTGGAGAGATCAGAAAAGTCACACACCAGGCATTTCTATAAAATAATTTTATTTACAGAAAGCAAAACATCTTTAAAGGCTTCTGCATTCTTACAGGTTCTCAGTGAGAGCTGCTTAACTCTCTACATGCCTACACAGAAGGGAAACTGAAACTAAAACAAGTCCAGGCAAGTTCTTCCCCCCAGGTGCAAAAATTAACATCCGAAAAAGGGGACAATTAAATTCAACCTCTTCACCCGGCCAAAATGATTAGTTACCATAATAACCTTAATCTGTAGTAGAAAACACATTAACACTCCCCTTTTTATACTACAGAATAAGATGCAAACCAATTTTCTTTGATAACTCTGTTTTTCCATTCACATTATTTTAACATTATCTCCCCTTTGGTTTAACAGAAAGCTACCATCCTTCTTCCTGTGTATTTCTAAACCTAGGTTATTTGTTACAATTCCAAGGCTTTCTAATATGAAATGGCTTTTCGTGCAGGCTTCAAAATCAAGCCTTTGTTTTTCTGTTGGTGTGAACAGCAGCAAATCATCAACATAAATGCACAGATACATACAGCCTTGTTTGTCTTTCTTCATATATACACATGGATCTGCTTTTCCTTTTTCAAAACCAAAATTCTGCAGTTTTTCATCTAATTTTTGGTTCCAGGATCTAGCAGCTTGTTTTAACCCATAGATTGACTTCTGCAGTTCACAGACTAGATTCTCCCCTTTTTCATAGCCAGGGGGTTGCTGCATGTATAATTTGTGGTCTAAATCATCATAGAGAAATGCAGTTTGAATGTCATAGCAGTGAACTGACATTCCTTTGAGTGCAGCAATTTTTAACAGTAATCTAATTGATTCACCTTTAGTAACTGGTGCAAAAGTCTTGTCAAAGTCTAAATCTTTCCTTTGAACCTTTTTGCAACTAACCTTGCTTTATATTTTTGGATTTTGCCATCAGCATCCCTTTTCAGTTTGAAATCCCACCTGCAACCTAGACAGCGTTCATTGGGAGGTAGATTTACCAGTTTCCATGTTTTATTTTCTTTCAAGGATGCTAACTCCTGTTGCATGGCAGAATGCCAATTTTGTGCAATCTCAGGTGGTAAAGCATTCACTTGTTCTAAAGACTCAGGTTCTGTGAATATGTGAAAAGCCTTTACTGTTTCAGTCTGAAAACGTGATAGAGGAACGCCTTTATTACTCCTCTGAGATCTGCAAGGTAATACAGGGCTTAACTTTTGACTCCTATCACTTTCCTGAGAAGCCTCTGTCTCATCAGACAGATCTTCAGTTTGCGTTTCTGGTTTAACGTCCTGATCAGGCAAAAGATCACCATCAGCAAGTCCTTGCTGTTCTCTTGTGGTGGTCAGATCAACTGGAGAGCTAGAGTTTAATCTCCCCCAGTTTTGTTCAGCAAAAGAAGCGCTTTTGCTAATTATCAATTTCTCTCCCATTATGAACCTGTAGCTCCTCTGGCTTTGTTCATAGCCAACAAAGATGGCTTTCTTTGTTGTGAGGCCTCCTTTCCTTCTCTGTTGTTTTGGAATATGAACCCAAGCAGTGCTACCAAACACTCTAAGATGGTTTACCTTTGGTTTCACACCATAAAACAAATGCAATGGAGTGTCCTGAATCACAGAGTTATATAATCTGTTTTGTACATAACAGGCAGTAGATATTTGTTGGCAGATTGCTAGGAAAGCCTTTAGCCCTGGAGAGATCAGAAAAGTCACACACCAGGCATTTCTATAAAATAATTTTATTTACAGAAAGCAAAACATCTTTAAAGGCTTCTGCATTCTTACAGGTTCTCAGTGAGAGCTGCTTAACTCTCTACATGCCTACACAGAAGGGAAACTGAAACTAAAACAAGTCCAGGCAAGTTCTTCCCCCCAGATGCAAAAATTAACATCCGAAAAAGGGGACAATTAAATTTAACCTCTTCACCCTGCCAAAATGATTAGTTACCATAGTAACCTTAATCTGTAGTAGAAAACATTAACGCTCAAGTAAAGATATTACCAAAGACTTTTTCAGAACATAATCCTGTGAGTTTAGTTTATAAAAGCAAATCTAAGTCTTCCAGATGGAAATTGAATGAAATGTTAAAAAAAAAAAGTAATAGTGGAGGATTGTAAAAAGAAATTAAAAGAATTTTTTGAAAATAATGTAGGTAAAGGCGCTGATTTAAGAATGGTTTGGAATGCAAGTAAAGCTTTTATTAGAGGTTATTTTATACGACACTAGTGAACTTAAAAATAAGAGTCAGGAGAAAACAAGCTATTTTGGATGAAATAAAGAGAAAAGAAGAAGAATTAAGGAAATTTCCAGAGAAGATAAGTATTTCTCAACAAATTAAGCTTTTATGACAAAAGTTATCTACGTTAACAGTAAGAGAAACGGAAATAAAAATGATTTATGTAAAGCAAAAATATTTTGAGTTTGCGAATAAACCAGGGAAGTGGCTAGCATATAAATTACAGAAAGAAAAGAAAATTATACTGGAATTACAAGAGGGAAATTGTATTAACTGACAATGCGGCCTCACAAAAAGCATTTCATCAATATTACTCCAATTTATATAAGGGAAACAAAACCTTGCTAGAGAAAATAGATTAATAGCTAAAAAACAAAGTTTATCAAGGATTCCTGAGAGACAGGCAGGGCCGCAACTGAGGGGGTGGGGAGCAAGCGGGGCATGTGCTGCACTGGGGAGGCGCCAAAATGAGCGCGGGGGTGCCAAAATGGGCACGGAATCCATGTTTGCTCCGGGTGACACAGACCCTAGTTGTGAGCCTGGAGACAGGGACAGATTATGACTGGACCGATAATGATAGGGAAGTTTCTGAAGCTATAAAGAAGATTAAACTAGGAAAGGTGCCTGGACGAGATGGATTATCAGGTTCTTATTACAGATGTTTTGAGGATGAACTTTTACAACCTTTACAAAACACGATGAATTCTATCCTACAGGGAGGAAAAATGCTGGAAAGAGGCCGATATAGTACTAACTTCCAAAGCTGGACAAGATTGGACTCTTACCAAGAAATGATAGGCTGATATAATGATTGAATAATGCCTACAAGTTGTTCACAATAATTCTAGCTGATAGACTGAAAATAAATTTGCAAGAATTTATTCATGAGGATCAATGTGGGTTTTTACCTAAAAGACAACGTTAGGAATGTGTTGGGCATTTTGGAATATTTGGAGCAACATAATGAAAAAGAAGCCACATTGATTTTCTTAGATGCAGAGAAGGCCTTTGACAATTTGAACTGGGCTTTCCTGTTCAAGGTTTTGGAAGATACGAATTTTGAAGGAATAATGGGGAAACACAAATGGCTAACTTATCATGAGATACTAGAATTTTGTCAAGGGGAATATAAAAAAATCAAGAGAACTGATGGCAGAGGGTTACAGTTGTTAATGGTTCTCTTATTTACAATTATCAGAAAGGTTTTAAGCAGACAAAAGAATGTATGGTTTTGTACATTGTAAAACTGAGTTTGAAATAGAATTGTGTACGAATGATGAACATGTAATTGCCAAAACGTATAAACTTTTATTGAAATTTGAAACAGAAGAACAAGTGAAAGAATGTATGATAAAGTGGGCTAAAAACATTGGCTATAATATACAGATGGAACAGTGGGAAAATATGGCTGAAAGGATTGAAATTTACATTATAATCTTAAAAGAGAATTTTTATAAAATGATGTACCGTTGGTATATGTCACCAGAGAAATTGTCTAGAATGTATAAAGGAATTTCAGATTTATGTTGGAAATGTGAACAAGAAGGAACATTTTACCTTGTTTGGTGGACGTGTAAAAAAAGCTAGAAAATCTTGGATTCAAATACATACATTCTGGGAGTTGAAGTCCACACGTCTTAAAGTTGCCAAGGTTGAGAAACACTGCTATAGACGTACCATGCTGAGCTTATATCTTTGTCTTTCCTAGCAAGGCATATATTTGATCTTTATAAATGACCTTGACTTTCAGTCAACTCCAAAAACCTGACTTCTGCAGAACCATACAAATTTACAAGTCAGCTTATAAATTACAAGTTAATTCCCACCTCACCTATGGTTTCTTCTCATTTTTCTTTACTGTTAACGAAGTATTGGCTTCTCCTTGTGTTCACAGTTCATTCACCCCCTTTTCCTGTTACAAGTAACAAACAGGTTATTCATTTATAAAGAGTAATATCTTTATTACACTATTTAATCAGCACAAACTGAAAGACAAACATATAGTTATTTGTCTACATGGGTGTATAGACTAAGCCAGCAGAATTAAAAAGAAACAAGGGTACATACAAGAAAACATTCAGACTGACATGTTAGAATAATAAAAGAGTAATCTTAAAAAGGGGAACCAAAATAAAAAGGAGAAGAAATCAAGATAATTATAGACCAGTAAAAGAGTAAAATGAACTAAAAAGAATGGAGTGATTTATATTCCCATTTTTATTTTTGGTCACCTCAAGACAGCATACATAGTTAATGCTCCTGTCTCCGGTCTTCCTCATAACAGCCACCCAGATCATTCTCTCATATTTGGTGGCAATGTTGTAAGGCTCAGCAATTCTGGAAAATTATTTATTTTTAAAATTTATTTTATATCCTGCCTTTATTATTTTTTAGAAATAACTCATCCTTCTTCCTCCTATTTTTCCCCACAACAACAACCCTGTGAGGTGAGTTGGGCTGAGAGAGAGGGAGTGGCCAAGGTCACCCAGCCGGCTTTGTGCCTAAGGTGGGACTAGAATTCACAGCACTGTGGCCGCTATGCCAACCTGGTTCTTGGTTTAAGGACTGTGGGCTTCACTTAGGAATAGGCATCTAACAAACTAACAGGAATATAATATAATAACTGCCTAGGTAAGTACAAAATAAAACACTAATTCCTCAGAAGGCTAATAGAAAATAATAATAATTAGACTTTATTATTTATTTATTTATTTATTTTCTAGCCCACCTTTGTTAATTTTATAAAAAACTCAAGGCGGTGGACATCTAATACTCCTTCCTCCTCCTCTTTTCCCCACAACAACCCTGTGAGGGGAGTTGGGCTAAGAGAGAGGGACTGGCCCAAGGTCACCCAGCCGGCTTTCGGGCCTAATGCTGGAGATAAATCATATCTAGCTGATGGTGGTTGACTGAATTCAACTGCCGTTAGTTACCATATTTTATGTGCAAGCGGCATGCTGGTTGTGACTTTCAAAGCCTTCCATAACAAAGGATCTGGTTTCTTAAGGGACCGCCTTTCTCTGTCTGCCTTGTACATTTGGGCAGAGTGGGTGTGCTCCAGGCCGCTCCTATTAAACACTGTTATCTTGTGGGACTGAGGAAGGGTGTTGTTATTATTATTATTATTATTATTATTATTATTATTGTTGCAATGCACTCTACATGGGGCTGCCCTTGAAGACCACCTAGATGCTACAGGTGGTACAAAATGCAGCGGTGCAAACAGTAGTGGGTGTTTCTCACTATGCCTGCATGTCCCCACTGCTGTACGAGCTGCATCTGTTGCCAGCTGGCTTCCAGGTGCAATTCAAGGTGCTGGTCATTCTCGATAAAGCCCTTTATGGCACAGGGCCTGGATACCTGAGGGACCACTACCTCCAACTGTTTCTTCTCACCTGGTACATTCAAGCAGATTGGGTACGCTTCAGGTCCCTTCTATTAATTGTTGTCATCTTACAGGACCAAAGAAGCATGCCTTCTCTGTTGTGGCCCCCGCCCTTTGGAACAGCATCCCCCCCGAGATATGAGATTATTTCAATTCCTGTGATGTGGGGCTATCCTTGAAGATCATCCAGAAACTACAATTGTTCCAGAATGTGGTGGCATGCACAGTCTTGGGCGCCCCTCTGTTTGCTATAGTACACCATTGCTGCACAAGCTGTACTGACTCCCAGTTTTCTTCTGGGTACAATTCAAGGTGTTGGTTGTTAGAATTTTGTTTTCCTTACCAAGTTTGTTTCTGAGCCGGGATCAAAGAAACAGGCATTGCATGAAATTAAGTTCTTTATTTGTCACCCAAGAGCAGAAGCAATGACAGCAAGCTGTTAGGTGGGCGGCTGCGCAGGACCCTCTTGTTACAGCACATTATATACATTCCATTCAACTCCTCCCTTAGAATGCCACCTCTTACTCAGTTACCCATACTCCATCTTAACACCATTCCATATCAGGAACTTCCTTCCATCCTTGCTAGGGCCCCTTGACCGTTATTAAACAATACCTTTCCTCCGAAGAAGCTATCTATGGAATGTACACCTTATCTTTCTATGGGCATAGCTATCTATCAAGGCCTGTTAGAAAGGAAGAGTAAGAAGGCCAACAAAACTCTTCAGGGAAATAAAACATGGTTTCAGAGCCATAATAAAAGTGCAGATGTTCTAATATATGAATATTGAATATAAAATATATGAATATGAAATACATTTGTATTTAAGTTCTATATATGTAACATCGTCTATCATGGTTATCACCTTTAAAGCCTTGCATGGCCTGGGACCAGATTATTTGCAGGGCCACCTCTTCTTGAGGATATCTGCCCATTCCACCAGTCAGATAGGGTGGGCACCTTCCCTTCAGCGTTGTTCCCTAGGGAACCTTGGAGGCATGCCTTCTCCATAGTGGCCCCTGTTCTGTGGCATATCTTCCCTCTGAGATCCAGCAAGCCTCCACTCTCCTAGCCTTCTGGAAGGCCTTAAGAAGCTGTTTTTTTCTCTCAACCATTGATATCAGGTGAGGCTGCAGCCCAGTGATTGTAATCGATCGGTTGCGATGCGTCGTTGAGGATGCCGGGATCTCTTTTCTTGGATGTTGGTTTTATTCTCCTTTTTAGTTTTTAGTATTGTTTTGTGAGCTGCCCAGAGTTGTGGCACATAAGATGGGCAGCTGTATAAGAGAGCCAGTTTGGTCTAGTGGTTAAGGTTCTGGGCTAGAAACCCAGAGACGGTGAGTTCTAGTCCCACCTTAGGCCTGAAAGCCGGCTGAGTGACCTTGGGCCAGTCACTCTCTCTCAGCCCAACTCAACGGATTGTTGTGGGGAAAATAGGGGAAGGAAGGAATATTAGGTATGTTCCCTGCCTCGAGTTATTTATAAAAATAATAAAGGGATAGAAAAAATAAATAAAAATAAGCCTTTTAAATGAATAAAATTAATTGCAAGCTTGCAAAAAAAGGAGAAGATCATTCCCTGAGATATCAACACAAATTCAAATCAATATGGATAACAGTATAGTTCTATTTCTAATTAGATAGGCTTTGACATTGGGAGAAATAAGCCACATTTTATTTAGCTGTTAGATTTCCTGCTTTTATTTCAAGAGCTCAAGGCAGTGTACAAGCACTGTCTTCCAATGTTTCCTCATAACAACCTTTTGAAGTAGATTGAGGCTTATTGAATAATAACCGTATTTAGGCATAATGGTGTAAAATACTAGAATAGCATGCTTTTGCTGAGTGTCTGTCCTGAACAAGTCTGCAGGAAAAGGCTGCATTGTCTGGAAGAAAGCTGGAGGCACAAGAATCATTCATTCATGGTCCTGGTGTAATGTCAGAATGCAGCAGGCATCTCCCCATCTCCTCTTGACTTGTAATGTGGAAATGGTGTAAGTAAATCATGCTGCTGCTGAGAGAAATCATACTGGCCCTTTAAATTGCTATAAGGAATTGCCATTATAAAAAAGTGATTTAAAGGTGTGTATTTTTGTTTTCCAGATCCAGAGATATTTTAGGGAGTTAACCTGCCTCCATTCTGTTGTATCCTGTTGATAGTTATTTTCTTCCACAATTCACAAAGCTTTATGGTGGAACATTCAAACTGTTGGTATATATTTTAGGAAGACAAAGTTGGCCTTTGATTACTCTAAAACAAAAGTGGTGTGGTTTACTGAATGCATACGATCTGTAACTGAAAGTGGATGATTAATGGCATCAATTTAGAACAATCAAAGGCTTCAAACATCTGGGAGTTACTGACTATTCCTCTTTACAAGCCTATAACACTGCTAATGCTATTTTACAATTTGCTAGTACCCATAACCATATTAATGTTCTTCCTGCCCTAAATTAATTCAAAGCCTAGCACTGAGCTTCTTGCTTTATGATTCTCGGATTTGCTGCTATAGGTAGGGCAATCCAAGTTCATAAGAGGTATTCTTCTGGTCCCTTGGTGCCACTTGTAAAGTCTGTGGCATTTCTTTTAAGGATAATAATTTCCTGCTTCATGAGTAAATTGTCACCTCTGTTTTAGTTGAGGATAATCCTCTGTTCTATTCCTTGGACAAAACTTGATGTATGATATTGTGATCTCAGCCTGCAAGTTAGCAGAGTCCAACCTGGTTAAAATTGTATGGGAGACACTGGTGAATACTAGGTCTGTAGGCTAGCCTGAGAATCTGAAAACTATCACAGAAGGCAAACCAGGTCCATGACACTGCCAAGAAAACTACATTATGTGTTGGCAGATTGCTAGGAAAGCCTTTGGCCCAGGAGAAATCAGAAAAGTCACACACCAGGCATTTCTATAAAATAATTTTATTTACAGAAAGCAAACATATTTACAGGCTCTCAGTGAGAGCTGCTTAACTCTCTACATGCCTACACAGAAGGGAAACAAACTAAAACAAGTCCAGGCAAGTTCTTCCCCCCAGGTGCAAAAATTAACATCCGAAAAGAGGACAATTAAATTCAACCTCTTCACCCGGCCACAATGATTAGTTACCATAGTAACCTTAATCTGTAGTAGAAAACATATTAACATTATGTCCATGTATGAGAGTCCAGCTGAACCCAAGGCATACTGTAAATCAAATAATGGAAGGGGGAAATCACTTTTGGATCAAACACTAGGCAACTGTGGATTGTAGGTTTGTGGCAGCATTCTCATGTAACATACAGCCAGGATTTTAACCATCATTGAAACATCATGGTGCTAAATGATAATGTGGTTTAAATCTTTTTGTTTTAGTATGAGCTGTACTATGCTTAACCTTATATGGTGATGAAGTTATGACAGCTTTTTCAGCAAACCACAGCTAAAATATTCTGGATTAGTTTGGTAAGGAGACTCAATTCAAGAGAGAAACAAATGAAACACTTTGTGGTGTAGTGTCATATATGGACCTGGCCTGTGTATTTTCTCATGATAGGTCATGATGATGGATGCACGTTTCCTACAATAACTTCCTTACCTTAGTTCTTTTTCTTGTCCATTAAGGTTCTTGCCATCCATAACTTCCATTATACCCTGGGCAAGAGTGTAAATAAGGACTATCTCAAGAGAAACCATCAGGTGAGTACACCACCAAATCCTTCAGTGAAGCACATTGGTTTAAAATGCAAATTGAAATTCCCAGTAAAATGAATTTTTATTGTTTTTTGAATTGGAATACTGAATGTATTCTGAAGTGAAATATGGATTAGATTCACACAAGGATGAACTTAATCTGAAAGTTGGGTCAATGAAGTGCAGTTGTTCATCTTCTCAAACAAATAGATCATATTAGGACTTAAAATCATCGCTGGTTTCCCACAACATTCTGAACCACCTGTTTTAGCATGTGGAGTGACTACAGCAGTGAATCTCTGGCCGTATGTTGCTAAGCTTGAGCAGATTTTAGGTCTGTGATCTGTGATTTGCACACAACTCTTCAAATTCTGCTCCAAAAAATTCAGGCTCAAAGCCCATTGATTTGAGGGCTGCTTGATATTTTTGCTGTCATTCCCCTTACTGCTCCCTTATAAAAGTTGCAAAATGGAAGCTTAACTCGCCTCACACATCTATTTTGCAACTCTGTTTTTTAAAAATGGGCAGAACATTTCCAATACCATCCCTCAGTTATATTGCTCTGCCATTGGACACAGTCTCCTACTGCCCTTGCAAGTCATCTTTAAATTGCTTTTCCCCATCAGAAACAATACTGGCCCTTTTTTGCCTCAGGAGGTGGTTGTACCTGGCTGATCTTTTAAAGGCTTCAGTCTATGAAGGGTTGGACCTAGTTAGTACTTGGACTACAGGTCATAAGGGGATCCCGAGGCTAGACTAGCCAGGGGAGTCAAAAACTCTGGCAGAGTGGTGGAAAACATTTGGCTCGAGAGATCAGAAAAAAACACACACCAGGCATTTCTATAAAAATAAGTGTATTTACAGAAAGCATAAAACATAAGCAGTTTCCATATCCATAGGTGGACAGGCTCAAAAAACTTCTTATGTAAACATATTTACAAGCTCATGCATTCACACGAAGAGCTGGAAAAACAGGCGGCGGCGGCTGCTGGGCTAAAACGAAACTAAAACATTTCTGGTGCCTAGTCCAGGCAATAAGCAGCTTTATCTTATCTGGTAATCCTTTTCACACCCAAACCTGAGTCTGACCTGTTCACCCTGCCAATACTTAAGAAAGTATTCAATTACTATGGTAACCAGGCTACCTGGCCTCTCTGTGAATTGCTTCTTGCATAACAACCTGATATACCAACAAAAACTATCCCAAAGGCCTTCTGCACTGTTGCCCAGAAAACTGCATGGATTATGTGTCCAAGGAGTCAAATGGAACTTGAAGGAAGCTATCTGTACCTGCCCTGGTTTGAGGTCTCTTAATTGTGCATGCGTATGTCATTTAGAGCCCGTGCTGAAAAGGTTATTGCATATCAGTGTAGAAATGAACCTTTGTTGTTCTATCTAAGTCAGTACTATGGACAGCGATTGGCGACATCTCTGCAGCACCGCAGGCGGAATCCTTTCCGTTCTTACCTAGAGATGCTGAGGACTATCCTGCAACCTTCTGTCTGAACTGTAGGGACTCTGCCCAAGAGTGGTAGTTACTTGTGATTGCTTGTCCTCAACTGCTGGTCCCCGACAGCTTTCAGAATGCTTCAGAACATGATCTGAAGATCTGCTGAATAATTTGGATTGGAGAAGGGCATGTCACAAGAAGTAGATGTATAATTGAACCGTTTCATTCACAGGATGGGGACCCATTCAACAGTCTGCATTTTTTGCCTCATGTGAAACGGAGCTGGCACAATACCACCCTTGAATTTGAAGAAGAATACAATGGCAAATTCCCAAAACTGATTGGAGGGGTAAAAACAAAATGTTGACATTTATTTATTTATTTGATGGATTTATATAGGACCACCCAACTCAAACAGTGTGATTCTGGGTGGTGTACAACTTATACTTAGTTGCTTCATTATTTTTTCCCCCTAATTTTGCTACTTCACACTACTGCTAAAAAGACTGATAGTTCCATGATTCCTCAATCTTTCATCCCCCCGTTTTGTTGAATCTATGTGCATGCTTAATTTGAGGGTTTTCTTTTGAGTAGCTTTGCAGAAAATAGACACACATGAAAATCAATGAAGAGAGTTGAAATAATGCATAACCAGGTTAGAGGGAATTGATTCCTGTAAAACCTGGTGATGATGCCCAGTAACTTGGATGGCTTTATAAGGGGATTGGATACGTTCAAGGACAGGTCTGTCAAGGGCTATTAATCTTGCAGACTCATGGTGACTCTAAGCTGAAGAGCAACAACAGCAAGAGAAGGTGGATTTCTGTCTCCTGCTCATGGGCATCTGATTGGCCCCTGTAACTCATTGCTGGACTAAGATGGGCCTTAACCTGATCCAGCACACCTGTTCCTAAGGGACCATGTAATGACCCCAGAGAGCCAGTTTGGTGCAGTGGTTAAAGGCACTACGGTCAGAAAGCAAGAGTTTCTATGAGTTCTGATCCCGACTTAGGTATGAAGCCAGCTGGGGTATCCTGTCCCAGCCCAATTACGTGCAATACACCAGGGAGGCAGTTGTAAAATTTTATTGAGAAACTTGTAAACTTGTGAGGTAAACTTTACTGAGAAACTTGTGAGGTAAACTTTACTGAGAAACTTGTGAGGTAATGAACAGGCAGCAAGGAAGAGTGAGTGCAAACGTGCACCCTCTACAGAAACAAGCCCAAAAGTCCCGTGAGCTTCCCTCAAGGAAGTTTCACATTCAAAAAAAGATTAGTCTGAGTCCAGAGTCAGGTCATGAGGTTTCTGATCAGGAGTCAAGGCACGTGGAATCCAGTAAGCAGACAGTTGTCTCCAGTGACCGGTCTGGGCTTGCGGCTCCCTTTTTATAGAGGCAGATCTGGGTGGAGCTTATTTAGGACGGCGGGGCTGCTTTCTCGTGCATAGCCTTGCCGACCTCCGCTGTTCCTCCCTCCTTTCTGCTCTCCTTTCTCCAGCACTGGGAGGGGGCTGCAGCCTCCTTCATCCTCACTCATCAGCGGCCCCTGTGCCTGCTGCTCGCTGACCAGCCCCACCTCCTCTGACTGCTCAGGCGGCCGTTTATCCGGAGCTGTCTGCTTGCCCTCCAACTCTACGTCAGAGGCTGGCCGCCTGTCCTTGTCGTCTGACTCCGAGCCCAAACCCCGCATGACATGGGGTGACTTTGGTCTAGGCACTCTCTCTAAGCTTTAGAAAGAAAACAAAGGCAAACTGCATCCAAACAATGTTGCCAAGAAAACCACATGGACTTCTCCATGACTTGCCAGGAGTCAAGACTGACTCAAAGGCAAATGTATGGTAAATTACCCTAACTTGGTCAAAACTCATACTTAGCAACTCACAACTTCCTAACAGAAACAGCCATTAAGATGAGATAATGTGAAAGAATATACCTCCAGCTATGGCTGGACTACAGGTGTATATTTCTACTAGTGGAAAAGGCATGCAATTCCTCATCAGCTCTGTCAAAATCTCAACTGGAAGGGCCTCCAACTCATTAGGAAGCACAAGAGGCTGCATGGGAGAAAAGAGGAAGAAAGAACAAATTTCCATTCACAAAAGTTTGCATTATTTGCCTCTTTTTTTTTTAAAGTAAGATAGTTAAAACTTTGGAAACCTTACTCAGATGTTGCAATTTGTTTCATTTATAGGTTTTCCATGATGCATCCCATGATGCATCTGTAAAATATTCAATTCAAGGACCTGGTGTGGATGAACCTCCGGAGGTTGGATTGTTTTCTATCGAAGATACCTGTGGATACGTATATGTGCATCGCTCTATAGATCGAGAGAAGACGTCCTCTTTTACAGTACTTATTTATTTGTTTTGCAGGTTCTGGGCAAAGTCCTTCAGTAAACAGAGAAAAAATCCAAATGAAACAAATCCCAACTAATGCCATTGCCTCTTGAACCCATTATGACATCCCCAATCAAGTTGGGCCAAAGACACGATAGAGTATTTGCTTCTGAAAAGCAGGGAGGGGAGGAGCCCCATATACTTCTGGGTGAAGGACAAGTCCATCAAGTGGGAGCTATTACTGAGAAGACTTGCTAGCTTGCCCGTAGCTTTTCACACCTTGTCCCATATACCTGGGAAGCAGGTGGGACTCTCAGGATCCCCTCTCATGATGACTGAACAGGATAGGCAGGTTCTGTTCTGTCAGTCTGTTTTGCCTGTTATAATCTGGCATTGCACTATGTACGGCTTTAAAGGTAGGGATCAGCATGATTTGGGCCTAGAAATATATTAGTAACCAGTGCCATACCTTTAAGGTAAGTGTTCTTCTGCACTGAGATGGATGGCTAGCCACTGTGTGGTAGCCCCATGCCAGTTGTGTCAGAATAGTCCTATTAAGTGCTGATTATGGCATGAGTTACTGTTGCCAGTAACATCTTGGTCTAGGTAGGGCCATAACCTCCCTGCCCTTGGGCTCCATCTGCTGTTTGCATGATGATACAAGATTGATTTGCTCCTCAGCCTACTTTCTAGCTGCTAAGTTAGTATTACAACTTCATGATCTGGCTTACAACTTTTATACTGTACATCTTGAACTACATAAAGCACACCCTTGTTAATTGCTTTGTGCTTTGTTTCATAGTATCCAATCCTTTTAAAATAACATAGTTTGTAGGCATGGTTACAGAATAACTGAATCTGTGGCTTTTAATAGTCTTGGGAGGCAAAACTGAAGATGCTAGATGATATCTAGCAGAAGACCACAATAAACAGCAGTCTACAACCCAGACCTTCTTTAAAAATCCAAGAATTTTCTCAGCCTTTTTATTTATTATAGTTTTCCCCAAACAAATGTTTTCAAGATTTTCTTTTTTTTTATCCGTTCAATCATGTCCAATTCTCAGAGACTGCCTGGACAAGTCCCTGCAGTTTTCTTGGCAAGGTTTTTCAAAAGTGGATTGCCCTTGCCTCCTTCCCAGGGCTGAGAGAGAGTGACTGGCCCAAGTCACCCAGCTGGCTTTGTGCCCAAGGCAGGACTAGAACTCAGGGTCTCCCAGTTTCTAGCCCAGTGCCTTAACCACTACACCATATTGGCTCTCTTCAAGATGTAAGAGATCACATGTGTGACCATTAGGGCTAGGATTGGTTAGTTAAATTGATTGATTGATTGATTGATTGATTATAAACTGACATATTATAGCTTAATATAACCGGAGGCCTAGCACAGCTTTAAAAAGCCCGTAAACCTCCCCTGCAACAGAACTCAGCCCCACTTGACGAATCCTGGCCATTCCCACCTCTACGTGACCCCCCCCCCCACCTGCAATATTAAGCATGGCTTCCAGTAATCAGAAGTTTGCCTAAAGTCATTCTGCTTTGGGTTATCATTTAACCTGATTTCCTCATTGGTTTATCTATTGTTCAGATCCGCGTGAATGTTCATTATAGAATGACTGAGGAAATACTAGACAATTCCATGATCTTAACCATTCGGATTAAGGATATAAATGACAATGCCCCTGAATTTCTCCAAAAGGAATTTAACATTAATATAAAAGAAAATCACAACAAAAGTGAGTATCCTTGAAAATCTGGGCAATATCAAGCAGGACTGTATCTGGTAGCTTCCTGTCCCCTTTTTTCTTCCCCCAAATAACTGGAGAGATCCATTCCTACATACACATGAAAGAAACATTTCTCTTCTAATTACATGTTACGTATTTTTAAATGGGGATAACAGGGGTCTGCAGTGAGAGGCCAAAAAGTTAAGGGGATAGGTCTTAAAAGCCCTGCCCCTTTTTAATGCGCATTGTGCATGTCGCATACACATAGAAAAGAGGCAGGGCTTTAATCCCACAATTGCACCTGCCTTCTTGACCGCCCCCCCATGGAAGAACATTATTCTGAATTTGTAAATGCTTCTAAATTCGCTGTTTCATGGGGCATATTGTCGGAAAGGAAACTGGATTTTTTTTCTCCCAAACAATTTACTTTTAAAATAGGGTTGTCTTAGATCTGCTAATAATACAGGAATAAAGCAATGCATTAAATTATATTCCTTTGCCAAGCCCATCTTAAATTCAAGGCCATCTGTCTTTTGAAGTAGACGTGGAAGATCATATGGATTTCTGGTAAACTGGTGCTGACAAGTGATGAGAGCTCAATTATCCACTTGTATGTTTGAGCTGTCCTAGGGAGACTCAGTTTGGAAAGGAAGAAATGTTCAGTTGTTGGATCTGCTCTTTGCATCTGATGTAGATTCGTAGATCCAGAGTTGCTGCTCCAGTGGCAGGAGGGTTCCCCTGTTCAATTTCAAGGCCTGGGGAAAAACATTGCATGAGGGAATTCACTCACTCACTCACTCACTCACTCCAATTTCCATGGCCGCCCATCTCAAAATCCTGACTCTGGGTGGCTAATATCAGTTAAAAACACCATGTGAAAGGTGAAAGATCCCCTGTGCAAGCACCGAGTCATGTCTGACCCTTTGAGGGGGTGCCACTCTCACAACTTTTTCTTGGCAGACTATAGAGCGGGGTGGTTTGCCATTGCCTTCCCCGGTCATCACCTTCCCCAGCAAGCAAGCTGGGTGCTCGTTTTACCGACCTCGGAAGGATGGCAGGCTGAGTCGACCTGAGCCGGCTGCCCGAGAATCCAGCCTCCGCTGGGATCGAACTCAGGTCATGGGGAGAGTTTTCGGTTGCAATACTGCTGCCTACCACCCTGCGCCACACGAGGCTATTAAAAAACACCATAAACACCCTAATAAGTACATAACCAGCAGCTTAGATAAAACCAAAAGAACATCAGATCAGCATCACTATAACCATTTCATGGGCTCTGCCATACATCCTGACCACCATGCATGCTAACATAGCCATGTCTTCAAGGACTTATGAAAGACCCACAGGGTTGGAGCTAATCTTAACTCCAAGGGGAATGATTTCAGAAAGAGCAGGTGCCATAATGGAAAAGGGTCTCTTCCTGGGTTCTGCCAGATGGCACTCTCTGACAGATGGGACCCGGAACGTGCCTCTGCTGCCAGATCCAATGGGGCAGGTAGGCACAACTGGGGAGAGGCAGTCCCTCGGATAACCTGGCCCCATGTGATGAAGGGCTTTATAGGTAACTACAAGCACCTTGAATTGAATCTGGAAGCACACTGGCAACCAGTGCAGCTTGCAGAGCAGAGGTGTAATATATGTTGCTTGAGGGCCACACATAATTGCCTGTACTGCTGCATTTTGATCCAGCTGCAGCTTCCAGAAGCTCTTCAAGGGTAAAGCACATTGCAGGAGTCCATTTGGGAGATAACTCATGAGTGACCATGAGCAGAGCCTCCCTGTCCTTATGGCCATGGCTGCCACCTGTTTCTCAAATGGGAGTCCAGGAGGACCCCCAAACTCTGCACTAGTTCTGTTTTGGGTAATGCAGCACCACCTAGAACAAAAAATAGAAAGTCCCTGGAGCTTGGGGCGCCTAGTACCGGCGGCCTTTAAAGAGGCACTGGTGTTCCCCCTCCTCAAGAAACCATCACTGGACCATACTATTCTGGACAATTTTCATCCAGTCTCCCACCTTCCCTTTTTAGGGAAGGTGGCTGAGAAAGTGGTGGCGTTGCAGCTCCAGAGGATCCTGGATGAAATGGATTATCTGGACCCTTTTCAGTCGGGTTTCAGGTCTGGATATGGGACGGAAAGAGCTTTGGTCGCACTTATGGATGACCTCTGGTGGGAGCGGGATGGAGGCAGTGCATCCATCCTGTCCCTTCTTGACCTCTCAGCAGCTTCTGATACCATTGACCATGGTGTCCTTTTGGGGCGGCTCAGGGAGCTGGGGGTGGGTGGCGTGGTTTTGCGCTGCTTCGCCTCCTTCCTCTGGGGCCAGTCCCAATCGGTGTTGATAGGGAGTGGGAGATCTGGCCCGCAGCCCCTCCTTTGTGGGGTGCTGCAGAACTTGGTACTCTCTCTGCTCCTTTTTAACATCTGCATGAAACTGCTGGGTGAGATCATTAATCGCCACGGGGTGAGGTATCATCAATATGCTGATGATAATTATACATCTCTGTCCCGGGTGATGTAAGTGAGACTGTGACTGTCCTCTCCAGGTGCCTGGAGGCTGTGGGGGTCTGGATGGGGAACAACAGGCTTCAACTGAACCCTGGTAAGAGGGAGCAGCTGTGGGTTGGGGACTCCCAAGTATCCGGGAATTTGCCATCTTTAGCTGTGGATGGGGTTGCACTGCCCCAGACAGATCCAGTGCAGAACCTGGGGGTTCTCCTGGACTTATGGCTCCTGCTCGAAGAGCAGGTGGCAGCGATGGCCAGGGGAGCCTTTGCACAACTTTGTGTTGTGTGCCAGCTACACCCTTTCCTGGATCAGGAGTCCCTCTGAACAGTCACTCATGCCCTGGTCATCTCCCGCATAGTCTACTGCAATGTGCTCTACATGGGGCTACCCTTGAAGAGTATCTGGAAGCTACAGCTGGTGCAGAATGAGGCTGCGTGAGCAGTCTTCGGAGCCCCTAGAAGGGCACATATAACACCATTGCTGTGTGAGCTCCATTGGGTGCTAGTTTGCTTCTTGGTCCAATTCAAGGTGTTGGTTATCACCTATAAAGCCCTACATTGCATGAGTCCAGGTTACCTGAAGAACCGCCTCACCCCCACTACATTGACCCATCCCACCTGGTCAGGCAGAGAGGGCATGTTACAGACCCTGTCCATGAGAGACTGTCAATTGGCAGGGTCCAGGAGGAGGGCCTTCTCGGCCATGGCACCCGCCCTCTGGAACAAGGTACCCCTTGGTGTAAGACAGGCCCTCACTCTCCCAGTCTTTTGAAAGGAGTAAAAACATGGTTATGTCACCTCGCCTGGGATGGGAGGGGTGACAGCTATTCATTGGGGTGGTTGGCCCCATTAGGGTGCCAGGATAAGATCTTATTTCCCATTTTGAATTTTATACTTTATATTTGTATTTATATGCTTTTATATTTACTTTTATTCTTTGTAAGCCACCCAGAGTCTTATGTACGAGATGGGAGGCAGAGAAATTTAATAAAGAAATAAAATAAAGAAATAAACTACAGTCTTGCTTGGGTTGAGTTGAAGCCTGTTTTCCTCATTCAGACCCCCACATCCTCCAGACACCAAGACAAAACCTCCAGGGCATCACATGGGAGGCCCAGGATAGAGATATAAAGATGACATCACCCAACGGCTTAATGTAGATGTTAAACAGATGTGTACCAATCCCTGCAGAACCCTGCAAAGCAGAGGCTGTGGGCTAGACCTCTCCTCCATCAACACTGTCTTGAACAGGCCACAGAGGAAGGGAGAGAACTAGCACAACACAGTGCCACCCATTCCCAACCCCCAAGCTGATCTAGGAGGATACCATGACTGATGGTATTGAAAGCTGCTGGGAGATCAAAGAAAGCAAAGATGGATGCACCATCCCCATCCTGTTCCTGCCAGGGTTCATCTACAAGTATGGTCAATGCTATCTAGGTCCCATGCCCAGGCCTGAATCCCAATTGAATGGGGTCCAGATAATCCACTTTCTCCCATATTCTCTGGAGCTGCTGCATGACCACCACCTCTACAAATTTCCCTAGAAAGGGAAGGTTAGAGACTGGACAAAAATTGTCCAGCACAGATGGATCTAGCAGTGACTTCTTGAGAGGGTGAAACACTGCCTCTTTAAGAGATGGTGGAACCACCCCTCCTTTCCAAAGAGGAATTCACCACTGCCAGAACCTAGCCACATGTCGCTTCCAGGGAGGTCTTGGCTATCCAGGAAGACAACGATCTAATACACAGGTGGCTGAGCTAACAGTTCTGAGAACCCTGTCCACTTCAGCAGGACCAACAGGATTAAACTCCTCCCAGATAACCAAGCCAGGTAGAGCTTCATTCAGCTGTGCCAAAGCTAGAGTCCAAGTTGGAGTGAATCTCTTTGCTTCTGCAGTTGTTTCTTCTTGCTACAATCCAGGAAGACCAGTCTGCCTGGTATTTTGGGGAGATTTGTAAGGTTTGAGTACTATTTGAAAATTTGGTAAAATGGCCATATCAGTTTAGACTGCAGCACCGACAAGAGTGAAATGGGAGAAGTCCTTTAACCAATAGTCAAATCAGCCCCAACTGGATAATGGAAAATAGGATTCCATGGAAATCTGCCATGCTAAATTCCTTTCTCTGTGGTAGCCCCGTGGTGAAGTCTGTTGTCTCCAACTTAGCTCACCTCTCAATCTATAAGATTTAGTTTCTGGCTTGGTGGTGGGAAGGAACCCATGGTTGAATGTGCAGGCATTTGTATTGTTCAGCGAGGTTTTGAGAATCTTTATATGTTTGTTTATTACCAATGCTTTTATGCTGCTTCTGTCAGGGGAACTGGTGAAGAAAATCACGCTGAGTCGTAGCTGTAACAACTCTAGTTACTTTATTGGTCATGCCATATACAGAATCTTGCCAGACTAAAGGTTCCTTAACTGAGCTAAAGGGAAAAATTCCCTTGGGGATCTAGGCCAGTGCTAGTCTAACTTTCTTCCTCAGCCCCCCACACTCTTTTTATTTTATTTATACATTTATTCACCACCCATCTCCCTCTCATGGGGGGACTCTCCAAGCTGTGCAAGCTGTGAGAATGCTTATCTGCCTGGAATGCGCTCTCTCCTCCCTCAGCTCTGAGCTCCATCACAGCTTCAATCAATTTTACTTTTTGGGATTTTTCACTTTCATTGTATAATTTAAAGTACCTTTTGAAGGAACCTGTATTTCTCCCCATTCGTTTCCAGTTACAAATGAAAGGATAATGCATGATCAATAATGAAAGCTATTCACATTTTGGTGCAATAAAGCCTATTTATCTGCTCTCTTTTTTTGGTCCCTTCAAGTCAGTCTTGACTCCTGGCGACTGCCTGGGCAAGTCCCTGCAGTTTTCTTGGCAAGGTTTTTCGGAAGTGGTTTACCTTTGCCTCCTTCCTAGGGCTGAGAGAGAGTGACTGGCCCAGGGTTACCCAGCTGGCTTTGTGCCTAAGGCAGAACTCATTGTCTCCCAGTTTCTCACCTGATGCCTTAACCACTACACCAAACCAGCTCTCTCATGGTCTATATGAAGTCAAAATCTAAGACTAAGTGGCAAAATTCAATCTTTATATGGTGATATGGTGGTCTTTTCTAAACAGAAACAGTAGGTATAGATAATATCCTTTGATAGGCACTTATGAAAACACTTTTTCTCTGTAGACCCCAGTGAAGTTCATGATGTTGCTCTAATTTGCTTTAATTTTGATGTTGTAGATGAACCCGTTCACAGAATCACAGCAAGTGACAAGGACCAAGAAGGCACTGCAAATTCTGAAGTGGTATATTCTCTGCTTTCACAGACGCCTCATCTAAAGCCTCCTCTCTTCACTATTGATTCCTCTAGTGGCTTAATACGCGTTACACGATGCTTGGATTATGAGGTACAGTCCTTACAAACAATGTTGCAATGATAGCTACATGAGTTCTGCATCTTGGCATGCATACGCTCCAGTAAAACTATCCAATAAACCTAGATTGTTTGTTCTGTCTTTTAGTCTGATATGCCAATATATAACCTTAATCTACCACCCTAAACTAAATGCTTATCTTAGTTCTTCTGAGTGTTGTGAATGAACAGGTTAATGAAATGGTAAGTTAAAGGAATGTGGATAGAATTTCTATTTGGAGCCAGGAAATTGACTAAATTTAATCTACTTGTTAGTGAATTAGATTTATCTTGATCCCTTTTCTCCTAGCTGATACATCATGATTGGGGAGTTGGAAGGATAAAATAAAAGGTAAAACCCAATGTTTAGCCCCTAAGTCTTGCGGGATAAGTGACTAGAAATGCATATTATTTTTACAGATGTTACAAAACTGTGTGTAACATCTGTAAACATATATATATAAAAATATACATACATAATTCAATGGTTCTCCAGCTAAGTTTTAACTTGGACATCAATGCAGATACAGAATATATCTCAAACTGAGTGCATGAAATTGGAACTTTGATAGATGAATCAAAGTGATCCTTAGCTGTTTGAGGAAACAGAGACTGTGTGTATTAAACTCTGGCATCTCATATACTGTAGTCTGCTTGATTTTATATTTTGCCACTCTATCTTTACTATTTGGAGGACTGCAATTTTAGAGAAGAATGACAAAATTCATACCCTAATTTTGCAAATTTCCAAAAGGATAATGATAATGTCAAATTTTCTTCCTCCTCTTCCTTTTTTTGGTAAAAACATCCTGTTTTTAAACTTTATTGTCTTTAAGGCTGATAGGACTTTCAGACTTCTCATCAGGGCTTCAGACCGCGGATCTCCATCCTTGTCATCAACTGCAACAATCAACGCTGATGTGGTCGATTCTAACAACAATTTGCCTGTATTCACCCAAGAAAATGTAAGATGCTTAAGATCACTACTGACAACATGAGAGAGTCTATACTGGGCCCAGCCATGAAGAATAAAAGTATCTTCCATTAACTCACGTTTGCAGGCTCACAGAACATGCTTTTTAGTCATAAAGCACAGTTTCCTTCTGAAGTGCTTCATTTTGTGATGGTTAGGAGGACCTGCATTGTTTGAGATGTTGCTGAGGTGCAATTTCTAACAGATCCAGCCAACATGGGCATTGGTGGAAGATCCTGGGATCTGTAGTTCAGCAACCTTTGGAGGGTTATATATTGCCCACCTTGATATGCTATACAACTAGCAAGCATTGATTCAGTTTGATTGGGGAGTGGAAATTATGAGTGGTAGACCTATTGTTGCTCACTTAATGTCATGATCACCGTTGCGATGCTTGTGACATCGCAACGGCTCACATAACAATACAAGGAAATGGGTACCGGGCAGATTAAGGGAAAAGGCAACTAGCTAACAAAAGAGAGCAACAGGTGCTGGCAACAAAGTATCAACTCTAGCCAAGGCATGGAAGAGAGAGATACAATGTTGCAAAGAAGGTAATTGACAAGACCAGACCACGAGGCATGCCCGAGCTGTCAAAGAGATTACGAACCTGATCGCCCGGCAATGAACCATCACCGGCCAGGGAAGCAATTAAGGAAACGCCCGGAGCACAGGAGGGGCTCCACGACCCCTCACCTACCGGCAACGGAACCGACGGGGCTCGGGGCGCACCCGAAGTAAGAAGGGGTGGAGCGCTGACCGGCGCGGGCTATTTAAATCCCATTCCGGCGCGCTCCACTCACTCTCAGCTTTTCTAAAAGGCATGCACTCTGTTCTATCAATAAAGCCAGAACCTAAGCCCACGCTAGTGTCTGTGCCTTTACTGGTTAGCAGGCAGAGCCTGACGCTTAAGCAGAATAAAAATTCTGCCATGGCAATGTTCTGTGACATCATAATTAACTTATTGGTCCATATAGTAAAGGTAAAGGTTTCCCTTGACGTTAAGTCCAGTCGAGTCCGACTCTAGGGGGCGGTGCTCATCTCCGTTTCTAAGCCTTGGAGCCGGCGTTGTCCGTAAGGACCCGTCCGTGGTCATGTGGCCGGCATGACTGCACAGAACGCCGTTACCTTCCCGCCGAAGCGGTACCAATTAATCTACTCACATTGGCATGTTTTCGAACTGCTTGGTGTGCAGGAGCTGGGACAAGCAACGGGAGCTCACCCCGCCACACGGATTCGAACCGCCGACCTTTCGATCGGCAAGCTCAGAAGCTCAGCGGTTTAACCCACAGCGCCACCGCGCCCCTGTTATTGGTCCATATATGAAGGTTTAATTTCTCTTAGTGGGAGACAGAACAATGGTAATTTTTTCCCCAAGTGCATGGTTTTCCTGGGTCAGGAGAATGCATGGTAACCATTTAATTCAGAAAGGAATGCCACCATTTGTCCATGCCAGAAAAGAGCAGTGGTGTGCTTTTAGGAATGCTCTTGGACTGGAGGTAATCTCACTTTCTGCCTTTGACTGTTTTTGTCATTTAAAGCTCCATGTACCTTCTGCCTGCATAACCCAACTCGTCACGCTATGTCATGACAGATAATGGGATACAATGCCAGGAAATATCTTTTATGTGTCACAGTTCTCTTTCTGTGTCTTCCAAGTATCATGCAGATGTCCCAGAAGGTAGAACCAAACGTGATATCCTTCACCTCAAGGTGGAAGATAAAGATAGTCCTAATACACCTGCTTGGAGAGCCAAGTATACGATAAAGGCGGGAAATGAAAGAGGAAACTTTGCCATTGTGACGGATTCTAAAACTAACGCAGGTGTTCTAAGCGTCGTCCAGGTAAGGCAGGCTGACAAAGATAGAGATAAGATTTCTAGAATCATTCCACTGGCTATAGTGACTATGGATGACGGGGGTTGCAGGTGTAACACCTCTAGAAGGCATCAGATCTGGGAAGATGCTAGAGGGAGCCAGAATTTATTAATGGAAACTTTTGTGGGGTTTTGTTTTTTTTCAGCCTTTGGTCTATGGTAGACCTTCTGTGAGGAGACTTGTCATTGTTGTGGAGAACGAAGAGTCCTTCTTTTCCTGTAAGAGAGTCTTAGAGAGCATCATTGCTCCTCCACGATTGTCTGAAGTGTCAGTGAGCATTAATGTCACTGATCAAAACGATGCCCCTCAGTTCGATCCTCCAATTCTTACTCTTCACCGCCAAGAAGGGATGGTGCTTGGAACCAGACTTGTGCAATATGTAGCTCAGGATTCAGACACAGCACAAGACAGGATAAGGTAAGTGCTTATGGCTGGTGTTCCTATGTGAATGTTATTTTAGGACTCTTGTTTCCTTACATTTCCTCCTTAGGAAGAATTTCTTCCAGACTGTAGCCTTTTCAGGGTAGTCCCCAAGCAGAACTTGGGGACTGAAAAATGGATTTTTCAGGGAGCTTTGCCAGACTTACTTTTTTACTTTTAGACAGATGGAACATCATCACTATCACCATCACCATAATTTTTTCTTTGGGTACAGAACATTTCAAGGCAAATCTATGTGGGCCTAATAACTTAAAAGCCAGATAAAAATACTGAATTAGGGCAATTTTACCCTATTGAAACTGAATTGAAATTGAATACCTTGTAAGTTTGGGTAAGAAGTAAGGATGCTGCTTAACTTCATGGAAAATCTAAGATTGAGATTTTGACTAAGTCAGGACACATTATAAACTAGTGTGGAATCTACTCCTCTAAACCTTGTTGTGTGGGAAGTGACTTCTTGTAATTACACACGTTGTGAACACACTCAGCACCCATTCAGATAAACTTTCATCTGTTCTTATAAATTTCAGAGCTAATCTCTGACACTAAAGACTGGAAAAAGTGATAGACCTTGTTTATTAAACTACTGTGTAAAACTAACTAGGCTACAGTGGCCTTCCCCAGCCTGGCAACCTCCAGATGTATTGGGACTGTAATTCCCAAAATTGCCAGCCAACCTGGTATTTTTGAGATGCCTTCCAAACTCTAGGCCAGTGTTCCTCAACCTTGGGAACTTTAAAATGTGTGGACTTTTAACTCCCAGAATTCCCCAGCCAGCATGGGGAATTCTGGGAGTTGAAGTCCACACAGCTTAAAGTTGCGAGGTTGACAACACTGCTTTAGGCTGAGGAACACTGGCCATGATGCTTAATTTCCAGTCCAGTGGAGAGTAGGAAACAAACCCTGTCTGGCCTACATAACTATTCATAAAGTTTATCACTCATGTTTAAAACATTTGTTTTTTTAAGATACAAAATAGTGTCGGATCCAGGTGGTTGGGTGATGATCAGTGAAAATTCTGGAATTGTGACAACTGTCAAAACTCTTGATAGAGAGTCCCCGTTGATGAACAACAGCACATACACCATTGTGATTCATGCCATCGATGATGGTAAGTTCCTTCTTCCTTCCTTCTCTGTCTGTTAGTTCTTGAGGATGGACAAAGTCAAGGCTCAGCAAAAATTCAAAACCATCCCAATCTAATACAATTTCAGAACTGGTTCTCTCTATGTGTGTTGTAAAAGTTGCAGTATTTTTTTTCAGATATAAACTTTTCTAGTTGGTGTGCAAAGGTTGACACTGTTCCCTAGGGTCTGTGAAGCAAGACAGCATGGCGTACATGGTTAGATTGCCAGAGATGATAGAAGTTACATCCTGTGCTCTGAGGCACCTTTTGAATATTTTAATTACCTGCAAGCTTTAATTACCCTACAAAGGAAAATATGAACAAATTGATAAGGAGTTGACATCTCCATCACTGTCAAGGCAAGTTATGCTGTTGAGGTGTTTATCTGATGCCTGGAAGCTGTGAGTATCTGGATGGGAACCAGAGTCTTCAACTCAGCCTTAGGAAGACTGAGTGGCGGTGGGGTATTACTCCCTGGTCAGACGTAGTGTACAACTTCGGAACCCTCTGGAGCCATGGCTCCTGCTCAACCAGCAAGAGGCAGCCATGATGAGGGGGGCTTTGGCAGAAAACTGTCTTATGCACTGTCAGGGTGAAGCAATCCAGGAGCAATAGTTAATGGCATCTGCTTGTCACACCTGAGCATGGGTTAAGTAGGATAGGGAAGGAGATCTTAGACACGTGTATAGATAAATCTTGCAGCTTTGAGCACTGGGGGATAAAGGAGGGGGAATGCATTCCACTCTCTGCCATTAGAAATTGTTTAGAGAAAAGGCTTTATCTCAAGGTTGCCTGATACTGTGTGGAATGGAGAGATGCCTGAAAATGAAAGTAGAATACACCAGGCAGTTAGTTATAGAGCAAAGGAAGGGGGGAAAGGGAGAGTGACTGGAATGTTTTTGAAGACTGCTTTAGGTGCCAAAAGTTATTCATGGCAACGAAAGAGCTTGGAATCACATCCTAATAATAAAACTATTCATATATCCATGTGGCGTGGATTTAGAGTTGATGCTATTGGGACTGTTGGACCAAGTACCTCACATGCACCAGTTGAGGCTGTTTCTGGACCAGGAGGCTCTGCTCACTGTCACCCATTATTTAGTCACTTCCCCATTGGATTACTGCAATGCACTGTACATGGGGCTGCCTTTGAAAAACACTTGGAAGCTTCAACTGGTCCAAAAGGCATAATTTTGGGCATGTCCAAGTTTGTCCATGCTACACTGGTGTTGTACGCAGCTGCACTGGCTCCCAATATGTTTCCAGGTGCAATTCAAGGTGGTGGTTATCACCTTTAAAGCCCTGAATGGTACAGGGCAAATTACTTATGGAGCCTCCTTTCCTCAAGAGTTTCTGTCCATCCCACCAGACCTGACAGGGCAAGATCAAACAATGTCATCTGGTGGGACTTAGGAGACATGCCATCTTTGTCATGGCACCCACCCTATCAAAAACCTACCCTACCCCCTGAGATCCAGAAGACCCTGAACCTCTTCCAGAAGGCTGTGAAGAGCTGGCTCTTCCCCCTGGTTCTTGGCTGGAATATTAGCTTAGCCCAATATAGGTGTGGTTTCTGTTGTGAGTCTGTTATATGGTGCCTTGGTTATGGTATTACGATTACTTTAATTCTGTTTCTGTATTTCATTGATAGAGGTCTTATTTTGTGTGTGTCTCTGTGTGTATCTTCAGCAAAGGATCGTTACCTTGTCGTGGTGCTGGAGCTTGAGCACCTCAATGATGCCATGAGCTAAACCGTGAAGGGCCACCCAAGACGGGAAGGTCATGACAGAGAGGTCAGACTAAATGCGATCCCTGGGGAAGGTAATGGCAACCCACCTCAGTATTCTTGCCGTGAAAACTAAATGGATCAGTACAACCAGAGATATGTCGGTATACCATCGGAAGATGAGACCCCCAGGTCGGAAGATGGTCAAAATGCTACTGGGGAGGAACAGAGGATGAGCTCAACTAGCCCCAGACGTGATGACGCAGCTAGCTCAAAGCCGAAAGGACGGCTAGCGGCCGACGGTGCTGGTGGTGAACGGCGAATCCGATGTTCTAAGGATCAACACACCATCGGAACCTGGAATGTAAGATCTATGAGCCAGGGCAAATTGGATGTGGTTATTGGTGAGATGTCAAGATTAAAGATAGACATTCTGGGCGTCAGTGAACTGAAATGGACTGGAATGGGCCACTTCACATCAAATGACCACCAGATCTACTACTGCGGACAAGAGGACCACAGAAGAAATGGAGTAGCCTTCATAATTAATAGTAAAGTGGCTAAAGCAGTGCTTGGATACAACCCAAAAAATGATAGAATGATCTCAATTCGAATTCAGGGCAAGCCATCTAACATCACAGTGATCCAAATATACGCCCCAACCACAAATGCTGAAGAAGCTGAAGTAGAGCAGTTCTATGAGGATCTGCAGCACCTACTGGACAACACGCCTAAAAGAGATGTTATTTTCATCACAGGAGACTGGAATGCTAAGGTGGGCAGTCAAATGACACCTCGAATTACAGGTAAGTATGGCCTGGGAGAACAAAACGAAGCAGGACACAGGCTGATAGAATTTTGCCAAGACAATTCACTCTGCATAACAAACACTCTCTTCCAACAACCTAAGAGACGGCTTTATACATGGACTTCCCCAGATGGACAACACCGAAATCAGATTGATTACATCCTTTGCAGCCAAAGGTGGCGGACATCTGTACAGTCGGTAAAAACAAGGCCTGGAGCTGACTGTAGTTCAGATCACGAACTTCTTCTTGCACAATTTAGGATCAGACTAAAGAGATTAGGGAAGACCCACAGATCAGCTAGATATGAGCTCACTAATATTCCTAAGGAATATGCAGTGGAGGTGAAGAATAGATTTAAGGGACTGGACTTAGTAGATAGGGTCCCGGAAGAACTCTGGACAGAAGTTGGCAGCATTGTTCAGGAGGCGGCAACAAAATACATCCCAAAGAAAGAGAAAACCAAGAAGGCAAAATGGCTGTCTGCTGAGACACTAGAAGTAGCCCAAGAAAGAAGGAAAGCAAAAGGCAACAGTGATAGGGGGAGATATGCCCAATTAAATGCAAAATTCCAGAGGTTAGCCAGAAGAGATAAGGAATTATTTTTAAACAAGCAATGCGCGGAAGTGGAAGAAGACAATAGAATAGGAAGGACAAGAGACCTCTTCCAGAAAATTAGAAACATTGGAGGTAAATTCCAGGCAAAAATGGGTATGATCAAAAACAAAGATGGCAAGGACCTAACAGAAGAAGAAGAGATCAAGAAAAGGTGGCAAGAATATACAGAAAACCTGTATAGGAAGGATAACAATATCGGGGATAGCTTTGACAGTGTGGTCGGTGAGCTAGAGCCAGACATCCTGAAGAGTGAGGTTGAGTGGGCCTTAAGAAGCATTGCTAATAACAAGGCAACAGGAGACGACGGCATCCCAGCTGAACTGTTCAAAATCTTGCAAGATGATGCTGTCAAGGTAATGCATGCTATATGCCAGCAAATTTGGAAAACACAAGAATGGCCATCAGACTGGAAAAAATCAACTTATATTCCCATACCAAAAAAGGGGAACACTAAAGAATGTTCAAACTATCGAACAGTGGCACTCATTTCACATGCCAGTAAGGTAATGCTCAAGATCCTGCAAGGTAGACTTCAGCAGTTCATGGAGCGAGAATTGCCAGACGTACAAGCTGGGTTTAGAAAAGGCAGAGGAACTAGAGACCAAATTGCCAATATCCGCTGGATAATGGAAAAAGCCAGGGAGTTTCAGAAAAACATCTATTTCTGTTTTATTGACTATTCTAAAGCCTTTGACTGTGTGGACCATAACAAATTGTGGCAAGTTCTTAGTGGTATGGGGATACCAAGTCATCTTGTATGCCTCCTGAAGAATCTGTATAACGACCAAGTAGCAACAGTAAGAACAGACCACGGAACAACAGACTGGTTTAAGATTGGGAAAGGAGTACGGCAGGGCTGTATACTCTCACCCTACCTATTCAACTTGTATGCAGAACACATCATGCGACAAGCTGGCCTTGAGGAATCCAAGGCTGGAGTTAAAATCTCTGGAAGAAACATTAACAATCTCAGATATGCAGATGATACCACTTTGATGGCTGAAAGTGAAGAGGAACTGAGGAGCCTTATGATGAAGGTGAAAGAAGAAAGTGCAAAAGCTGGTTTGCAGCTAAACCTCAAAAAAACCAAGATTATGGCAACCAGCTTGATTGATAACTGGCAAATAGAGGGAGAAAATGTAGAAGCAGTGAAAGACTTTGTATTCCTAGGTGCAAAGATTACTGCAGATGCTGACTGCAGTCAGGAAATCAGAAGACGCTTAATCCTTGGAAGAAGAGCAATGACAAATCTCGATAAAATAGTTAAGAGCAGAGACATCACACTGACAACAAAGGCCCGCATAGTTAAAGCAATGGTGTTCCCTGTAGTAACATATGGCTGCGAGAGCTGGACCATAAGGAAGGCTGAGCGAAGGAAGATCGATGCTTTTGAACTGTGGTGTTGGAGGAAACTTCTGAGAGTGCCTTGGACTGCAAGAAGATCCAACCAGTCCATCCTCCAGGAAATAAAGCCAGACTGCTCACTTGAGGGAATGATATTAAAGGCAAAACTGAAATACTTTGGCCACATCATGAGAAGACAGGACACCCTGGAGAAGATGCTGATGCTAGGGAGAGTGGAAGGCAAAAGGAAGAGGGGCCGACCAAGGGCAAGATGGATGGATGATATTCTAGAGGTGACGGACTCGTCCCTGGGGGAGCTGGGGGTGTTGACGACCGACAGGAAGCTCTGGCGTGGGCTGGTCCATGAAGTCACGAAGAGTCGGAAGCGACTAAACGAATAAACAACAACAACTCTGTGTGTATGGAGCATAGTTGTTAGCCACTCAGGGTTATGTACTGTATGTAAGATATGCAGCCATATACATTTCATAAATAAATAAAATGAAATCCATCATTCAATTCAGGAGTGCACTGTGTTTTTTCAAGCCACTTGCTCTTGTCTTCGAGGTTATGCGATATGTTGGAAAGGAAAAAAGCTATTTGATTTAGTTAGATTTACATGTATTACATTAATTGAAATGCAATTAATGCAATTAGTCTCCATTATTTAACTGTTTTCTTTTTTTTATTATATTGCAAACTTGATGGCAACTTGCAGCTTCTTCTAGAATTTTGGGGGTCTGCATGCGAACCATACAGTATGTCTAAATTATATAGTCCTGTCTTAGTTTGAAGTTTGCTTCCTGCCTCCATAGATGGTTTTTTAAAATCAGAATATGGTTTTCTCTCCCAGGTATTCCACCATTAACCGGCACAGGAACCATCCAACTGCACCTCTCTGACCTTAATGACAATGCTCCAATGCTAGTTACACCATACTTGGTAGTCTGTGATGGAAAAGAAAAGGGTCCTTTCCATATACAAGCTGAGGACAAAGATTCCTATCCATATGCAGAACCCTTTACGTTCCAATTGGAAGAAGCTTTGGAGGGTACCGAAAATCGCTGGAGACTAGGAGAGAGCTCTGGTAAATGACTTCTAATTGGGAGTTGCCATGTCCTTTGATTTCACCTCTTGGCGAGGTTCTTCCTGGGAATGGAGAAGAAGCATGGAAGTCTCAGAGATTATCAACCCTTCAAGGCAGGCCAGGTCAAAAAACCTCATGGATTCCATAAATGCTGCTTTATTGTTGTAGGCTATAATAACAGAATCTTGAAAGGCTGTCCAAGTTTCTCTCTCTCCCTCCCATTTTATACTAAACAAAATCAAGGTGGGATTGAGCTTCTTTCTCATGCTTGCTTCAATTTCTAGACTCTGTAATCACTTCTCTACATCCCTCCTTAGGAGGTAAATCCCATTATGGTATTAATAAGATTGAATTTTTTAACCGCATTCACACAACATGTTAATCAATGGATTCATTTTGGGGGTTTGCGCAATACATTAAGCAGTAAACAAATTAAACAAGCTAGGTTCACCTAACAAACTAAGCCATAAAAAAAAATTGCAAGGTTAGCAGTAATCAAGATTAGGAAGTTGTACAGATACACCTGCACCTGACCTTGGTAAGTGCCTTCTGTGAACATGGTTATTGAAAAAGATTCTGTTTAATTTTGAAGTTAGAGATTTATTTATTGATGTATGGATTTATTTGTTGTTGTTCAGTCATTACGTCATGTCCAACTCTTCGTGACCCCATGGACCATAGCACGCCAGGCCTTCCTGTCTTCCACTGTCTCTCGGAGTTTACTCAAATTCATGTTCATTGCATTGGTGATGCTATCTAACCATCTCATCCTCTGCCGTCCCTTTCTCCTTTTGCCTTCAGTCTTTCCCAGCATCAGGGTCTTTTCCAGTGAGTCCTCCCTTCGCATTAGGTGGCCAAAGTATTTGAGCTTCAGCTTCAGTATCTGTCCTTCCAATGAACAGTCATGGTTGATTTCCTGTAGGATTGACTGACCTGGCCTCCTTGCAGTCCAAGGGACTCTTAAGATTCTTCTCCAGCACCACAGCTCGAAAGCATCAATTCTTCAGCACTCATTTATAGGCCAGTGCAATCTATTATGAGTCAGAGTAGCTTCCAAAATACAACACTAAAGATACAATACAAATCCAGAATTATATCATCAAAAGAAAAAGGGAAAAGTCAACAATCATTTAAAAGATAAGAACCTCACACAAGCAGTCACCCACTCTGACTCAGGACCTGGGACAGAGCCAGATTTAAAGGCTCAATTAAATAGGAGGTTGGGTGGGGGGCTGTATTAATGTCAGGGAAAAAGGTATTTTGAAGGACAGGTTCATGACAGAGGGCCCACTTCCTGGGACTCAACAAGTGGTATTGTTTTTTCTATGGGACTCAGGGCAGACTTCTGGGAACTAAGGAGTGTTAAAGAATATACAGGAAGGAATGGGAGGCCTGGAATGGTGAAGCTCTTTAAAGATAAGTAATTAATGCTGAGTATAATTTTAATAGTGTTTATTCCTTTACTTTGCTGTTATGTCAGCAGTCCTTTTGAAGGCTTCTAAGACAGCGGGTGTTAGAATCCATTTCTTCAGAAATTTGCAAGGCAGGCTGGCCAGCTAACCCAATTTGTAGGATTTTTACCGACAGCGTTTTTAAAAATGCAACCAGCTTCAAAAATGTAAAGCACCCTTACTCCAGTAAATAGCACTTGAAATGCGTTAAGCTGCTAGTCCTTAACTGCCGTAGGAGCATAATAGTCTTAGCAAGGCTAAGATGTGATAGTTGAAGAATGATGCATGTTTTTGTTTCCTCTCTGTTTTCTAGATAACTCTGTTGATATTTTTATGCTGAAAAGACTCCCTCTTGGCAGTTACTCAGTGCCTCTCCATATATTGGATAGGCAAGGGTTTTCTAAGCAACAGAGTCTGCATGTCAGAGTATGTTCTTGTCTGAACGGGACCAGATGTGAACAAGGCCCTGCACCAGTTAGATCAGCGAGCCTTGACTGGGGACTAAGTGGTGGAATCACGGCTATATTTATACTTTCGATATGTGAGTAATGTGACAGCGTTCATATTTGGCTTTGTAGAAAATAGAGCAGTGGTTGTGGTTGTTGTGCATGGTATGTTATATCCACTATCAACATCGACTGTGAATAGCTAGCCTCTTTCAGTTCGAAGTCCTGCCTTTTAACCTTTCTGAAAGCCCTGAGTGATGCTGTCTCTTCTGGGTGGGAATCCACAGCACAGAGATCAACACCAGAGAGCCTGCTCCATGTTCTCCCACATTTATTCAGACTTTTCAGCTGTGGTGCTTTGGTTTCATAATACTCTTAGGAAGGAAGGGTGTCTTACCTAAAAGTGAATGTTTAGGAATATGTTTTGTAAGTTAATATCCTGGCACACTAAACCTTTGGCTGGGTCAGGTGTCAAAATAAATGCCTATTTCTCTGATTTCTGGATTATTGGATTGAATTAATACATTGGTGTGTCACACTAATCACTCCCTTTTGAGTCCTCCAAAACCTAGAACAGCTAAACAAGGGCTACTAGATCTGGTCTACAAAAGTCCAGATGGCCACTAGATGGAAGCAAAGAGAGTCCTCTGCATGTCTTCGTGGCCAGCTAATGGTCATTTTGATTTTTGCAGCCCAGATTTATTAACCTTAAGCTAAACAACCCTTGAAGCTTCCATCTGTATTTTGTTTAACAGTGAACTCCAAGTGGGATCTCTGGCATCCTGCTTTCTTAAAAGTCTGGATCTTAAAACCAGGAATAATCTTGACTTGTTATTCTGACTTATGGTTTGGATGAAGCATAGACAAGCTGCTGATGAATATTCCCTACTTTGTTTAGCCTTTTTCACTGTCAGCAGTGCTAGTTGGGAATGATTAGACATCATCCACCATCACATTTAATCCCAGTAAGTCAGATTTCAGAGGAATTGTAATTGGTATGATGTGTAAAGTAGACCATCATTTATTTGGTTATAATTTATTTTCACACTGTAGTCTTGTATACCATCATTTGTATCCTATATTGTTCTCAAAATCACTTTGTAGGCTGCCTTTGGGTTGTTGTTGCAGGGGTGCTTTGAAATGTTAAATAAATCTTGTGGAGTTTACATAATGGTAAACCAGGAGTTTTAAAATCTGAGCTTTTGAGCGAACAATAATGACCTTGACTACATTTTACATTATTCTAGTATAATAGATGAATACTGAGTGTGTTGATACTTCATGCAAAGCTAAAAACAAACCAGCCTATGATTGGGACATAGGGATGAGATTGTGAAGCAAGCCAGTATGAGCAAATGCTGAAGGTCCAGAAGTTGGCTTACTGATCCTAAAGGAACCAAGATCCAGATGTCATTTTCTATTCAGCTGGGCATGATTGGTGGAATATCTTCTTTGTTGGCAGTTTTACCTTTCAGTAAGCCAGATTGTTGCTCTACATCCTTGGACTGAAATCTCAGAAGAGTCTAAGAATCATTTGTTCTGGTTATTCTGTTGGTTGATAGTAAATCTTAGTCAAGCATATATAATGAGTGGGCTGTATCCTTACTCTGTGCCATGGGGAAGAAACTGCTCTCTATTTCTTAGATTCAATCATTGTCAGAGATCCTCAGCCAGAATTAAAAAGCATGCCATCGCATCTCCTTATGAAATAATTTTGTCCACCATTCTTCCATGGTTCCGAGGATTTGTGGAACTAGCACTCAAAAGACTTTAAGCAGCTATTCTGCCTTCCCCGCCCTCCATTCCCATAATGTATGTTTTATGGTAAGAAATTAAGATGGAGGAAAAGGCAGGAAAACAAAGGAAGGTGATGGCCCAAGAAAAACCTTCATCTGAAACAGTTCTGTTGGGCAGAAGTTCAGCTAAAATGTTAGCGGCTGATAAGAAAAGATGTTGAAAAAGGTGTTGTAGAGAGGTTCTGACGTTGGTTGTTTCCCCCTTATGCAGTGGGTCTCCTATGGTGGTATTTCTGCATCTCAAGAGTGGAGAAAGGCCGTATCTTCATTTCACATGGAGAAACCAACCAGTCTCTGATCGACTACAATGACGAAAGCAAACCTGTGTTGCCTAAGGTGATAAAATGACATTTTAGAAATAGGTCCTAGATTTCTAGCATAAGCCTGTGCACGCTACCCAAAAGGAAGTTTCATTAAGTTAATTGGAAATTATCCCTAAGAAAGTATTAGTACTGTCTTCCAAATTTTAATGTTTTGTAAACTGCAACTATCCAAAGAGACTTTATTTACTTTATCCAGCTTCCTTGTTGTCTCTTTTAGGGTCTGCCTAACCAGGAGAACCATGCAACAGCATTCTTACTACATGAAAAGTTTTTCACAAAAAAGCGACAAGTTCTTGAGGAATTTTTCACACAGGTGATCCAGTGCTTATAGAGATTATCTGATAAGGGGTGATCTGCAGCAGCCAGAATGAAATGGGTGGGATGCTTTCATAGTTATGCTCTACATTTGCAGTATTATTTGTAAGGAGGGAGTAGCTGAATCGTAGCTATATTTGATTTGAATAATTTCTAGTGCCTCTTCTTATGATAGTCATTCCTAAAACATGACTTATTTCATGAAGATACCCCTCCAAACACTGGTGTCCCCTTCCCACCTTTGTCTGAGGTACCCGTAATCTTGACATTTAAAAATGGATTGACGTGCTTTAGGGTAGTAAAATCGACTAAGCTGATTGTGAGCATTTAATGACCCAATTATGAGCAGTTAATGACCCAGGATCTGTTTCTTTATCATGATGTTTTGGATTGTTCTACAACCCTTGAATACTACTACTTTTGTACCAACTAAAATGGTTTATGGCCCCAGACATGGGTAGGTTCTAATCTTTTTGATGGACATAGTACAGGAATGTGAGCCCAGAAGCTTTAATCCACCTGTCAGTAGGCCCAGTTATATCTGAATTAGGATTATTTTTTTTATAGAATAATTCCTTTAATTCTACAGCTGTATCCAAGGGTGGTCTGTCCATCAGAATTCTTTCTATATTTTTCCTTTTTTAGCTACCAAGGAGAGGTAGGACACATTTGTAGAATGTCCAGCTTCAAGTACCTATCAGTTTCCTTGGCCTTTAGCAGCAGCAACTATAGGAATGGTCTGAGAGGGGCAGAAGGACAAAAGTAGGATTGTGCTATCATGATGCAAGACACACCCCTTTGGTCTGTTTGTTGTGACATCACATGTATGCCCCAAGGCGGTGGAGCTTGTGGTGGTGTGGTGTGACACTGCTTTCAACATTTTGCTGCAAAGAGGTATCATCTGCAGATACAAAGATGCTTTTGCTCTGACCCATCACGATTGAGGGTGAGAAGAAGACAAAAGTCATAGGTATTCTGCAGCCAGAAAGAGCTGGCCTTGGAGAGGTGGACTTCAGGAAGATACAGATTTTATTGAGAATCCTTCTAAAGTTTTTAGACCCTAAAATATCCGAATATTAAAAAGTGTGCTGTAATTTGATTCTAAGTTCTATACCCATTTTTCCCCAAAAGAATGTCTCTCAGGTGATGCAGATGAAGTTTACAGAAAACCATGGGCATTCTACTAGCAATTTTTTGAGTCCTTAGAAACCACAAAGCAGGTGGGACTGTGGTTTGGTCCAGTTTGGTCCAGTGGTTAAGGTGCTAGGCTAGAAACCAGGAGTCTGTGAGTTCTAGTCCCGCCTTAGGCATGAAAGCCGGCTGGATGACTTTGGCCCAGTCACTCTCTCTCAGCCCAACTCACCTTCCAGGCTTGTTGTTGTGGGGGAAATAGGAAGAGGAAGGAGTATTAGCTATGTTCGCCGCCTTGAGTTATTTTTAAAAATAATAAAGGCGGGATAAAATTAAATAAATAAATAAAGTAAATAAACAAATTATAGGTGGGAACCAGGGCTGGCATTACCATTTTCTGTACTGGAGGAGTGGATTCTTGGTTTTAAAAATGGCCAAGCCTATGCTACAGTTTCAAATTTTTTCTGCCTCAGAATGGCCCACAATTGGGGAAACTGAAATTTGGCTGCCAAATTTGGAGCAGGTTCTGGAGAACTCAGAAGGGAGACCAAGAAATTGTCCACCTCTGTATTATATAATTAAATCTCTTACTGTTTCTAATAGCTTTGGATGCATCAGTTTAGAATAGATGGCTAGCCAAATACATGTTTGAAGGTGGTAAGACCTTCTGGATGGATTTTAAGTTGGGGGTGATTGTGAAGCTCCTTTTTTCCCCTCCTTTCTGTAGCTGGAAATCTTTAATTGGCAGAACGTTAAAACGTGCAGGAAAAATCCACATGAGAAGTTTTTGATTTTTTAAATATAATTTTTATTAAAGCTTTTAAACAAGAAGATAAAAACACAAACTAATATAAAGTAAGGAAGAACAAGGAAAAAGAAATCAAAGAAAAAAAAGTGCAAGAAAAGAAAAAAGTTTGAAGAAAAATAGAAAAGAAAGAAAAAAGATATAAAGTGGCTTCTGATATTCTTCACAGCAGTTATAAGTACGAATATATTTTAACCTCTCTCTCTAAAGTAATATATTACTTTTCTTTGCATAATCTATCCTGCCTAATCATCAGAACCATAAATCATAAGTTCATTTTCAGCTTCCAGTCACCAGTAAATGTAGATAGTGTCTTTTTCTGTAATCAAAGAAGTCAATTTATCCATTTCAGCAAAATCTGTCAACTTCACCAACCATTCCTCCATAGTGGGTAGTACTGAATCTTTCCATATAGTAACCTTGCCTCAGTAATCATATATTGAAATAATCTTCAGTTGCTTTTTTCTAACTGTTTATCCATTAATCCTAAAAGGAAAAGTTCTGGCTTCAGTCGAATATTGATCGTTAGAATCCCCTGTATCAAAGTACTGCGTATTTCAATCCAGTTTTTTTTAGCTTTGTTGCATGTGCACTAAGCTTAATAAAATGTCCCTTCGTGCTGTTCACATTTCCAACATACATTTGAAGTGCCTTTATACATTCTAGGTAATTTCTCTAGTGTCATGTATCAATGATACACCATTATTACAGTATTCCCTTCTTGTAACTTTAATATCTTTCAGCAAAGGATCGTTACCTTGTCGTGGTGCTGGAGCTTGAGCACCTCAATGATGCCATGAGCTAAACCATGAAGGGCCACCCAACACGGGAAGGTCATGACAGAGAGGTCAGACTAAATGCGATCCCTGGAGAAGGTAATGGCAACCCACCCCAGTATTCTTGCTGTGAAAACTAAATGGATCAGTACAACCAGAGATATGTCGGTATACCATCGGAAGATGAGATCCCCAGGTCGGAAGATGGTCAAAATGCTACTGGGGAGGAACAGAGGATGAGTTCAACTAGCCCCAGACGTGATGACGCAGCTAGCTCAAAGCTGAAAGGATGGCTAGCGGCCAACGGTGCTGGTGGTGAATGGCGAATCCGATGTTCTAAGGATCAACACACCATTGGAACCTGAAATGTAAGATCTATGAGCCAAGGCAAATTGGATGTGGTTATTGGTGAGATGTCAAGATTAAAGATAGACATTTTGGGTGTCGGTGAACTGAAATGGACTGGAATGGGCCACTTCACATCAAATGACCAGCAGATCTACTACTGTGGACAAGAGGACCACAGAAGAAATGGAGTAGCCTTCATAATTAATAGTAAAGTGGCTAAAGCAGTGCTTGGATACAATCCAAAAAACGATAGAATGATCTCAATTCAAATTCAGGGCAAGCCATCTAACATCACAGTGATCCAAATATATGCCCCAACCACAGATGCTGAAGAAGCTGAAGTAGAGCAGTTCTATGAGGATCTGCAGCACCTACTGGACGACACACCTAAAAGAGATGTTATTTTCATCACGGGAGACTGGAATGCTAAGGTGGGCAGTCAAATGACACCTGGAATTACAGGTAAGCATGGCCTGGGAGAACAAAACGAAGCAGGACATAGGCTGATAGAATTTTGCCAAGACAACTCAATGTGCATAACAAACACCCTCTTCCAGCAACCTAAGAGACGGCTTTATACATGGACTTCCCCAGATGGACAACACCGAAATCAGATTGACTACATCCTTTGCAGCCAGAGGTGGCGGACATGTATACAGTCGGTAAAAACAAGACCTGGAGCTGACTGTAGTTCCGATCACGAACTTCTTATTGCACAATTTAGGATCAGACTAAAGAGATTAGGGAAGACCCACAGATCAGCTAGTTATGAGCTCACTAATATTCCTAAGGAATATGCAGTGGAGGTGAAGAATCGATTTAAGGGACTGGACTTAGTAGATAGGGTCCTGGAAGAACTCTGGACAGAAGTCTGCAACATTGTTCAGGAGGTGGCAACAAAATACATCCCAAAGAAAGAGAAAACCAAGAAGGCAAAATGGCTGTCTGCTGAGACACTAGAAGTAGCCCAAGAAAGAAGGAAAGCAAAAGGCAACAGTGATAGGGGGAGACATGCCCAATTAAATGCAAAATTCCAGAGGTTAGCCAGAAGAGATAAGGAATTATTTTTAAACAAGCAATTACTTGGAAGTGGAAGAAGACAATAGAATAGGAAGGACAAGAGACCTCTTCCAGAAAATTAGAAACATTGGAGGTAAATTCCAGGCCAAAATGGGTATGATCAAAACCAAAGATGGCAAGGACCTAACAGAAGAAGAAGAGATCAAGAAAAGGTGGCAAGAATATACAGAAGACTTGTATAGGAAAGATAACAATATCGGGGATAGCTTTGATGGTGTGGTCAGTGAGCTAGAGCCAGACATCCTGAAGAGTGAGGTTGAATGGGCCTTAAGAAGCATTGCTAATAACAAGGCAGCAGGAGATGATGGCATCCCAGCTGAACTGTTCAAAATCTTGCGAGATGATGCTGTCAAGGTAATGCATGCTATATGCCAGCAAATTTGGAAAACACAAGAATGGCCATCAGACTGGAAAAAATCAACTTATATCCCCATACCAAAAAAGGGGAACACTAAAGAATGTTTAAACCATCGAACAGTGGCACTCCTTTCACATGCCAGTAAGGTAATGCTCAAGATCCTGCAAGGTAGACTTCAGCAATTCATGGAGCGAGAATTGCCAGATGTACAAGCTGGGTTTAGAAAAGGCAGAGGAACTAGGGACCAAATTGCCAATATCCGATGGATAATGGAAAAGGCCAGGGAGTCTCAGAAAAACATCTGTTTCTGTTTTATTGACTATTCTAAAGTCTTTGACTGTGTGGACCATAACAAATTGTGGCACGTTCTTAGCGGTATGGGGATACCAAGTCATCTTGTCTGCCTCCTGAGGAATCTGTATAAGGACCAAGTAGCAACGATAAGAACAGACCACGGAACAACGGACTGCTTTAAGATTGGGAAAGGAGTACGGCAGGGCTGTATACCCTCACCCTACCTATTCAACTTGTACGCAGAACACATCATGCGACATGCTGGGCTTGAGGAATCCAAGGCTGGAGTTAAAATCGCTGGAAGAAACATTAACGATCTCAGATATGCAGATGATACCACTTTGATGGCTGAAAGTGAAGAGGAACTGAGGAGCCTTATGATGAAGGTGAAAGAAGAAAGTGCAAAAGCTGGCTTGCCTCTAAACCTCAGAAAAACCAAGAATATGGCAACCAGCTTGACTGATAACTGGCAAATAGAGGGAGAAAATGTAGAAGCAGTGAAAGACTTTGTATTTCTAGGTGCGAAGATTACTGCAGATGCTGACTGCAGTCAGGAAATCAGAAGACGCTTAATCCTTGGGAGAAGAGCAATGACCAATCTCGATAAAATAGTTAAGATTAGAGACATCACACTGACAACAAAGGTCCGCATAGTTAAAGCAATGGTGTTCCCCATAGTAACATATGGCTGCGAGAGCTGGACCATAAGGAAGGCTGAGAGAAGGAAGATCGATGCTTTTGAACTGTGGTGTTGGAGGAAAATTCTGAGAGTGCTTTGGACTGCAAGAAGATCAAACCAATCCATTCTCCAGGAAATCAAGCCAGACTGCTCACTTGAGGGAATGATATTAAAGGCAAAACTGAAATACTTTGGCCACATAATGAGAAGACAGGACACCCTGGAGAAGATGCTGATGCTAGGGAGAGTGGAGGGCAAAAGGAAGAGGGGCCGACCAAGGGCAAGGTGGATGGATGATATTCTAGAGGTGACGGACTCGTCCCTGGGGGAGCTGGGGGTGTTGACGACCGACAGGAAGCTCTGGCGTGGGCTGGTCCATGAAGTCACGAAGAGTCGGAAGCGACTAAATGAATAAACAACAAAAAACAACTTTAATATCAGTTTCTTTTCTTTTTCTTTTTACAACTTGTATGCTTTTGCAAACGTAAAAGTTCTTTATTTTACATAATTCATCTTTATTTTCATCTCTCTCACTGTTAACATATATAACTGCCTCTGTAAAAAAGTTTAATTTGGTGAGATATAGTCATCATCCCTGGAGATTTTTAAAATTCTTCCTTTTTTCAACTCACCTAAAATCATTTGCATTTTCTCTTGCCTTTCCTTGCCTTTCCTTTCTAAATTCACTATTGCATTGTATAAAATATCCCGTTACAAAAGCTTTACTTGCATCCCAAACCATCCTTACTTCTTTACCTTTATTCTCAAAAAATTCCTTTAGCTTCTTTTTACAATCTTCTACCAACATTTCTTTTTATAATATCTCCTTCCATCTCCACTAGAAGATCCATTTTTTTTCTTTTAAAAGTTAAAGTCACTGGATTATGACCTGAAAATATCTTTGGTCATATCTCCACTTTATAGACATTATCCGAAATCTTAGAAATCCAAATCATATCTATTCTTGAAAATGTTCTGTCTTTTAGAAAAATAAGTATATTCTTTGAATCTCCATTTTTATGTCTCCATGCATCAAAAACTCCAAATTATTTGTTAAATAATTTAAAAACCGGTAATTTACCCTATGTTATTTTAATACTTCTCTCAGTTCTATCTTTTTGTGAGGAAACCACTCCATTCCAATCCCCCAGGAGACTCCAATTTTCATATGTAAAATCCAGAAGTTCTTTCATAAGTCCTTTGTAAAATGCTGTTTTATCTTCATTTGGCACATAAATTCCCAATATCAAAGTCTTAGCCCCCTGTAGAGTAACTTCCACCACAACGTATCTGCCATAATCATCAGTCAATATACGTTTTGGATATAGTTGGGGGTTTATATACAAAACAACTCATTTTTTTTTCAATCATGCTAAAATAAATTCCTCTCCCAGATTTTTGTGACTTAAATATTTTATATATTTTCGCATACAAATTACATCTTCTTTTAACTTTTTCAAATAATGAAATTTTCTTTTCTCTTTTGAGGGGGCATTTTGCCCCATTTATATTCCACATTAAACATTTATAATCCACAATTAGTCCAAAATTTTGGAAAAGTCAATACCTGTATTGCCCAACGTGGAATCTTCTTCAGTGTCTTGAATCTTTGTGGCATTTGTTTAGTCTCATCTGTCATTGTCACCTCCCTTTGTATCTTCTCCAGTTATTCTTTTTTTTTCTTCAAACAATCTCTTGCTTTCTGCACAGAATTCAACCTAAATCTATGTTGTTTAAAAGTAAAAATCACCCCTTCCAACTTGTTTCACCCAAATGGAAATTTCTTCTGTTTGTCCGTCAGAAAAAGTACTCTTTTCTCTTACATAGTATTGTAATTGGGATTTCCGTAAGTACAATTACATCCTCAATCTATTATTAAAATGCTGCTGTAAAACTTGGTCTCTTGTCTTCTTCCTGACATAGTACATAAGGACATCCCTTGGAACATTTCTTAATTTTGCAAAAGGTGTATTGATCCTATAGACCTTATCAATCTCTTTATCAGTATCATCTTCCTCCCAGTCCAGGAAATCAGACAGAGACTTAACAGTCTTTTCTCTGATATTCTCTCCATGTTCTTCTTGAATTGCTCTAAACCATGGGTGTCCAACCTTTTGGCTTCCCTGGGCCACACTGAGTGAAGAGGAATTGTCTTGGGCCACACATAAAATATATAATATAGTTAATGTATATAAGTAACAAAACTTCATTAATTTTTAAAAAAATTTATAATTTTTTTTAAACAGAGGGCAACATAAAACTAGTCAGATATTTGACCTTGTTTTTGTGAAACTAATGCATCAGCGTCTGGTTCGATGAAAGTGGTTGCAATTCTCAGGAGTTCTCAAGGTGCTCATCAGAAATTTTAATTCTAATTTTATTCTTCATGTGCTTCATCCTTGAAAATAGTTGCTCACAAATGTACATGCTGCCAAAAAGCAATGTCATGAATAAAGTGTGATTGTGAAGCGAGGGATATTTTTCTTTGGGAAGATAGGTCTAATAGAAGTCCAGTAGGGAGACATGATCAAGTATTTCTTTGAGATGAATGTCTGATTGCAACTCTGTGCATTCCATTTGAAAATTCAGAGGTAATGTAATTATGTTGACTGAAAATGGAGTTGAAAATATACCAAAATATTGATGATTTTTCTGGAAACCTTCAAACCTGTTCTCAAATTCCTGTATCAAACCGAAAAACAAGGCTGCCTATTTCTTGCCGTTCACAGGACTGTGTTTAGCCAACGTATTAAAAGGTATAAAATTATTTTCCATAACTTGAGCTTGCCATACTTTAAGTTTCATTTCAAACGCTGTTATGGTTTGAAACATTGCAGTGATAAGTTGGTTTTCACCGTGAAGATGCTTATTTAACTCATTTAAATGAGCGGTCACATCCACCAAAAATGCTAAATCTGTGAGCCATTTCTCATCTTCAGGTTCTGGCACAAATTTTCTTTTGGATTCCATAAACGACTTGATTTCATTTCGCAAATCATGAAATCTTTTCAGCATTTTACCCCGACTTAGGCACCGTACTTCAGAAAAGTAAAAGATGTCCCCATAATCAGCATCCATACTTTTAAGGAACTCCTGGAATTGGCAATGATTCAGTCCCTTGGCCCTTATGAAATTCAGTGCTTTGATGACAATTTGCATGTCATTATCCATTTTTAAAGCTTTCGTGCATACATTTTCTTGATGTAGAATGCAATGACACTTCATCAAACGTGAGTTGCCAGCAGCACTTGCATCATCTTCTATCAATTTTGTAAGTCCCTCACTCTTACCAACCATCGCCAGGGCGCCATCAGTAGATATACCAGATATGTTGACAATGGTTAAAGAAAATCACTTTAATGTCATTTTTACTGCTTTGTACAAATCAAGGAATTTAGTTGTGTCTTTTAATGGCACCAAAGAAGCCATTTCTTCTTTGACATTATATTCGTTATCAATACCTCTAATAAAAATGGCAAGTTGAGCTGTATCTGCAGCAGCAGTACTTCCATCCATCCATCGCCAAAACATAAAATTTGAAATTAGCAGCTTTACGCTTCAAACCTCTTTTGATAGGTTTTCCTGTTTCTTCAATTTGCCTGGCTATAATCTGGTGAGACAAACTGATTTTAGAAAAATCGCTTTTTTTATCAGGACAAATTATAACTGCCACACTTTCCATACAATGCTTAATAAACTCACCATTGGTAAATGGTTTTGATATTTTTGCGATCAGATTTGCTACCAAATAACTAGCTTTTATAATAGAAACCTTTTGAGTTGTGATTTTTTTAAAAAAAAATTGTTGTGGATCTTCTTCCAGTTCAAAATATATCTTGTCTCATTCAGTGGCTGGTTTCAATGGACTGTAATACTGTGTTCCCTTATAACACCTTTTAATTGACAACAACACTAGTCCAGGCTGCTTGGGCTATAACTGTAACGACTGTGGGCATTCCCATGGAATTGTTTTTGAGGTTCTTGTACTTAAAGTATCTGAACTGTCTTACAATGATGCTTGTGAGGGTTCTTTGTTTTCCAAGGAGTGGAGACATCACAGCATAGCAGATAACTCTACACAACGTTTTATGGTGGCACGCACTTTCTCCCAAAATAGGCTGCTTCACTTTTTCACAATGCTATATTGGGAACTTCTTTAAAAGGCCTCCTTTGGCCTTAAACATACTGAAATACACGTGTAAATAAGCAGGTGATTAGTCTAAATGTTTTCCTTCCTTCCTTCTCAGAAACGTATTGACATCACCAACCTGGAGGACGATATGGTTTCTTATATGCCTCATATTTATGCGGAAGAAGGAATGCTGGAGAAAAGCAGATCTTTATTATCCTTGCCTATTCCAGAAGATGACAAAAATAGCCTCCCTGACAATTTCCTGGATACCTTGGGATCTACATTCGTCCCTCTTGGGAAAATCTGCAGCAGATGATGACTGTTCTTGGTCTGTTCTCAGCTAGTTTTCTTAATTCATCTGAAAATGAGCTTTTTTATATACTAAGAAATATGCTCTGAAAAATATCCTAAGTGTTTCAGTATTTCTTAGCACAAAAACACTTCCTTGTTTTACCAACATAGATGGCAATTTTAGCAGGTATTCTTGCAGAGGAGGGATAATATCCATCCCATCATTTGATTTCCATTATGCAGAAGGCTTTCTTGATGAGAAGTATCTGCTTCCTTAGAAAGTGGGATTCTACTTGTGCAAAGATTTACAGGGGCCTGGAACTTGGTAGGCAGGTGACACAGACAAGCAAGTGATTTTTTCTTGGCAGTTTTGCCATGAGTCATGCTTTGCAATGCCAGATTTTGTATGCCTGGATGTTTTGTTTAATAATGCATCAATTTTCTAAGATTCCTTGTTGTTACATAAAAATGTTCCACGGTATATGTGTGTGTTGGGGTGGGGCGGGTTAGAAGCAACCAATTACAATGCATCAACCAATGTGTGTTTTCCCCACTGAAACTGAAAACAGCTTCAAGGGGATCTTCCTGTTCATCTTTCTGAAACATTATCATCAAAGGTGGTAAAAGAAGGTGCAGCAGCTGCCAATCAAGCAGCAGCGTTGGGCAGTATAATATGGCCCTGCCCGCAAGCAACCACCAAGGGTCTCAGAACTGCATTGCAGACTAATTGCTCTTTCCAAAATCTCTTCACAGTAGCCTTAAGTACAGCACGTTGCAATAATCCAAACCGCACAGAGCTAAGGCACATGTCACCAATCTTGCCTCATTAGAAACAGATGCCTTCTAGGCCTGGAGTCATTGTCAAAAAATTAAAATAATTGGAGATTACACCCTTGTGCTCTGAAGGAAAGGGTGCTCCCCTGCCCAGAAAATGGGAGATAGAAAAGATCCCAGGAAGCTGGAGATACAGTGGGAACAATTTCAGCAGTTTTGGGTGATTCATTACAAGTCATAGTCACCTGGGTGGTTGTTTTATGAGACTATCCAGAAAGTGCTCTCTACATTCCAATTAAAACAAATTTCAACCTGACGAGGTTGAGGCAGCCTTGAGGTAGGATGCTGTTCCAGAAGGCTGGGGCAGTGGCAGAGGAGGCACGCTTCCTCGATCCCACAAGATGACAGTGTTTAATTGAGGGCGCCTGGAGTGCACCCATTCTGCCTGAATGTACCAGATGGGCAGAAACTATTGGAGATACAGTAGGTGGTCCCTCAGTTAACCAGGTCCTCTGCCATTAAGAACTTTATAGCAATGACACATGGGCATAACAAGAAGTGCCCATTAGTGCTCATGCCACTACATTTTGAACCAGCTGTAGCTTCTAGATGATCTTCAAGGGCAGCCCCATGTACTGCACATTGCAATAGTCCAGTTGTGAGATAACCAGAACATGAGTGACCACCTCCTGGTTAAAGAAAGGGCACAACTGGTGCACAAGATGTACCTGTGCAAAGGCCCTCCCAGATACAGCTTCCACCTGCTCATCGAGCAGTAGCTTTGAGTCCAGAAGGACCCCCAAGTTGCATGCCAGTCTTGAATGGGGAATTGCAACCCCATACAAGACCAACAGTGAACATGGCCAGACCTGAACAGCTTCCAGACACTGGGTTAATACATTGACAGCTTTACCTGCACAGACTGGGGTCGACAGTATTGAAAGCTGCTGAGAGATCAAGGAGCCCAAAGATGGATGCCCCAACCTGTCTTGGTTCTGCCAAGGGCATTGACAGATGTGACCAGCACTGTCTCTGTACCATACCCCAGTTGGTAGATAGATGCTTTTTGACTTCCCAGTTTAGGGCTGAGACAGAGCAATGGCCCAAGGTCACCCAACCACCTTCTGGGCCTAAGGACTGCTAATTTCCCATTCCTACTCTAGCACCTTAACTACCACAGGTAGTCCTCATTTCGCGACCACAATTGGGACCTGCAACTTGGTAGTTAAGCTTTCCTTTGCTTTACAGATCTGTGAAGGTTGTAAATGCGAGGATTTGTCATAAAGGTACTTTTTCATCACCATCGTAACTGTGAACAGTTGCTGTACAAGTCAGTTGCTAAACAAGGGCTACCTATTTACCACTTTGGCTACCTATATTTCTATATATCTTTAACCTATATCCTTATGTACACACACACACACACACACATGCATGCACACACTTTCTTCCTATAGGACTACCAGATCTGGACAACTACTAGATGGCAGATAAAGTTAGCATTTTCTGGTCATCCAGAATTTTGCAGCTCTGATCAGATAGCCCTAATAATGTATTTGCCAGAAGCCATATGCAAAAACGGCTACGGGCCAGACAAACAAGTTGAATTCATAACTATCAATCAAAATTGCCTGTATAATTACCACTTAAAACACATAGCCACACATACACACATTTTCCCCCAAATCTTCCAGGGATGAAAATTCTCACACAGAAACAACAACAACAACAGAATACTGTAGCAGACCTGACCATTGAAAAATAAAGGACAGATGGAAAGTGAAGCCTCCCACCCCAAAGAAGGGACCAAGTAGCCTGTTAGCTAGGGTGGTCAAGAGAAATAGGTGAGAAACAGGATTTGATCATTTATTTATTCTCTAAATAGGGCTTACTCTTGAAATGAAGCAATCACTGGAATTCTTTTGTTAGAGCTTCCTAACTTTCCTTCAAAAAAAACTATGCATCAAAAGTTCTTGGATTCTCGTGAGTTTGCCTGAGGCGGGTCTACCGCTTAAAGGCTCTCCATAACAGTGGAAGCAAAAAAGAAAACAGGGAAATTAGGTGAGAGGGAGAGGTAATTAGTATGATAGAAAGGAAGCAAAAGGGGGAAACAGTCCAGGATGCAGAAGAGGTGAGAGGAAGCGTACTTGCGGAGAGAAGAAAAGGAAAGAGAAAAACCCACCTTGTTTTAGAAAGGATGAATTTCAGCATGCAAACAGCCCATTACATTCAAGTAATGGCTAATTTTCAGACTAATCTTCAAACGCATTCAAGGTTTTGGGGCCTGAAATGTGATTATTGTCATTAACTTTTATTCATTACATGTACTGTAACAATTTGCTTCTCCTGCCTTTGTTTTCAGCAGCAGCTTCTATTCACAAGCAAACCTCAGAATTTTAAAAATGAGTTTAGTGTTAGTGTTTTCCAGGGTGGTTATGTATACATCAGAAAAAACGTTACCTGCTGAATTTCTGCCTTTTGCAATTGTAGGAGACACAGAAGCTCTGCCAGTGGAGAGAAAATGTAACAAGTAAGCCTATGGATATATTACCAATACATTCTCTTACCAAGAGATATGAATGCCTACTTATTCCTTGGAAACTTTTCTTCCGCTCCCATCTCTCAAGACTGCACAGTTCATACAAGATGCCAAAGAACGAGGAGGTTTGGGTTTACCTGATTTAAAATTGTATTTTGATGCTTGTAGTTTGCTTTGGATGAAGGAATGGATGACTTTGAAGAACAGGAAGTTATCAGAACCTGAAGGACATGACTTGAGATTTGGGTGGCACGCCTATTTGTGGTACGATAAAGTTAATAAAGATTTTAAAAATCACTTTGTTAGGAGTGCCATATTGAGGGTTCGGAATAAAAATAAAGCAGGATTGTCTCCTAATGTACCATTGTGGTTGTCACCTCAAGATGCATTTGTTAGAAGAGAAAATGTGGGGAAAGCAAGCTGGTTAAATTACAAAGATTTGTTAAACTTTAAAGAGGGTGAACCTAAACTTGAAAGAAGGGAACAGTTAGAGTTGGAAGTTTTACATATTGCTGGCTTATGTATGTGCAATTGTCTGAACATTTTAAAGTGGACAAAAAGAATTTTAAACTTGTTAATGAAACAACTCAATTTGAAATGGAACTCAGTACAAATGACGAACATGCCATTACAAAGATGTGTAAGATGCTGTTACAGATGAATTTAGAAGATGGACAAGTCAAAGAAGGTATGATAAAATGGGCTAAGAATTTTGGAATTCTTATGTGGAATTCTCCTGTGGAATAAATGTTTGAAATTTACGTTGAACTATAACTTAAAAGAGAATTTTTATAAAATGATGTATCGTTGGTATTTAACTCCTGATAAGTTGTCAGAAACGTATAATGGGGTAATGAATGTTTGTTGGAAACGTTCTCTTGGTGAAGGAACTTTTTATCATCTTTGGTGGACTTGTGAGAAGGCTAAAAATTTTGGGATCAAATATGGGTTAATATTCAAAAGATTCTTAAAGTGGACTTACAAAAGAAACCAGAACTGTTTCTCTTGGGATTGATGGAGAAACTGCTCGAGAAACAACATGGGACTTTGCTTTTATACATGATTACAGCAGCAAGACTTTTATATGCACAAAGATGGAAAAAGTCACAAATTCCTACAGTGGAGGAGTGGATGATTAAATTAATAGAACTGTCCCAAATGGCGAAACTAACAGCGTTGATAAAATACCCTGTCTGGATTTGCTTCTACTTGGCAACCACTTTTAGGTTATTTCCTTGGGTCTGAAAAAAACAAAGCTTTGATTTTGGGTTTTGATGATTAAATGGTTTGATTTTATAGAAATAATGTTACTAAGGTTTAACTAATGGTAAGAGATTATATCTGTATAAAATGCATTTACAGTATATCTGTATTGGAGAAGGTCGGAAGTCACTTTTTCTGCTTTCTGCCTAGTTCTGCTCTTTTATGGTTTTTCTTTTTTCTTTAGCTCTGTATTCTCTCTTATCTATACTCTATATTTTGTATTTTAGGTATACTTTGAAAACCAGTAAAGTTCTTTTACAAAAATAGATTGCACAGTCCAGAGGGCGCAGGGTTTAATATGGCTTTCCTTTGGTGATGTCTAATGCCTGAGAAACATTAAAAAGCCGTTACATACTACAGTTGTTAAACCTGTGGATATATTTCTGTTGTAAATCATCCCATGTTTTCCTTAGCTTGACAATATGAGTAGGAATGGGAAGTGATCTGGATTATTTCATTCCAATTCTCTAAATACACTGGGCAGCCTGGTGTAATATTTGCATATGTGAAACCCAGTATTGCATGGTGAGACATTTAACAGGTATCCATTAGCATATCTTTTAAAGTCTGTATGCATGTAAGAGAGAGCTAAGTTCCCTTGCCTGGAAAAATTGGGTGCTTCTAAACCATAAGTACATTCATTATTTTTCAATTCATGCTAGGTTAAAGCCCATTTCTCCAAAGTAGTAGAGCAGTGTCTAGACTGCAGGAGTCTATCAGGGAACCCTATTCCTAAATCCATGCAAATCTCCTACGCAAAGCACTCTTAAGGAGAGCTGTGGAATGCAGTGCTTAAGGGTCAGATTTGGACAAGGGAGACCCAGGTTTAAGGGTCAGTGGGCAACTTTGGGCTGGTCACTCTCTTAGCCCAATTTTTAACTGAAAGGTGAGGATAAAATTAGGGCAAAACTCACCTGAGTCGTGTTGGGCTCTCAGAAAACTACAGGTTAGAAACCATGGTAAGTAAATATATTCCTTACCAAATTAATAGCTGGGTCATATCCATTCTAGCAAATGGGGGACAGGAAACCTGGTGGATACTGAACTTTCTGCTTGCAGATTAATAGAGATGTACTTGCCAAGGACTACCCTCTCAGAATAGGTGAGGCCAGCACAAAGAAATGGCTGGGACAAGGAGAAAATCTCACTTTGATTTAATATGACCTTAATTTGAAATAAATTGAGTGAAGTTAACATGATTGTCCCTTATGCTTTTAATTATTTTCTCCTTGTGTCACATTAAAAACGCCAATGTCATAGAAAATTATACTTGGCCTCAGGGGTGCACCCAAAACTTCCAGGGCCACCAACAGAGTTGCAGTCTCAGTTATAATTTCAGAGAGCAATTACAGCATAGGCAGAGGATAATCTCCCTTGTCAGTTTTTCTTTGGTGTGTTTTTGTTTTTTCTGGAATTGCATGAACTTTTTCTTTCTTTTCTTTATCAAATTTGTCACCGCCCATCTCCCACCAGAAGGCTTTTTCTTTCACTTTATTGTTCATTACTTTTAAAGTGTAAGCAGCCCAGAGTGATTTAGAGCTGGGCAGCCTCTAAATTTAATAAGTAATAAATAAAAATAAATCCTCTTATAACTCCGAAGTTTGGTTGTTGACTATTTTCCCCTCAGAAGGCATCTGAGTGTACTTCAGATGCACAGCAGGTGCAGACACTGAATCTTCTGCGTATGTGGACCTTTTGGTGATTCTATCACCTGTTGGCATGATGCGCTCTTTTGACCACTGGCAAGAGATAGTGTAATGATTGCCTATCCTAACAGAGTCAGACTCACAAGCAGGTACTTAATGATATCTGATTTATTGAAAGAATAGTATGCAAATACAGAGAAAGCTGAGAATGAATAAAAGCGCGCCAAATACAAACTAAAAACCCTCGGCTCAAAACGTAATCCCTCCCCTTGCCCAACCAGAGCAACCACCCCCCTCCCAGGTGCTGGTAACCGTTTGAACTGCCATCCTGGGAAAGTAACCTTGAACACACGAGATAACCCAAACACATTCCAAACCAGCAGCCAACAGATAACAACTCCCCGAAGTGGAATCCTCCTCCCTCCCGAGATCAAACATGTATCAGGGAAATGACATGCGAAACGTTACGATGTACCAGGAACATTGAAACGGTGAACATGACAGATAGTTAAGGGGAAGGGTCTTTGCAGCTGCCTATTTATCTGTTTTTCACCCAGTGTATTGTAAGTTAAATGAGTCTCTGGGTTTGAAAGGCAAATTGAATTTCACCTCTCTTTTTCTCTTTTACATTTCCCCTTATTTGAGCTGTAGCTTAGATAGAAGTAAGACTTTCCTATCTTATGCATTTCTTAACCCAATCTAAGTTTTAACACAAATATAATCAGTATCTGTTAGCATTTGTTGCTAACACCCTTCATTCAAGACAACTATATTATGAGTATTTACCTTTTTTTAATGGGACTTTTTGTAACTGGGGGCGGGGGGGGGGTTCAAGTCCATCTTGGCTCCTGGTGACAGCCTGGACAAGTCCCTGCATTTTTCTTGACAATATTTTCAGAAGTGATTTGCCATTGCCCTTCCTAGGAATGGCCTAAGGTCGCCCAGCTGGCTTTGTGCCTAAGGCAGGACTAGAACTCACGGTCTCCCAATTTCTAGCCTGGTGCCTTAACCACTAAACCAAACTGGCTCTCATTCTATACAGTAACTTAATTACTTATATTAATATTCTTTCAGCACTCTGCTTATGTTCAGGAGCACATTTCCTAAAAAGGCTCCTGCTGAATTCAGACTTCTAGCTGGAGTCAGCCCTCCAGATAAATGTTTAACACAGAGTGAACAATAAGAGAATCAAGATTCAGGAGGGCATTGGTATTGCTTTCTGAATTATTTATATTTTGATTTGAAGATACCTTGTGTAATGATTGCCCTAGCCCAAATATTCAGACTCACAAGAGGATGCTAAATAAAATCTGATTTATTAGAGTACTAGAAGCAAATACAGAGAAAGCTGAGAATGAGCAAAAGCGCGCCAAATACAAACTTAAACCCTTGCTTCAAACGTATCCCGCCTCCCTCGTAACAGCCCCACCCGGCACAGGTGCTAGCAATCGTCAGAGTTGCTAGCCTGGGAAAGTAACCTTGAGCGCAGTAGATAAGACAAACACATTCCAAAGCAAAGCCAAAATATAATCGTTCCCATCCTCCCTAGACAAATGAAACACGCATCCAATTAATGACATGCGAAACGTTACGATGCATCAAATACATTGAAACGGCGCACATGACATACCGCCCTCCAAAAATGCCCCTAGGGACCTGGTTTCGAGGGATAAGCGGAGTGGAAACGGGCCACCAGAACCGGGGAAGCTACATCTGGTGCAGCGACCCACTCAGGATGAGGGAAATGCTTCCAACGAACTAAATATTGCAAAGTATTGCGAAGGCGTCTAGAGTCCAAAATTTCTTTAACTTCAAAGTGTTGCTGACCATCAATCATGATGGGGGTGGGAGGTGGAGGTTGCCGATGCCAGCGATCAGAAGGAGTAGTCGGTTTGAGTAAGCTGCAATGAAAAACAGGGTGTAAGCGTTTAAGGTTATGAGGCAAGTGAAGTTTAAAAGTCACCGGGTTAATTTGAGCGACAATTGGGAAAGGACCCACAAATTTAGGCGCCAGTTTCTTTGAAGGTTGTGCAGACTTGATAAACTTGGTAGAAAGGTATACCGAGTCCCCAACTTGGAACGCAGGTTGTGGGGCTCGCTTCCGATCAGCATACAGTTTATAATCTGCCTGTGCATCAGCCAATGCCTTTTGAATCATTGGCCAAGAGTCAGCTAGTTGCGTTGACCAATCATCTGTAGTGACTGCACCTGCAGGAGGTTGTGGGAGATCAGTGATAGGTACAAAGTCTTTACCCTGAGCCACCCGAAACGGGGTTTGCCCAGTGCTTTGATGCACTGCATTGTTGTAAGCCACTTCAGCAAATGGTAGGAGGTCTACCCAATTGTCCTGCTGATAATTCACAAAAGCTCGAAGGTACTGCTCTAGAGTAGAGTTAACCGCCTCAGTGGCCCCGTCCGTCTGAGGATGCCAAGCCGTGGACAGGGCTTGCTTCGTGCCTAACAGCTTGAGAAACGCCCGCCAAAACTGCGAGGTAAATTGTGTACCTCTGTCCGAAATCAAGCGGGAGGGACATCCGTGTAGCCTGTACACGTGTACAAGGAATAGGCGGGCCAATTGACGCGCTGACGGAATGGACACGCAAGGGATAAAGTGAGCTTGTTTGGAGAAATAATCCTTGACCACCCAAATGACCGTTTTGCGTTGGCTAGGTGGTAGCTCTACAATAAAATCCATGGAGATTTCTTCCCAAGGGGAAGAGGGGGCTGCTACCGGCTGCAGCAGCCCTTGGGGCTTGCCCACCTTGCGCTTGGACATTGCACAGACAGTGCAGGAAGCAATGTAGTCTTTGACATCTTTACGTAATGTGGGCCACCAGAATTGCCTCCGAACGAGGTGCAAGGTTTTTACAAACCCGAAGTGACCTGCGAGTTTGTCATCGTGTGAACGTGTTAACACATCTTTTCGGAGGTTTTCAGGAACGTAGAGGCGGTCGGATTTCCAAGCGAAGCCTCTGTCAAAAGTAACATTGTCTTTATTCGCAAGCAACCAAGTATCCGTTTTTAGTTCTTTTAAAAACTTTTGTTGCAACTGGGAGGGAATTGACAAAGTGCTTGGCTGAGCAGCGCTTGTGGTGGGCGGTTGCTGCGCGCGCGTTTGGCTTCGCGTCACAGCCTGCATGCCCAATTGGGGCGCCGACCATAGGGTGCTTACCACATCTGGCGCCGCCCCAGAGTCTTGAGGTTGCCTTGACAAGGCATCAGCCAAGAAGTTCTTTTTCCCTGGAATGAATTTGAACTGAAAATTGAATCGATTGAAAAATTGAGCCCAACGAACCTGTTTAGGGCTCAGTTTTCGAGGGGTACTAAGTGCCTCCAAGTTTTTATGATCAGTCCATACCTCAAAGGGGTGATTAGCCCCTTCCAACAGATGCCGCCAAGCTTCTAATGCAGCTTTCACTGCAAATGCCTCCTTTTCCCAAACATGCCAACGCCTCTCAGTTTCAGAGAACTTGCGGGATAGATAAGCACAGGGCTTGAGGCATCCTGCCTCGTCTTTTTGCATCAACAATGCGCCAATAGAATAATCGGAGGCATCTGCCTGTACAACAAAAGGCTTTGAGGGATCAGGGTGTTGTAAAATGGGCTCTTTGACGAAAGCTGCTTTCAGCCGCTCAAACGCCGTTTGACAAGCAGGCGTCCACCTCAACAGCGCTCCGGGATTCTTGACTCTCCTAGTATCCCCCACCCCTTTTGTTCGAAGCAGGTCCGTTAGGGGCAAGGCAATCTCAGCGAACCCCCTTATGAATAATCTGTAGTAGTTGCTGAACCCCAAGAAACTTTGAAGTTGCCTGCGGGTACGGGGACTCTCCCAGTCCATGATAGCCTGCACCTTGGCAGGGTCCATTTCTATACCTTTATCAGAAATCCTATACCCCAAGTAGTCAATTTGGGTCTGATGAAAGGCACATTTGGATAGCTTTGCATACAATTCAGCAGATCTGAGTTTACACAAGACTTTCTTTACCAGAGCTACATGCTCTTTCATGGTTTCCGTATAAATCAATACATCATCCAAATACACCAGTACACCTTTAAACAGATGTTCATGCAAAACTTCATTGATTAATTGCATAAATACCCCAGGGGCCCCAGCCAACCCAAACGGCAACACCTTATACTGGAAGGCTCCCAACGGGCAATTGAATGCAGTTTTCCACTCATCACCCTCCTTGATTCGTACACGATAGTAGGCTTCTCTTAAATCCAGTTTAGAGAAGATCTTGCCTTTGGCCAGATGTGACAACATGTCCTTTATCAATGGCAAGGGATATTTGTTGGAAATTGAGACGGCATTTAATCCGCGGAAATCCGTACAAAGTCTCAATGTCCCATCCTTTTTTGGGCGGAAAAGAACCGGCGCCCCCACGGGTGAATTCGCCGGCTCAATGAATCCGTGCGCCAAATTTTTGTCCACAAATTCCCTCAACAGAGTCAGTTCCTTTTGCGTCATGGAATAAATTTTTGGTTTAGGCAATTGAGTGTTGGGCAGCAGTTCTATGGCACAGTCCGTCTTTCGATGGGGGGGCAACTGGTCAGCTTCCTTTTCACCGAATACATCAGCAAACATCCTGTACTCGGCCGGCAAGCCCTCCAGAGGAGAGGCCGGGTAAGGCGGAGTCGCAGCTGCCGCAACCCCCACCATCTCCTCTGGGGCACCCTTCCCCTCTGCCGCTTGATAGAACCCATCTCTAAATGTGATGGTCCGGTAGACCCAGTTTATTTGGGGGTTTTGCTGCACCAACCAGGGTACCCCCAACACCACCAATGGGCCCCCTACGGGAGCCACGACAAAAGACAACCCTTCCTGGTGACTGCCCAGTTGCAAGGCTACCCGCCCTGTAAAATGTGTGACCGGTTTGCCCCCTGCCATGGACCCATCCAATTGAGTAAATGCGATGGGTCTTTGTAGGGGAAAAGTGGGGAGCTCCAAAGCCGCCACCACGTCGGGGTGCATCAGACACCGGGAACACCCCGAATCAATCATGGCCCATACTTCCACCGTCTTGACTTGGGAACCCAATTTCAATTTCACCATGAGTATGCGGTAAGTGCCACTCACCGCTGGAGGCTCGCGCCCGTCCTCTACCACCTGCCCAGCGGCGCCCTTTAGAGCAGGTGGCTGGCGTTTCCCGCCGGTTGCGGGATTTCGGTCTCCCCTTCAATTTCGTAGAACATCACATCGTCTCCCTCGGTCTCAGCCACCGCAGCTTTCTGTTTCCTCGGCAACGCAGGAGACTTCGCCGGCGGTTTTCCGGGCCGTTCCTCCACCTTTGCCTTCGGGCATGCTGCCACTCGATGCCCCTCCTTACCACATCTCAGGCACAATCCTTTGGCGTACCGCTTCTCATGCTCCTCGTCCCAGGGTCGTTGTCCCGGTTTTCCCCCGGTGGTCGATGTGCGGCTGGGCTTCATCTCCCGCCCCGACTTGGCGGTCTTCCGCTGGGCAAAGACCTCTTGGGCATGTTCAGCCCTTCCTGCTAGCAGGATCCACTCATACAGCGTGTATGGGTCGTCCCTCCCCAGGGACCAGCGCAGCACCTCGGTATTCAAGCCATCTTTGAAGAGCTCGATAATGGTTGCTTGGGACCAGTCATCCACCTTCCCAGCTAGCGCTTTAAACTCCAAAGCATAATCGGCCACTGATCGGGACCCCTGCTTGAGTTCCTTCAGGGCTCGCTTTGCTCTCTCCTTTGCTAAGGGATCCTCGAAGTGTTGCTTCAACGCCCAGAGGAACTCCTCGAGATTTTCCAGTTCAGGCGCTTCCGACTGGCACATCTGGACATACCAGTCTGCCGCCCTCCCCTTCAGTTTGGTGGCAATGGTGATGATTCTTGCCTTTTCCGATTGGAAAACCGCCCCCCATTCCTCCATATAAGCTTTCGCATTCGTCAGGAAGAACGAGAGTTTGGTCGGGTCCCCATCAAACTTGACAGGGAAGTCTCGCATGCCGCCTCCCGCCGGGCTGCGCCCCACCACCGGTGCTGCTGCGCCTGGTGCTTCCCTGACTCGGAGCGGCACGGGGCCCCGGGGCGATCGCCCGGGCGATGCTGCGATTTCCATCTGGACCGACTGGTCCCCTTCGCGCCTCCGCACCACCCGTCGCCGTTCCGGGGTCAGCCCCTGGGAGGAAGGGGTTGAATGCCTCTGGCTGGATTCTTCCCGGAGCTCTCGCATCGAGGTTACATCCAAGCTCAGCTGTTTCAGAATAGCCTCCAACGAATCCATTTTCGACTCCAGCACTCTGATTCGATCCGGAGTGGGTGAGCCCTCCGTTGGCTGCACCTGCACCACGTTGGGGGATAAGGGGTATCTCTGCCTCCAGGATGGGCCCCCCGCTGCTGTGGCATCTCCTCGGGTCTCATCCCAGGTGAGCAGCTCGCCCGGAGAATTCACGGTGGTCTCCGGGGCCGTTTTCAGCCCCCCGGCTTCGCTCTCCGACCCGGAGCTCGCCTCCTCTCTGATGGCGGACAGCTCCCTTCCTTGGGACGGTCGGCCGGACGGCCTCACGGTCGAGTCCGGTTCCCCTTCCTCCATCATCACGATTTCGGGTTCGGTCATCGCGGGCTCTCTCCCTCACAAGTTAGACGCTTGTCTTCCTTGGACAGGGGCCAGCGGAGTTAGGAACTGAGATTCTCAGCTTTATGTAATGATTGCCCTAGCCCAAATATTCAGACTCACAAGAGGATGCTAAATAAAATCTGATTTATTAGAGTACTAGAAGCAAATACAGAGAAAGCTGAGAATGAGCAAAAGCGCGCCAAATACAAACTTAAACCCTTGGTGCAAACGTATCCCGCCTCCCGCAAGTCCTTTTCTCAAGAATAATGCCTTCACTAATGTTGATTTCTAGAAAATCTGCTCCAACAGGTCAAGGGAAATAGTTGCAACCAGAATTGGCTCAGGTTTGAAGAGTCTTTGAAAACAACTGAGTGGAAGAACAGACTAAACAAATAGTGGCTTAAGGAACATTTCTTGCTTAATGCTAATCCAAAAGCCTGGGGCACAAAACTAGAGGTATTTTGGCTTGCTGACAATGCCTGAGTCAAAACCTCATGAAGCTTGCAGCCTATCTCACTCTCTTTGTGAAACTACTTGCCCAGTTACTCTTCAGCAGTACTGTATATAGTCTCCCAGCACTCGGGATCATTATTTCTGAGATTTGGTGGCAAAATGCTCAATTTTTGATGGAACAATTTAGGCCCCTGTGAAGTAGCTTGAAGGGTTAGAATGGGAGGATGTGTCGTGGGTTCTTTTTGGTTGAACCGCCAATAACCAGACTGACCCAGACTCAGTAGATACAAAAACACTGGAAACTTGGAGAATTAATTGGAGTTTTGTATCTCCCTTCAGTGGCTGGGGGACTTTTATTTTACAAAAGCAAAGCTTACCAAACCAAACCAAACCAAGCACCAAAAGAATTGTAAATTATAAATGCCTTCAACTAGTTCAGAAATTAATAATAAAACTATTTTCTGTTTTAACTATTTTCTACAAGCTCTTTAGCTACACGAGTCTGATGTTACTATATTCTAATATCTTTCTATTCTATATCTGTAATAGATTTTTTTATGGCTGATTTTGATATTTCTGTGGGGCTAATCCCTGTATATTGTCACTCTCTCTAGAGTTGTACTCCTTTTTCTACAAAGTTCAGTCTGTCTTTTATGTTTTTCTGGTTTCTGTTCTTTATTTCTGTTCTGTCAAAGTTTTGACTTTTTCTTCCTCCTGGCTGGGCTTCTTGATTCTTCTCCTCCTCTTCCAAATCTTTGCTCCATCTGAGGGAAATGGCTTGAAGAACTTTTCGCTCATGCCAGGTCTGATGACTGGAAAGGCAATGGCAAACCACCCCGCTATAGTCTGCCAAGAAAACGTCACGAAAGCGGCATCCCCCCAAAGGGTCAGACGTGACTCGGTGCTTGCACAGGGGACCTTTCACCATCATACAGGTCTGAGGGAAGGAAATAAACATCTCTCTTCCCTCAGTTTTCTCAGCTGCTGCTCCTTTCCAGTTGCTTCTTTCTCATTAAGACAGTCTGTCTTTTAGTTTGCCTCTTTATTTGACTCCTGGTCTTTGGCTTTTTTTATTCAGTCTCTTCCTCATGAGGCCTGTGGCTGCAGAACTCTCAGGCAGCCATCTTGTCTTCTTCCTCCTCCCCTGCCTCCTGCCCAATGCTGCTGGATTGGCAGCTGCTGCTTGATTGGCAGCTGGGTTGTCCTGACAATGGGGGAGGGCCAAGAAGGGAGGGGGAGATGGAGCACAGGTGCTTATCACCTGCTCAGGCAGCCATCCTTCCACAGGATATTCTCTCTGAAAGTTTTCCCATCCCCACCCTTAACACCCTCCTAAAAGGACAAAAAATGGCTCATGTGGGAAGGGTTGGGTTTTTGAAGGGGAGAATGAAAGTGGTTTGTCTTTGGCTGAAAATATCAGCCATGCCTACAGTGACCATACGTCCTTTATTATAAAGGACAATCCTTTGTTTCAGAAAGCTGTCCTTTAGATTTATTTATTTATTTTCTTGGTTTTGCTCTGGAATTTTCTTTTGTAAAGCAAAGTTATAAACATAAGCAATTAAATCTTTTTTTTTTTTTATCCTTATGAATCTCTTTCAGATCTGCCCCTTTTTCAGGTCTGTTCTTTGCTTTTTCCAAGAAAATATGGGCACTGTAGCCATGCCCCTTCTTGCCATTGCACAGCATCAGTAGATAATCTCCTGCAACACTTCAGAAACTGATGATGAACTTTGGCCCTCACCCATCAAATATTGCCTGCCCCTGTACTGTGCTTTCAATGTGCCTCTTACACTGTTTTGGTAACTTTTGATTTCCTTCTTGGACACTTTGTACATTGACTCTTTATTCCATATGAACTCCCCAGAAGTTCATTAATCTTTCCCTCTTCAGATTTTTACATGTTGTGTTGTTTTTAGAAGTTTGGCCCAAACTGACACAGAAGGGATATTACTGGGAGATAGTCATCTTTTCAAATTGTAACAGAATACTGAAAGACATAATTCTCTACAGTGTGGTCACTTTTGCCTTTCAAGCTGACCTTGAATATATAGTGGATGAAGAAAATTCTTCAATTCTGGGAACTGAGAAGCATATACTGTATTTAGTATTTGGTGATACATCCATGTAACTTCTATGTTCCAGTGAGCACTCGTGAAGCTTTACCTAAAAGAATAATACAATTAGAGGTGATAAAAATGTACTCACCCTAAAAACTTTGGCTGAAAAGCAGCATTTCATCTTCCATAAATATATTCTTGGAAATGAACAAAAGGCCTTTTATAAACCAACTATAGTATAAACATGTAAGTGGCTCTAGGTTAAAGTCTTTAATAATTCTAGAGCAGAAAAGGTGGATTTTGAACATCATCAACACAGAGAACTGGAGAAGTTTTGAAGAGGGCTGCACAAAGCTCCAGTGTGAAGTGTTTCAATGCATCTGATGACATCAGATGCCTTTGAAACATTTGAAAGATTTTACACATGCTGTATGCAGACATGATTGATGAGATTACATGCCATCAAGTCATTCTCAACTCTTAGCAACCACACAGATAGACTTTCTCCATGATGATCTGACCCTAACCTGGTCTTTCAGCTCTTCCAACAATGTAGTCATCACTACTGTAACTGAGTCTCTCCACCTTGCTGCAAGTCATCTCTTTCCTTCCACCTTTCCCAACATTAGAGCTTTTTCTAGAGAGCAAGGTCTTTGCATAATATGTCAAAAGTAGGAAAATTTAAGCCTGATCATTTGTACCTCAAGTGAGAACTCTGGGTTGATTTGTTTGATGATCCATTTGTTTGTTCTCTTGTCTGTCTACAGTATTCTCAGGTGAGAATTCCAAAGTTCAAAAGCATCAATACTTTTCCTATCTTGCTTCTTCAAAGTCCAACTTCTGCTTCCACAGTGTGTCACAGGAAATACCATCAGGCTTGCATGATTCTGATCTTTGTAGGTTTATTGCAGTTTAACTAATTCCCCCTATAATTCGTGCAGTATAGTGATTAAGGCAGTGGACTTGGAGAGGGAAGACCCAGGTTCTAGTCCACCTTCAGCCATGGAAGCTTCTTGGGTGCGTTGGGCCACTTGCTTGCTCTCAGCGCAAACTACCTCACAGTGTTGTTGTGGGGGGAAATTGTGGGGGGACAATATGGATGCTGCCTTGAGCTGGAATGGAAGATAGAATTTAAATGAAATAAATACTACAGAATCAACATGAAGCTCATGTGCTAATTGCAAATTTGAACCTGGGCTTTCATCCAGTCCTAACTTTGAATTCCTTCAGGTTGCAAGAGGCAGGTCTAATTATCTCTCCTGATGTCTTGAATCCACCTTCTTAAAAGAGGCTTTACAGGGTTGCCAACCAGGTTGCTTTTGCTGATCAGGTGGAACTCCCAGATCCAACCTGTGCTGATGGCCAGAAAGAGAGAGCACTTACTTCAATTTGCAAACTCAACCTTGAATATGATGGCAATGACCCAGTGCCCACCATATTTAATCCAGGTGAGCTATGTATTGTTGCCTGGAGACCACAACTCCTGCAGTGGAGGGGACAGGCCACTTGCATTGAATTGGGAGAGTTTCTCTTCCCAAAGACTGGCATTCCCCTTCCTACCCTTATTTCACCAATTTTGACCTGCAAAGCATGCTGCTGAATTTAGGCTGCTTGTTTATCTAATTTAAAGAATGAGATTTAGTTATTTATTAATGTTTCGTTATATTTTGTTTGACGCTGTGTGCCTGCTAGAATCCTTATGTCATGTTCACTGTTTCAATGTACAGTATACATCGTAACGTTTCACATGCCATGGCGCTGACGCGTGTTTCTGTTGGGAGGGAACTGCTGTGAAACCTTGTACCAAGCTCTGTATCTGTGTTCCTTACAGTGGAATGTGTTTGGGTTATGTTCTCTGTTCAAGGACTTTTCCCGCAGACCATCAGAAGCCGTTAGGAGCACCTGGGATTGTGAACTTGGGAAGATTCTACGCGGGGGAGGGATCTCATTTGCCCCGAGGGTTTTTAGTTTGTATTTGGCGCGCTTTTATCATTCTCAGCTTTCTCTGTGATCCTGCATACTATTCTTTAATAAATCAGATATCTTTGAATTCCAGCTCATGAGTCTGATAGTGTTTTAGAATAGGCACTGATTACACCTTAGGGATTGGGGACAGTTATAAGCACTGTAAAATGAATAATTACTGCGCTCAAAGCAAACCAAATCTGAGTAACAATTCCTCCCTACAGTAATCAGATTAAAGACATACCACCCCCCTTCCATAATCCATTGCAAATCAGTAGTTGTTTTGATGGTCCACCACTGAGAAGACTCAGCCCTAGTATCCTGATGCTGCTGCTCCCTGGGGTCAGGTAATTCTACTGATAAATAATTAATCCTTAACATGATCCACCAGCTTTCAATATAAATGTCTTCAGGGCAGCTTCCCACAATAAGAATAAAAATGCACTTTATGCAGGAAAGCAGCAGTAAAATCAGAGTGTTGAAGAGCAGAGGAAATCCAGCAGCAACAAAAGTGCCAGTTTCACCATTAAAGCATCCATCTGGCCAATTTCCAGCTGACCTTCAGGTTCCTCGTGACTGTTTTTGTCTGTCTTGCATGCTCCTGCATGCTCATGTTCATTGATACGAACCAATATCAAATGGTTCTGAGAAGAGTCCAACATTTGGAGCCTCTTTACTTTATTCATATCTCAAAGGTGGCTTTCTGTTTTCTTGGAATTCAGTGGCAACTATAAATTAATCTTAAGTAGAGACAGACATAGGGGACGCGGTGGCACTGCGGGTTAAACCGCTGAGCTGCCGAGCTGGCCGATCGGAAGGTCGGCGGTTCGAATCTGCGTGACGGGGTGAGCTTCCGTTGCTAGTCCCAGCTCCTGCTCACCTAGCAGTTCGAAAACATGCAAATGTGAGTAGATTAATAGGTACCGCTTCGGCAGGAAGGTAACGGCGTTCCGTGTCGTCATGCTGGCCACATGACCACGGAGGGGTCTACGGACAACGCCGGCTCTTCGGCTTTGAAACGAAGATGAGCACTGCCCCCTAGAGTCAGATACGACTGGACTTTACGTCAAGGGAAACCTTTACCTTTACCTTAGAGACAGACATATCTCATGTACATCCTGCCAGATATCTGAAATCGTAAATGCTTACTGTTTAAAGACATTTGCACCCTCCACGCCCTACTCCACTCCCATCCCCAAAAAATCTTAGGTGACCTGGCAGTTTGCAGCAAAAATGAGGTTATTACTGGTAGTGACTGAGTGCACTTAGAGCAGGTATCAATTTCATTTTCATGTTCAGATTTGCTCTGCATTAGATAAACACTTTTATATGCGTTATGCTACTGGGGCTTGTAATTTCAGACCATGAATATACTGAAAAGGAATGGGGAAACAAAATCTAATTATAAGGACGTGATTGTTGCAATATCTAAAGAGCAGCAACTATTTGGGAAAGATTCCCCTGGCTCCTCTTAGATTGGCAGTATATCTTTTTGGACAGTTGTGATATATGGAGGATTTTGCTCAGCTACTAAAATATCAGTTCTTGACTGTATATGTGTATGTATGCATTTATTTATTTAAACGCTTTATACTGCTGCTCATCTTGTAAAATACAACTCTGGGTGGCTCACAACAATAATAAAATCACAAACAAGAAAAAACAAGAACACAACACAAAACAAAAACAACCCAGGTGCCTAATCCATCATCTTCATTAACTCATCTATGCCCTCCCCAAACTCCAATATTATTATCCCAGTGCTTGGGGACCATACCACCCTATAGCAACTTGTACCAAGTTAGCTGCTTTCAGATGCATTGGACCACAACTCTTGCCATGGTCAATGCTACAACTACTACAGTTATTCAGGCCAGACATGTTTGTAAACCAATATTATTCCAGACACTTAATTCCATATTCAGGAACTAAATAGCAGCAGAAGATTCACAGGCTCAACACTGCTAGATTCATTGTTTTCTTGCAGCCAGGAATTAAGTCCTCTATATGCAGAAGACCTGCTGAGTGTGGAACATGGGAGCCAAGCCCTAGATGTTTTCCTAGGCCTTTTCCTCCATCCTTTTGAGTCAATGGAATTTTGGTTGTGTGATGCTTAGGTGGTGGAGCCACCTGTTAAAAGATGGCAACAGGGGCATCTCCTCCCAAGTTAAATTCCAGGAGGAAGGAACCAAGGAGATGGATTTTGGATGTGCAGGTGGATGGACAGATTCAAGGAAGGGTCAGAACCCGAATGTGGGACTACCTTTTCCTTCTCAGCGAGATTAGGAACACTTTTAGTGCTTGACTTGAAGGGATGTAATGGATTTGTGGAATTAAGTGAATCGGTTTAAAATTCTTTTTTTTTTCATTTTTATGTTATTTAATTTAATAAGTCAATTTGTTCCTTTGTTTCTGTGCTAACCAATAGTCTCTATGTTCCCCATGTTCCACCCAGTTATGTTATCTTACAGACTAAAATAATCTCTACACCAATAAAGGGGATTAGTGATGGTGGCAGCAGAACAAAGGGATAATAATAAAACAGGCCATTCTACTTTCAATCTCAAAAGTTGGGGACATCTAATCAAACAATTTGGTCAGGAGTGAAAAATTATTACTTTCCAAATTGCAATCTTCAGCCACTGCTTTGAGAAGGCTGTGTTAGAATGACAAGCGTGAGTATCGTGTTTATGATAAATCATGGGTGGACTACTGTTGGTGTCTGAGATGAGTTCCAGAACTTGTGCTGCCAAGTTTTGGCATCTTTGATTCACCTTGGCGAGGCACTTAGCACTGCAAAGGGGGTGTGATCCACCCTGTTTAGCTCATCATCACAAAATGGTTTAGGATGAACCACTAGGAAACAATGAGGTGAGGCAATTGGTAAAACTAAGGATTTCCCTCTTCACCTGTCAACTCCACCCCATATACTGTGACTGGAGTGACCGTCTTTTTAAAATTATAAATGAGTAATTCATCTGTAAAGATAAAATTATCAGCATAAACCTGCATCACAAAATGCCTATGTTGTCCACTTTTAGGGGGAGATGGGCGGTGATAGAAATGTGAATTAATAAAATAAATAAAATAACAATTCCAGTAGAGTGCATAATCTGTCTTCCCAACGTATGGTGTTCAAAGCAATTTGATCCTGAGAGTCACTTTAATTTGGGAGCAAACATTCCTACTTTCTTTCTGCTTAATGTTCTCTCTCCAACTTTGGCTGAGGCTGCTGGGGCACCCTAATTTGGAGCATGCTGGGGCACTGGAGAAAGAGATTGGGACCAGCCAGAACTACATGAAGATGCAGATTTGGAATGGATGAGTTTAGATCTGACTGTTTTACTCTGTGTTCTCGAACTTCCAAAAATCTGTTCTGCTTTAGCCACTTTGGATGAAAATTCTAATCTGTGATTATCTGGCTTTCCCCTATGGCTGCTTAGAATCCAGGATTGATTTTATATTTAATCTGTGTGGGGGTCTTGTTTTCTTCTATCAGCCTAACTGCAAAGGCTTTACATGGATTATATTTATTGTTATTCCAGTCATCCTCCTGTATCCTCCTTATCTTGAGCAATTCAGATTTTATCCAAATGATTTAATAAATTGGTTGCTCTATAAAGATAAGGAATAGAGTTATCAAAATGCTGATTTTAAGTTACAAATAACATTTCAAAGAGTTCTATATTTCACATTTGATCTTCCCAGCAGTTTTACCCTTGTTCAACATGGTTAAGTGAAACTAGCTCGTTTTCAGATTTACCTAGTCGATCTTGCTTCTGGGTTCTGAGCAGTTGCGGTCAATTGCACAAGGTAAGTTATAAGAATGTAACGGCACTTCTACCGGCAGTGTGTTACCATTGATTAATTAATTAATTATATTTCTTCCCCGCCCATCTCGTACTACGACGACTCTGGGCAGTTTACAAGCAGTTAAAAATAAAAGATTAAAATATCAATTAAAATAAATACAATATAAATATAAATACATAAATATAAAAATGCAAGATATAAAATATAAAGTCCAAGATGGTGAATAATGCTGTCATCATTGGCCCCATCAAGGTGCCAACCACCCCCATGGTTGACTATCCCCCTTCCCACCCCAAGTGAGGTAGCACAACCAAGTCTTAACTCCCTTTGGGAAGGCCAGGAGAGTGGGGGCCTGTCTCACCTCTGGGGGTGACTTATTCCAGAGGGCAGGGGCCATGGCAGAGAAGGCCCTCCTCCTGGACCCTGCCAATCAACAGTCTGTCATGGACAGCGTCCGTAGCATGCCCTCTCTGCCTGACCAGGTGGGACGGGTCGATGTAATGGGGATGAGATGGTCCCTCAGGTAACCTGGACCCATGCCATGTAGGGCTTTATAGGTGATCACCAACACCTTGAATTGGACCCGGAAGCAAGCTGGCACCCAGTGCAGCTTGCACAGCAAAGGTGTTATATGTGCCCTCTTTGGGGCTCCTAAAACTGCTTGTGTGGCTGCATTCTGCACCAGTTGTAGCTTCCAGATACTCTTTAAGGGTAGCCCCATGTACAGCATGTTGCAGTAGTCTATGGGCTAGAACAAGGCCTGCAGTGGGTGGGGTCCTGGTGCACACTGGGTACAGCAATGTCATGCCCTTTGGACTTTTTTCCCCTAAGCTTTCTGCAGAATGTGAAATGTCCTTCACTATTTTAAATGTGTGTGGTTTGTTTCAGCCTTTCTCAACCTTTTGACCCTGGAGGAACCCTTGAAATATTCTTCAGGCCTCAGGGAGCCCCTGCACATTCAGGATCAAAGATAGGCCACAAGTTACAGAACTATTATATTCATTTCATGTGTAGGCCTGTCTATATGCATTAACAGTGCTCTTAAACTGAAAATCAAGAATGACACTTACCTCTTTAATATGAAGTTGCCTAAATTGAAATAATTTTTTAAATAAATCATGATCTCCCAGGGAACCTCTAGGGACCGCTCAGGGAAACCTGGGGTTCCACCGAACCCTGGTTGAGAAACCCTGCTCTAAATGGAATGAACCTTGAATAAAGACACACATATCTTATTTACATCCTGCTATGTTTCTAACAATGTAAAAGTTTACTGCTTGAAGAAATTTCCACCACTATCCCTCACCACCAAATCTTATGTGACTCTGCAGTTTGCAAACAAAAACGAGACCCTTATTGGGTATTACTGGTGGTGACTAAGTGCAATTAGAGCATGATAGGCCATTCTAGTTACCACCTCCAAAATTGGGGACATTTAATTAAAATTTACATTGCAATTCTGACTGGAGTGAGAATTACTGCTTTCCAAGTTGCCACCGTCTGCCAGTGCTTTGGGAAGGCCGTCTGAGAGTGACAAGTGTGAGCATTGTGTTAATTATAAAATGTGGGTGGAGAGAAGGTCCCGGAACTTCGTGCTGCCAAAGAGCACTGCCCAAAAATGGCAGTGTGATTTTCTGCTAGTTTTCAGTAGAAGACACTGTTAATATGTTTTCTACTACAGATTAAGGTTACTATGGTAACTAATCATTTTGGCCAGGTGAAGAGGTTGAATTTAATTGTCCTCTTTTCAGATGTTAATTTTTGCACCTGGGGAGAAGAACTTGCCTGGACTTGTTTTAGTTTCAGTTTCCCTTCTGTGTAGGCATGTAGAGAGTTAAGCAGCTCTCACTGAGAGTCTGTAAATATGTTTGTAAATAAAATTATTTTTATAGAAATGCCTGGTGTGTGACTTTTCTGATCTCTCCTGGGCCAAAGGCTTTCCTAGCAATCTGCTAACAGACACCAGATACTGTGAGGCAAGTTTACACCAATAATTTTATCTTTGCAGATGAATTACACGTTTATAATTTTAGAAACAGAGTGATATCCATATCACATGAAGCCACAATTTTGGTACCTAAGCTTTCTTGAATGAGCCACCTATTGCGTTAGGCCACTGTGGTGAAGGGAAAACATCAGCCTCCACGTAAGTCAGCCACAGCGCCTGAGTGTAAGTGCCTGCAGACTCAGGGTGGCTAAGATTAAAGGCTGCTCTGTCAAAAGGGCAGGGTGGGAGATGAAGTACAAGCGCCCACACAGCAGCTGCCAAGCCTGTGGAGAAAATGCTAGCAGATATTACCCTTACAAGGCTATACACTGACTTTGTTGTTTATTCGTTTAGTCGCTTCCAACTCTTCGTGACTTCATGGACCAGCCCACGCCAGAGCTTCCAGTCGGACGTCAACACCCCCAGCTCCCCCAGGGACGAGTCCGTCACCTCTAGAATATCATCCATCCACCTTGCCCTTGGTCGGCCCCTCTTCCTTTTGCCCTCCACTCATCAGCATCTTTTCCAGGGTGTCCTGTCTTCTCATGATGTGGCCAAAGTATTTCAGTTTTGCCTTTAATATCATTCCCTCAAGTGAGCAGTCTGGCTTTATTTCCTGGAGGATGGACTGGTTTGATCTTCTGGCAGTCCAAGGCACTCTCAGAATTTTCCTCCAACACCACAGTTCAAAGGCATCTATCTTCCTTCTCTCAGCCTTCCTTATGGTCCAGCTCTCGCAGACATATGTTACTATGGGGAACACCATTGCTTTAACTATGCGGACCTTTGTTGTCAGTGTGATTTCTCTGCTCTTAACTATTTTATCGAGATTGATCATTGCTCTTCTCCCAAGGATTAAGCGTCTTCTGATTTCCTGACTGCAGTCAGCATCTGCAGTAATCTTCGCACCTAGAAATACAAAGTCTTTCGCTGCTTCTACATTTCCTCCCTCTATTTGCCAGTTACCAATCAAGCTGGTTGCCATAATCTTGGTTTTTTTGAGGTTTAGCTGCAAGCCAGCTTTTGCACTTTCTTCTTTCACCTTCATCATAAGGCTCCTCAGTTCCTCTTCGCTTTCAGCCATCAAAGTGGTATCATCTGCATATCTGAGATTGTTAATGTTTCTTCCAGCAATTTTAACTCCAGCCTTGGATTCCTCAAGCCCAGCACATCGCATGATGTGTTCTGCGTACAAGTTGAATAGGTAGGGTGAGAGTATACAGCCCTGCTGTACTCCTTTCCCAATCTTAAACCAGTCTGTTGTTCTGTGGTCTGTTCTTACTGTTGCTACTTGGTTGTTATACAGATTCTTCAGGAGGCAGACAAGATGACTTGGTATCCCCATACCACTAAGAACTTGCCACAATTTGTTATGGTCCACACAGTCAAAGGCTTTAGAATAGTCAATAAAACAGAAATAGATGTTTTTCTGAAACTCCCTGGCTTTTTCCATTATCCAGAGATCACCTTTTCTTGATCTCTTCTTCTTCTGTTAGGTCCTTGCCATCTTTGTTTTTGATCATAACCATTTTGGCCTGGAATTTACCTCCAATGTTTCTAATTTTCTGGAAGAGGTCTCTTGTCCTTCCTATTCTATTGTCTTCTTCCACTTCCGCGCATTGCTTGTTTAAAAATAATTCCGTATCTCTTCTGGCTAACCTCTGAAATTTTGCATTTAATTGGGCATGTCTCCCCCTATCACTGTTGCCTTTTGCTTTCCTTCTTTCTTGGGCTACTTCTAGTGTCTCAGCAGACAGCCATTTTGCCTTCTTGGTATTCTCTTTCTTTGGGATGTATTTTGTTGCCGCCTCCTGAACAATGTTGCGAACTTCTGTCCATAGTTCTTCTGGGACCCTATTTACTAAGTCCAGTCCCTTAAATCGATTCTTCACCTCCAGTGCATATTCCTTAGGAATATTAGTGAGCTCATATCTAGCTGATCTGTGGGTCTTCCCTAATCTCTTTAGTCTGATCCTAAATTGTGGAATAAGAAGTTTGTGATCTGAACTACAGTCAGCTCCAGGTCTTGTTTTTACTGACTGTACAGATGTCCGCCACCTTTGGCTGCAAAGGATGTAGTCAATCTGATTTCGGTGTTGTCCATCTGGGGAAGTCCATGTATAAAGCCGTCTCTTAAGTTGTTGGAAGAGAGTGTTTGTTATGCAGAGTGAGTTGTCTTGGCAAAATTCTATCAGCCTATGTCCTGCTTCATTTTGTTCTCCCAGGCCATGCTTACCTGTAATTCCAGGTGTCATTTGACTGCCCACCTTAGCATTCCAGTCTCCTGTGATGAAAATAACATCTCTTTTAGGTGTGTTGTCCAGTAGGTGCTGCAGATCCTCATAGAACTGCTCTACTTCAGCTTCTTCAGCATCTGTGGTCAGGGCGTATATTTGGATCACTGTGATGTTAGATGGCTTGCCCTGAATTCGAATTGAGTTCATTCTATCGTTTTTTGGATTGTATCCAAGCACAGCTTTAGCCACTTTACTATTAATTATGAAGGCTACTCCATTTCTTCTCTGGTCCTCTTGTCCACAGTAGTAGATCTGGTGGTTATTTGATGTGAAGTGGCCCATTCCAGTCCATTTCAGTTCACTGACACCCAAAATGTCTATCTTTAATCTTGACATCTCACCAATAACCACATCCAATTTGCCCTGGCTCATAGATCTTACATTCCAGGTTCCAGTGGTGTGTTGATCCTTAGAACATCGGATTCGCCGTTCACCACCAGCACCGTCGGCCGCTAGCCATCCTTTCAGCTTTGAGCTAGCTGCGTCATCACATCTGGGGCACATCCTCTGTTCCTCCCCAGTAGCATTTTGACCATCTTCCGACCTGGGAGTCTCATCTTCCGATGGTATACCGACATATCTCTGGTTGTACTGATCCATTTAGTTTTCATGGCAAGAATACTGGGGTGGGTTGCCATTACCTTCCCCAGGGATCGCATTTAGTCTGACCTCTCTGTCATGACCTTCCCGTCTTGGGTGGTCCTTCACGGTGTAGCTCATGGCATCACTGAGGTGCTCAGGCTCCAGCACCACGACAAGGTAACGATCCTTTGCTGAAGATACACTGACTTATCAAGGTTAAAGCAGGGCTACAAACAGTCTCCCACCCTTTTATGCTACCTGGCTGTGACCCAGCTTATTTTTCAGGCCCAGAATAAAACTGGTTCCTCAGAAGAAAGGAGGAGACCAGAGACTTCTGAAGAAGGGAGTTCTCTTTATTGCAACACCTATTGAGCCCTGCAAGCAGCGTTTTCTCTCCGCCCCCACCCTCCCCTGTTTACCGGGCAGGGGGTTTATAACCTTGGCGCACCTTCGGCGACTCTCCAGTCCAGCGCCGAGCGCTGCGGGCTGAAGGGGTCTCCGCGCGCTTCCAGGAGCATCTGCAGCCGCTCTCCGGGACAAGGCGCGGGATCGGCCTCCCGGGCTTCAGGCGAGACCGGCGGCGGCCCCCGCAGCGAGGGAAAGCCGAAGGGGCCGCGATGCCGGCTTCGGCGCGGCGCACGTGGGGCTCCGGCGCCGCGCGTCTCCTGCTGGCGGTATGGAGAGGAAGGAAAGGGATGGGGACGCGGGAGGCGGGCGGGGAAGCGGAGGGCTGCTCCCGCTGCTGGGCCGCTTGGTCCGCGGCTCGCCCGCCCGCCCACCGCAGCCGGTTGCCTTGCGGGAGGGGGAGGGGGCGGGGGCGGGGGCAACCCCAGCCGGGGGCTTCCCTGTGGGGCGCGCGCGGGCACCCGCACTCCGGACGGAGACGCTTCTGCGCCAGGCGAAGAGCCCGCCGGCTGCGAGCGGCTCCCCTTCTCTCGCGTTGTGCGCCGGGGGGCTTGGCAACCTGGGAGGGGGTGCTGGACGCTGTCCTCGCCCGGCTGCTGCTCCTAGCCAATTTTTCCTGGTTCTCCAACGGAGCTTGCACTCGGTTTCTCCGAGGACAATGCTGGCAAAGTTGGACGCTGTGAGGATGATCAGAATAGAATTTGTGGGCTTCTTTTTGCGGCAGAATCCTCTTGAAGTCTGGCGAGCGAAGGGGCAAGGTTGTTCTCCCAATGGGAGCCGGGGTTCATGGCCGTTAACCATGGTTAGTTGTGGTGGAGGGTGCTTGGTGGAGGGGTGGGGATTGCTCCACAACTCAGTAAAGCTAAAGATGGATCTTCCTGAGCCAGAAATTCCTTTTTAGCTTCAGCTGCTCTTTCTGCTTCCACATTGGCTTGTGGAAGAAGCTGCAATATAGAAGAAGCTGAGTCAAGTGTACTTCCTTGTGACTTGCAAGGCGTTAGGTTAAAATGTATTAGGATATTCCCTTTTAACCATTCCGTTTTGAGGCAATGCATGATGGTAAATCTTGCAAGGTCAGCCAGGTTAACAATTGTAAGCTGATACTATAACTGGAAAAATGGATGACAGCAACTGAGTTCTTATGAGGTCTGAGTTCATAAACATTGGCCCCAATTCACACCTGTGGTGGGCCTTTTCATGGAGAAGGTTCATGCTTTTGGCAAAACTCACAGCCTTCTACAAATAATTTAAGGTATATTCAGTTTTGGCCCTCTGACAGACATTCTCTACATTTAGTGATGCCTTCATCACCCCATGTAGTTGTTTTAGAACTTCCTGTCGCATCTCAGCTGGAGTAGCAACTTTTTAAAAATTGCAGCCTCCGTGATGCACTTTTTCCAGATCCCTGGAAAAGTACAGCCTTCCTTGTTTCCCAAGGACACTCTGTAGCGGGTTTCTTGGGCCCTATACCGTACAGGGTTTATCTCTAGCAAGGGATACTTGTGCAGAGTATTTCAGAGTATTTATTTATTTATTTGTTTGTTTGGAGTGTTTAGATCAGAGCTTTCCAAACTTTTCATGTTGGTGACACACTTTTTAGACATGCATTGTTTCGTGACACAGTAATTCAGCAAACAGGAGTTAAACTAACCCTTTATAAGAGAGACGGACACATACATAAATTAGCGGTTAGAAGCCAATTGGGCCTCCCGTTGTTTGGCCCTCCTTCCTGCGCATCGATCTCTTGCATTGATTGGCGGCAGTGATGGCAACTCATACCCCTGACCAATCAGCTGCTTTTCTTCTTCCTGCACTAGGCTGTTCTCAATTTTCGTGCCTTCCCCATCATTTCCCTCCAATTGATCTAACGGTCCTAACGGACCTTCTTCGTCTTCCTCTGACTCAGCCTCCATCCTAACACACTGCAGATGCGGCCGCGTCACTGGAAGTCACGCGGAATCAGCTGTTTCGACCTGATTACGCATACTGTGCATGAGCAGTACCTGTATGATCCCTCTACCGCACAACACACCTACACACTGCAGCCGACACACTAATGTGTCGTGACACACAGTTTGGAAAGCTCTAGTTTAGATGCTGCTCAACAGCAGAAAAGCTCCAAGTGGCTTACAGTCATAAGAAAGTAAAATAGAACCAAAAGATCCCTCCCCCCCCAATTGCAAGCAATGTCCTAGCTATCAAGACCCACAGAAAACCAGTCCTAACAGCTGGGAGGACCCACCATACCCTGAGTCCACAAAATCTTTCTGGAACAGCCATGCCTTGGCAGCTTTCCTGAATGCCAAGGTGGTTGGTGTTGACCTGGCTTTGGGGGAAGCATCATTCCTAAGGAGAGAGGCAGCTACTGAAAAGGCTCTGTCTCAAGGTTCCTGGAAGCTTTTCCTACTAGACCTTATTAGATGGGCTGAATCTGCTGAAGGTGGTTCTGCAGATATCCAGATCTTGTGCCATGTAGGGCTTTCAAAGTGGCAACCACAGTAGGAGGTCACCCAGCTTTGTGTAGCCTGCTGGGTGGTGCAGATCCCTACCTTTTCCCATGAACAGGAAGTCTTGATAGGGCTTTCCACCCTACCTTTGTCTCCAAACTGATGCTTTCCTGAAATCTTGGGCTACTGATCACTTCTCATTCATTACTGGCTAGGGAATGATGGGGCTTGCAATCCAAGGTGCCTGAGAATAAGTACTAATACCAAACTTCTCACTTTCTGTTCATGTCAAGGCATATATTTGATTCTTATAAATGGCTTGACTTCTGTAGAACAATATGCATTTCCAAGTCAACTTCCCTTGCAACACACATAAAAATAAGCACTGTGCCAACAATCTTCACTTTTTCTTTTTTAATCATGCCCTGTGTACACACTTGATGGAGCCTTAGGACTAACATCACATGAAAGGCCTTTGAATTCCTAAATCACCTGTTAATGGTTTATTTTTCCCATAAACAATGTGTTGACATATCCTTGTATTCATAGATCAGAATACGTTTCACAACATTTCCCACCTTTGACTCACCAACAATAATTATGCCTTCATAAAAATAATGAGCAAATAACATGAGAAGTGTTTCATTTTCCTGCCTCTGTGATAAATAATTCTGAAGATTATCCTGTTATTTTTGCTTACGCAAACTAGGCTCTATGACCTGCAATATTTCATATTACTCTACCGAAAGAGTGGGTAGCTTTTGTCATTTTTTCAGAGTTTTGGTTGTTGTGAAGCTTAGAATGGAAGAACATAAGAATGGCCCTGCTGGATCAGGTCAGAGGCCATCTTGGTACAGCAGTTTGCATCTTACTGTGGCCAATCAGATGCCTCTAAGGTACTTGCAACTAAGAGTAGAGACACATCTTTCTTTAGCTGTTGTTCCCTGGAGCTATGTATGGAAGCATGCTATTTCTGACACAGAGGTAACACAATTCACGCAGTGCACATAAACAATAAGCATTGTGGCAACAAGCTTCACTTTTCTTTTTTAATCATATCCTGTGTGCACCCCTGACGGAGCCTTAGGACTAACATCACTTGAAAGGCCTTTTCTCCATTAATTTATCCAGTTTCTAAGTCAATGTTATCCAATGCTGTTTCTGGAAGTTAATATGAGTATGAGAACCTTGGCTTTTCTGTAGTTAGTTGAAAGTGTCTTCTGTTCCTTCTAATTGTGCCATTGCTTGCCGTGATAATAAAGGATGAAGATGTCTGATGCTGTTCTGGCCAGGTTGCTATTTCTGGGCATTTTTTTCTGGCTATCTAGTTTGATTTGCACTTGGTTTTCCATAAGTCCAGGACACTGTGATGAAGATCACCCTAGAATTCTGTATGCTTCATAATTCCCTTGATGTCATGTTCACCGTTCCAATGTTGCCGGTACATCGTAACGTTTCGCATGTCATTTGGCTGATGCGTGTTTCGTCTGGGAGGGGAGGAGGATTCCATCTCGTGGGATTGTTATATGTTGGCAGCTGGATTGGAATGTGTTTGGGTTATCTCGTGTGTTCAAGGTTCCTTTCCCAGGACATCAGCAGAAACGGTTACCAGCACCTGGGGGGGTGGGGGAGTTTGCAATGGCAGGGCGAGGGGGGGGATTGTGTTTCAGCCGAGGGTTTTTAGTTTGTATTTGGCGCGCTTTTGCTCATTCTCAGCTTTCTCTGTATTTGCATACTATTCTTTAATAAATCAGATATCATTAAGTTCCTGCTTGTGAGTCTGAGTCTATTAGAGTAGGCAATCATTACACTTGAAATCTGGCAGTGTTGTTCTCAAAAATGGAACTGGGGTTCATAACCATCAACCACGTTCAGCTGGTGGCAGGGATGGGGATTGCCCTATAACCTAATAAAGCTAAGCATGGGTCTTCCTTTTATCTTGCTCATTGGTGTGTCAGTGACATTCTTAAGTATGAGGCAGTTAGACTGAGATCCTGTGGTTCCTTGAAGGGTTCAGGGAATGTCTTGAATCTCCCCCAGAAGGTGGCCCATTCTCAGATTTAGAATTACAGGTAGTCCTCAACTTATGACCAGTTGTTTAGCAACCGTTCAAAGTTATGAGGGCTCTGGAAAATGTGACTTATGACCAGTCCTTGCACTTACGACCGTCACAGCATCTCTGCAGTCACATAATCAAAATTCAGGCGCTTGACAACCGGCCTGCACTTACAATGGCTGCAGCTTTCCGGGCTCATGTGATCGCCATTTGCAACCTACCCTTCTGGCTTCCCACAAGCCAAGTCAATGGGGGAAGCTGGATTCGTTTAATGATTGTGGTGATTCACTCATTGACCATGGTGTTTCATTTAATGACTGCGGCAAAAAAGGTCATAAAATTGGGCATGATTCACTTAGCAACTGCCTCACTTAGCAAAGGAAGTTCCGGTCCCAATTCTGGCTGTAAGTCGTGGACTACCTGTAGTTAAAACAACATGAGAGGATTACAAGTGAATATAAACCTGGACTACCAGGAACATGTGTGGGAATGCATCTTGACTGTTCGGTGTGGTCCTTCTAGGTCTTTCCTGATTTTACTTTCAAATGCTTTTTTTATTCTAGTCTAGAAACAGCTTTCTACGGTTTTACCTTCTCCCACTTTATTAGTGTAATAATAACAGCTGAAGCATCCTTCCACTCACTCTGTACCGGGTTTGGCTCATAACATCAGAATCTGAGATGCAGTTTGTATAAGTGAACCCTTCTTATGCTTTCTAAACACCCCCACACTGGTTTTCATCTGCTGACTTAACGCTGTGAAAGTTGGAAGCTATTCCTTCTTTAACTTAATAGTCGGTGCCCTTGGTTGGTTTTTCTTCAGGGGTTCTGTTTTGCTTTCTTTAAACAGCTGCTGCTCTCTGACTCACTGCATTTATGATTCTTTAAATACCCAGATATGTATTTCTTGAGTGTGTACATGTACATGTGCATGTGTGTGTGGGCATATGCCTGATTATCACAGGCCTGTCCAAAATTATTTCAACAGTTGAAAATTATTTATCCAACTTGTCTCCCAATGTTTGAGCTATTACCAAGGTCATGGAAGCTGTCCTTGGATTGTGGAATGGCACGGCCCCTTCTCCTCCTCACCATCCCAGATTTTCTTTGGAAGGTCCTCGAGACATACGCTTGGTGCGGCAACCTGGAATAGGATTCTCCTGCATCCATTATCCATTATGTGAGACACCTTTGCATGTCTGATGTGACATGTGAGGAGGGATGAGCTCCTCCTCCCTCCTCCTAGTGCACTGATGAAGCCACTGATTAGATGGTCTTCATGCTCCCAGCACAGTTGTCTGCTGTGGGGAACCTTAGCATCCACGAAGGCTTCCACGTAATCTGGAGCCCTTGCTGTCAGGAGTGCAGCTTATGTGGAAGGGATCACATGCACAATTAGATCCTCTGGTGTCATAAGCAAGTAGACCAGCTCTTCCTTTACATCTCCATGCACACATATCTTTATTTCAGTCATAATCAGTAGAAAGTAACATCCATAAGAATCATAACCATTTCAGTAATAACAATGAGACCCATGAAATACTTAAAAAAATACCTAAAACAGTTCTTTATATAAGAGTTCTTAACATTTAAACCTCTCCAGTATCTGGTCCGATGGAAACACTTTCCTCATCCTGAATGGGTGTCTGCTCGCCATGTTAATGCTCCTGATTTAATTCGCCGGAGACAAAAACAAGAAGGGAAAATATTCATTCACATCACCAACTCAACTTAGAGTGGGGAGGATCTGCTCTCCTTTATTTGTTGGATTGAATATATGAAGGTAACGTCTGAACAGAGCAATGATACAATTAGATATGACCCTTATTTTATGATGTATCTTTGAGTTCAGTTTCTATAAGCTATATCAAGAAGTTGCCATAAGTGATTTTTACATTCCTTTTTGGGGTAGGGCAGATGCTTGGACTATGTTGACTTGTTTGTCATGCAAGTTTTGATTCTGTTTCCTGTTTGACATGATGAAATCTTACATTCCTAAGGTTTTAAGTGAGCCTCAGCAGTTCATTCTTCATTTGGTATCAACCTAGGATTTATCTCATATAAACAACCATTCCTTTTCAAAACTCAGAAAAAAGAACACTGTAGAGTGTGCCTGCAGGGCATGCTCCATGGCCTTATGGAGAGAGCCGTTTTGCCTTGGCTGAGCTTGGAAATGCTGAGCAGGTTAGTACTTGGATGAGGGACACCAGGAAAATCCCAAGGCTAGACTAGGCGAGAGTAGGAAGTTGATGTATTGGGAGAAGGCAGTGGCAAACCACTTCCATTGTTGTTTATTCGTTTAGTCGCTTCCGACTCTTCGTGACTTCATGGACCAGCCCACGCCAGAGCTTCCTGTAGGTCGTCAACATCCCCAGCTCCCCCAGGGACGAGTCCGTCACCTCTAGAATATCATCCATCCACCTTGCCCTTGGTCGGCCCCTCTTCCTTTTGCCTTCCACTCTCCCTAGCATCAGCATCTCCTCCAGGGTGTCCTGTCTTCTCATTATGTGGCCAAAGTATTTCAGTTTTGCCTTTAATATCATTCCCTCAAGTGAGCAGTCTGGCTTTATTTCCTGGAGGATGGACTGGTTTGATCTTCTTGCAGTACAAGGCACTCTCAGAATTTTCCTCCAACACCACAGTTCAAAAGGATCTATCTTCCTTCTCTCAGCCTTCCTTATGGTCCAGCTCTCACAGCCATATGTTACTACGGGGAACACCATTGCTTTAACTATGTGGACCTTTGTTGTCAGTGTGATGTCTCTGCTCTTAACTATTTTATCGAGATTGGTCATTGCTCTTCTCCCAAGGATTAAGCATCTTCTGATTTCCTGACTGCAGTCAGCATCTGCAGTAATCTTCGCACCTAGGAATACAAAGTCTTTCACTGCTTCTACATTTTCTCCCTCTATTTGCCAGTTATCAGTCAAGCTGGTTGCCATCATCTTGGTTTTTTTGAGGTTTAGCTGCAAGCCAGCTTTTGCACTTTCTTCTTTCACCTTCATCATAAGGCTCCTCAGTTCCTCTTCGCTTTCAGCCATCAAAGTGGTATCATCTGCATATCTGAGATTGTTAATGTTTCTTCCAGCAATTTTAACTCCAGCCTTGGATTCCTCAAGCCCAGCATGTCGCATGATGTGTTCTGCGTACAAGTTGAATAGGTAGGGTGAGAGTATACAGCCCTGCTGTACTCCTTTCCCAATCTTAAACCAGTCCGTTGTTCCGTGGTCTATTCTTACTGTTGCTACTTGGTCGTTATACAGATTCTTCAGGAGGCAGACAAGATGACTTGGTATCCCCATACCACTAAGAACTTGCCACAATTTGTTATGGTCCACACAGTCAAAGGCTTTAGAATAATCAATAAAACAGAAATAGATGTTTTTCTGAAACTCCCTGGCTTTTTCCATTATCCAGCGGATATTGGCAATTTGGTCCCTAGTTCCTCTGCCTTTTCTAAACCCAGCTTGTACCTCTGGCAATTCTCGCTCCATGAGTTGCTGAAGTCTACCTTGCAGGATCTTGAGCATTACCTTACTGGCATGTGAAAGGAGTGCCACGGTTCGATGGTTTAAACATTCTTTAGTGTTCCCCTTTTTTGGTATGGGGATATAAGTTGATTTTTTCCACTCTGATGGCCATTCTTGCGTTTTCCAAATTTGCTGGCATATAGCATGCATTACCTTGACAGCATCATCTTGCAAGATTTTGAACAGTTCAGCTGGGATGCTATCATCTCCTGCTGCCTTGTTATTAGCAATGCTTCTTAAGGCCCATTCAACCTCACTCTTCAGGATGTCTGCCTCTAGCTCACTGACCACGCCATCAAAGCTATCCCCGATATGGTTATCCTTCCTATACAGGTCTTCCGTATATTCTTGCCACCTTTTCTTGATTTCTTCTTCTGTTAGGTCCTTGCCATCTTTGTTTTTGATCATAACCATTTTGGCCTGGAATTTACCTCCAATGTTTCTAATTTTCTGGAAGAGGTCTCTTGTCCTTCCTATTCTATTGTCTTCTTCCACTTCCGCGCATTGCTTGTTTAAAAATAATTCCTTATCTCTTCTGGCTAACCTCTGGAATTTTGCATTTAATTGGGCATGTCTTCCCCTATCACTGTTGCCTTTTGCTTTCCTTCTTTCTTGGGCTACTTGTAGTGTCCCAGCAGACAGCCATTTTGCCTTCTTGGTTTTCTCTTTCTTTGGCATGTTTTTTGATGCCGCCTCTTCAACAATGTTGTGGACTTCTGTCCATAGTTCTTCTGGGACCCTATCTACTAAGTCCAGTCCCTTAAATCTGTTCTTCACCTCCACTGCATATTCCTTAGGAATATTAGTGAGCTCATATCTAGCTGATCTGTGGGTCTTCCCTAATCTCTTTAGTCTGATCCTAAACTATGCAAGAAGAAGTTCGTGATCTGAACTACAGTCAGCTCCAGGTCTTGTTTTTACCGACTGTATAGATGTCCGCCACCTTTGGCTGCAAAGGATGTAGTCAATCTGGTTTCGGTGTTGTCCATCTGGTGAAGTCCATGTATAAAGCCGTCTCTTAGGTTGCTGGAAGAGAGTGTTTGTTTTGCACATTGAGTTGTCTTTGCAAAATTCTATCAGTCTATGTCCTGCTTCGTTTTGTTCACCCAGGCCATGCTTACCTGTAATTCCAGGTGTCATTTGACTGCCCACCTTAGCATTCCAGTCTCCCATGATGAAAATAACATCTCTATTAGGCGTGTTGTCCAGTAGGTGCTGCATATCCTCATAGAACTGCTCAGCTTCTTCAGCATCTGTGGTTGTGGCGTATATTTGGATCACTGTGATGTTAGATGGCTTGCCCTGAATTCCAATTGAGATCATTCTATCGTTTTTTGGACTGTATCCAAGCACTGCTTTAGCCACTTTACTATTAATTATGAAGGCTACTCCATTTCTTCTGTGGTCCTCTTGTCCACAGTAGTAGATCTGGTGGTCATTTGATGTGAAGTGGCCCATTCCAGTCCATTTCAGCTCACTGACGCCCAGAATGTCTATCTTTAATCTTGACATCTCACCAATAACCACATCCAATTTGCCCTGGCTCATAGATCTTACATTCCAGGTTCCAGTGGTGTGTTGATCCTTAGAACATCGGATTCACTGTTCACCAACAGCACCGTCGGCCGCTAGCCATCCTTTCGGCTTTGAGCTAGCTGCATCATCACATCTGCGGCTAGTTGAGCTCATCCTCTGTTCCTCCCCAGTAGCATTTTGACCATCTTCCGACCTGGGGGTCTCATCTTCCAATGGTATACTGACATATCTCTGGTTGTACTGATCCATTTAGTTTTCACGGCAAGAATACTGGGGTGGGTTGCCATTACCTTCCCCAGGGATCGCATTTAGTCTGACCACTCTGTCATGTCCTTCCCGTCTTGGGTGGCCCTTTATGGTTTAACTCATGGCATCATTGAGGTGCTCAAGCTCCAGCACCATGACAAGGTAATGATCCTTTGCTGAAGAACCGCTTCCATACTGTTGCCAAATAAATAAATAAAACATAATACTGTAAAATATGGACAGGAGGGGACCATTAACTCAAGAGAGACTTTACTTCTTTTTCTGTTGTACAAAAAAGGTCAGTGGTGAGAACCTAAATCCATTGCCGTTAGTTTTGTGTTACGTCACTAAGAATTGTTTATCCATCTGCTTTTTCAAAACTATACTCTCCATCCAGGGAACTCTGAGTTGCATACTGGGGCTCTGAGAAGTAGGCTAAGATAGCCAATGATCTGGTTGTCCACTCTGACATTAGGTCCCATACGTCTTGGCCCAAATGTGAAATTGCAAGTCCCTTCCTCCAGACACTTTTGCATCAGATGGCTTTATGTTTGCAGATATGCGTGAGAAGTAGAAACAAAAATATAGATACAAGAGATTCTGATCTCAAATAGAAAACCAGACTGGAGCATCAGAGAGACTTCTGCAAGACCAGATGGTAACTGGTTCTACATCTGTCAGCTGGAATGGGGAGTTAACTCTTTGGTTAACCCTCTGTTCAAGTTCAAACATGGGGGGGGGGGCACAGCTGGGAAAGTAAATCAAGAACAAGCCATGGTTTCTGTCAGCCTTGTGAAGTAGTCCAGATAGGAAGCATACCCAGAAGTACTAGCTCTAAATTTATTGTAAGGTTACATTAACAGAACCTTGCAAGTGCATCTTTCCCCCATGCCTTTACAGTCCAAGAAACTAGGGAGGGTCCCTTCTGAGATGTTTGCCAAGCCCCCATTCCTTCTGTGGACACACATGCCATTTATCTGAGTGATGTCTAGTCTGCAGCTCTTCCTCCTGTCTCCCAAGGTCATTCCCATATACTATTACAGTTTCAGAATGTGGATAAAGGTCTCTATTTAATGCTCTACCATGTGGACTGGATTCTGATGCCACACCAGCACATTGTTGGAAAGTGACTATGGGTAATTTCCAGTTTAATTTGCATTCAGCACACTCCCATTCAATTCCTATATTTTACTCAAAGCAAGTACACATACTACGCCATTCAGCAAGCGTAAAATATAGCTTGATGTTTATTTAAAAAGCATTAGCAAACATTCAAACCAGTTAACCAGCAAAACAAATAAAAGGCAGTTCAAAAGCAGGGAGAGAGAGACATGAACAATGACCAAGAGTTTGCATTACCTATTTCTGTCTGTATTCAGATCCCAAGGACACAGAACTTTCTAGAGCCACCAGAAACAGTCCTGTGGGTAGTTAGCAGGGACAGTCCCAAAGGGTGTGGCCTTTGGTTGTTTGGTTGCCTTAACCCTTTTATGTAGATGACAGCAGCAGAATTAGAAACGGAAGGTAGGAGTCCCACATGATTTGGTGTTGGGGATGGACCTGCCCATCACCAGGAGAACATGGGCCTCATGCTATCAGCATTTCAGGGTGACCCAGCAGAGCCCCCTCCCCTCCTGTCACTGCTCTAGTGACCACAAGGCAGCAAAGGTAGGCAGATGAGGATCAGTCCTAAGCCTCACAGCCAGTGGGAGATGGAAGTCCCAGTGCTGAGGATTAGCAGGCAGACATTGGTCTACCACAAAAGGCTTATTAGCTTCCACAAGGCTGCTGCAAAGATGAACCGACCTTTGTGGAAAAAGAAGGAAGTGCTGGTGAAGCTCAAAAAGGACCCAAACACCCAGGAAGTGAGGGAGCATGTGGTTGTGCCAGAGAAGTCCAGAGTTAGGCTACTGAATGTGGCACATGAAGGCCCTCCAGGCAGGCCACCTGGCCTTGAAAAGACCTTGGCTCATCTGAAGGCAAGGATCTATTGGCCCCAGTAAACCCAGAATGTAGTGAGGCCTTGCCAGTCTTGTCCTGAGTGTCAGAAGCTCAGGCCTAGGCCAGGGCAGGAGAGGGCATTGCTGCAACCCATTTCTGTAGTGCCAGTCCCTTTTACAAGACGTGGGATGAACATGCTGGGCCCCTTACCCAAGACGGGTGGGATTCAGCATCACGAAGGAAACAATTTGGTGGGTGGGGATGAAGTATCCAACAAGTATGGCTTGGCTTATCATAGATTAGCATAATAACACAATATTCCTCACACAACTATAAAAAAAGCTAAGGCTCTGTTTTCTTTCTTTGTGACATGTGACTGCAAATGTAGAATTATTTGACTATGCCAGATTAGAATAACTAATTTCTGAGTTAATAGTTCTGTCCCCATAATGGGGTATATGCATGGAATTAGGGGTCTATATATGGCTGTGTGTGTGTGTGAGTGTGTATGTCAAAAAAATCAAGATGGCTGCTGTGACCATGCAATCAGAGCCCTGCCCCTTTCCATGTCTGGACTGTTCAGTTTTCCCTTACTTTATATTTTATTACTTTGTATAAAGTATAGCAAGGGACGCGGTGGCGCTGCGGGTTAAACCGCTGAGCTGCTGATCGGAAGGTCGGCGGTTCGAAACCGCGCGGCGGGGTGAGCTCCCGTTGCTCGTCCCAGCTCCTGCTCACCTAGCAGTTCGAAAACATGCAAATGTGAGTAGATCAATAGGTACCGCTTCGGCGGGAAGGTAACGGCGTTCCGAGTCGTCATGCTGGCCACATGACCCGGAAGTGTCTATGACAACGCCGGCTCCAAGGCTTAGAAACGGAGATGAGCACCGCCCCCTAGAGTCGGACACGACTGGACTTTACATCAAGGGAAACCTTTACCTTTACCTTATAAAGTATAGCACCAGGGATGCGGTGGCGCTGCGGGTTAAACCGCTGAGCTGTCGATCGGAAGGTCGGCGGTTCGAAACCGTGTGGCGGGGTGAGCTCCCGTTGCTCGTCCCAGCTCCTGCTCACCTAGCAGTTCGAAAACATGCAAATGTGAGTAGATCAATAGGTACCGCTTCGGCGGGAAGGTAACGGCGTTCCGAGTCGTCATGCTGGCCACATGACCCGGAAGTGTCTATGACAACGCCGGCTCCAAGGCTTAGAAACGGAGATGAGCACCGCCCCCTAGAGTCGGACACGACTGGACTTTACGTCAAGGGAAACCCTATAAAGTATAGCAATTCTGAACTTTGTACAGAGTTATTAAACATCTTGTGCTCTAAACAGAATATTAAATGGGATATACATTTGCCTTTAATGTGCTGGATTTAGTCTTTCATTCATGATATGTAACAATTAAGAAAGATTAAGAAATGTCTGCTTATTTAAACTCTGTGTGAATGGGCTTTGCTCCTAAACTTGCGTGGTTCCCTTAGATGGCTGTACAGATAGTCCTCGTTTAGTGACCACAATTGGGACTGGCAACTTGGTTAAGTGACTCGATTTAAGGGCAGATGTACTTCAGCTCCTTTTCGTATTCTCCATTAATTCTATAATTTTAAAATGAGTTCCACTCTCATTTTATTCCCCTAGTGAATAAAACTACATTGTATTGTATGCTGTTGATTAAGTTATTTTTTCTACAACTCACATAGATTTATGGTAGAGCATTCAAACTTTTGCTGTGTGTTCTAGTAAGACAGTACTGGTCTTTGATTTCATGTATTTAATTTTGTTTTAGAATAATCTGTGACTGAGAGTGGAGTATTAATGGCATCAATATACGGTGCGCTCTGAGCTTGGTTGTCTGCTTGCAGATGTGGATACCCATGCAACTTTGTCAAAAAGTGCCTGACCACTCAACCCACTACAGCACAACCAACACAAACTATGAAAAGGATAACACTGCCATACATCAGAAACACCTCAGAAACCACCAACAGACTGTTACAACCACATGGCATCTCCATAGCACACACACCAACTAAAGCCCTCCAGAACATCTTAAATAAACCAAAAGACCCAGTAGCCCAAGAAGAAAAAAACAGGAGTCATCTACAACACACAGTGTGAGGACTGAAACAGCCAGTGTGTAGGACAGCCAGGACAGAAGATTAGCAGAGCGCATCCATGAACACCTACTAGCAGGCAGAAGACACGATGAAAACTCCTTAATCTCACAACACATGAACAGAGTCAACCACAGTTTCAACTGGAGTTACTGATTATTCCTCTTTACAAGCCTGTGACACTGCTAATGTTTATAATTTGCTAGTATCCATAACAATATTAATGTTCCTCCTGCCCTAAATTTATTCAAAGCCTAGCACTGAGGTTTCTTGCTTTATGATTCTCAGATCTGCTGCTACAAGTGGGGCAATCCAGCTTCATAAGAGGTATTGTTTAGGTTCCTTGGTGTGTCACCAGTGCCGCTGTATGCTTGGAATCCGGACTACTCTTGAATGAGGTTCCCTTAAGATCCTATGATTTGAAATAGTTTGTTAACTAGGAAGATATAACTTCTATTGTGGCATCTTGGAACAGTTTGTCATAGCCTACCTACCACATTGCCCAGTTAATCCATTTTTAATATTATTTTTTTTCAATGTGTCTTTTTTGGTTTTTAAAAGTTCTTCAGATGGTAATAATCCAGGAAAATTAACTGAGTGAAGGCTATAATCCTGTGCCCATGTGATTGAAGGTACCAACAAGAAGACTCTCCAAGTAGCTAAATACAAGTTGGGACGTCCTTTATCATTATCTTCCCCATGATGCTCTTTACCATGTCACCTTATCTTTGCCTTGTTCTCAACAGGTAGGCAAGCTTCTGTACAAAACAGTAAACCGCAGCTGCTCTATGAAGACTAATTGGAGAGGCTAGTATACCAGAGATTGGTGCTTTGCTCCACAATAGTGAACAAGTATTTAAATATAAAATGAAAAGATTAGATGAGGCAGGAGGTCTGTTGCAAGACAGGGGACATGTTCAAGGTCACACTGATGACCTTGGGTGCTTCATTAAATACCTAAATCCCAACTCATACGGGTTTTCAGCCATAAGTACAGAGATTTTGAAGTACTTTTGAAAAGGCTGAGAGGGTAGATCTCAGTGTCTGATCCCAGTTAAGTGTTCTTCCTGGAAATCTTTCACCTAGGGGAATATAATTTGTTTTGGGAGATAGAGGATGGTAATTTCCTGCTTCATGAGTAAGTTGCCACCTCTGTTGTAGTTGGGGGTGATCCCCTGTTCTGTTCCTTGAATATGGACAAAACTTAATGTATGGTATTGTGGTAGGATTCCCTCCCCCCCACCTTGTTAGATCTAGCAGGTGGTACAGTACTTAGAGGACTACCCCACAGTGAACAAACCTGTCCATAAAAATGATTAAGGTCATTTCCTTACTTGTGTCTTATAGCATCTTTTAGAGTCATTGGTAATAATGATAGGTTTTATAAAATGTCAACAGTGGTTGGATGATGTGTGAAGATGCTATAAGTCACTACTGGGGAAATGACTGAAGCAGAATATACCACAAATTAGCAATTGGGAAAAAGTATATGGGAAATAGAAATGAACCATACATCCTTCATCAACAATATAACCTAGTATGTCTACCAAAATACATTAAATAACTATTCTTATCCTTTTTTCACTGGAATGGGTAGTGAATAACCTCCTCCTAAAACTGTGTTCAATCTCTTCCTTTCTCGGTAATGTTTTAAAAATAAGTAGATAAATGCTTCAAGACATGACTTAGAGGTACAAGGTCAATCTTGTAGTAATGCAACAAGTTAAACCAGCTTATTGTGCTCAATTAGACAGAATTCATTGCTAATTGACAAATACATTGTAGTTAATATAATCCTTTAAGAAATGTACAGTCCTAAGTAAGCTTTTCATGTCAAAGTGGATTGTTGTGGGACTGACACAGAACAGGAAAAGCTGGTAATGTGAATAAACCTGGCGCTAGTTGCTAAGATCATAGAAACGCCAATATATGCCATAAATCTTGAGGAGGAAGTAAATAAATGGGTTTTCTTGTTATTCATGGTTGAGAAAAGAAGAGCCCAGTCCTGTAGCCATAGCCACTGCTTTGACTTCAAACCAACCAACAAATAAACAAATAATCAATTATCCAAAGCAGGTTTCTTTTCTTTTTCTCAACAAGCAAGATACCATTTCTGCTGAGCCATGTCGTATGTCCTGTTGGATAATACAACACTTGATTATAAGTCATTTCTAAAATAATTTCTTTTATTGTGAAGTGCCTAGGACATTACATTTAGAGGAAGTAGGACATCAATTTATATGACATTTGAGTTTAGGGACATAATCACCTTGCTTCTTCTGCCTTCCACCTCTTTTCCCTTCATATCTCCTCCTATCCATTCATTTGATAGCATAGCACTGAGTTAAATTAAAATTAATGCCACCAATCAACCATGTCCTTGTAATGAGAATTTTAAGCCAAAGCTTGAAAAAGTATGTTAGTAGAGATGTGAAGGTCATAGTTAAACCAAAGTCTAAAGTGATAGTGGCACCTGGCTTGTCTTTTCTTTGACTGGGAGCTAAGCAGATCAGCCTAGTTAATAATTGCATGGGAGACCCTGGGGAATACTAGGGCTGTAGGTTGGCCTGGGAATTCTGAAACCATCCTGGAAGACAAACCAGTTATATAACACTGTCAAGGAAACTACATGGTTGTATCCATGTAGTCTCTAGGAGACCAATTCAACTCAAGAAGGGTCATTATCTTTACTGTTCAATAATGGAAGGGGGAAATCACTTGTAAATGAATATATTTAATCAAACACTAGGCAACTAGTGAGTTTCAGCTTTGTGGTTGAATTCTCATGTAATATTTAGCCAGGATTTTAAACTTTTGTTTAAACATCATAGTGCTAAATGATAATATGGTTTAAATCTTTTTGTGTTAGTATGAGTGTCAGCTGTATTACACTTAACCTTATATGGTGATAAGGTTACGACAGCTTTTGCAGCAAACCACAGGTAAAATATTCTGGATTAGTTCAGTAATGAGATTCAACTGAAGAGAAAAACAAATGAAACACTTCATGGTGTAGTGTCATGTATTGACCTGGCCTGTGTATCATCTCATGATAAGTCTTAATGTTAGACACACCTTTGCTACCATATTCTTACCTTTTTCCTGTCCATTAAGGTTCTTGCCATCCATAACTTCCATTATTCCCTGGGCAATGATGTCAGTCAAAATAAGGATCATCCCAAGAGAAGCAAGCAGGTGGGTGCACCATCAAATCCTTCAGTGAAGCATGTTCATTTAAAATGTGAAATGAAATTCATAGTAAAATTATTTTTTCTTATTGTTTTTTTGAATTAGAATACTTAATGTATTCTGAAGTGAAATATGGATTAGATTCACACAAGGATGCACTTAACCTGAAACTTGGGTCAACAAAGTGCAATTGGTCTGTTCATCTTCCTGAACAAATAGGCGATATTAGGACTTAACATGATGGTTGGTTTGCTAATCATGGCTGGTTTCTCATGACATTCTGAACCACCTGTTTTAGCATGATGAGTGACTACAGCAGTGAATCTCTGGCAGTATATTGATAAGCTTGAGCAGATTTTAGGTCTGTGATCTGTGTTTTGCACACAACTCACCAATTTTTACCCCCAAAATTCAGGGTCAAAACACACTGCTTTGGGGCAGCTTGATTTTTTTGGTTCTCATTTCAACCCCTCTGCCCCCCTGGCAAAAGGTAAAAAATGGAGGCTTAACTCACTTCACATATCTATTTTGCACTCTTAAACTTTGCAAGTCTATTTTAAAAAATAGGGAGAACGTTGTTAGCTCCATCCCTCGGTTATGTCATCCTGCTGAGGGACATACCCTCCTACAGCTCCTGGAAGCCATTTTTAAATTCCTTTCCTTCATGAGAAAGAACAATACCAGCTCTTGTTTTGCTTTAGGGGGTGGTTGCACTTGGCTGACCTTGTTTGGGCTTCAGTGGTGAGACGGGTTGGACCTAGCTGATATTGGGAGGGCAGATAATCAGGGGATCCCAAGGCTAGACCAGCAGGAGAGTCAAGAACTATCCCAGAAGAAGGCAGTAGCAGAGGCATTCTGCACTGTTGCCTGGAAAACTGCATGAATTATGTGTCCAAGGAGTCAAGTTCAATTTGAAGGAGGCTGTCCATACCTGCCCTTGTTTTAGGTCCCCAGTTGTACATGCATATGTCATTTACAGCATATCCTGAAAATGGGATTGTGTATCAGTGTAGAAACAAACCTGGGTTGTTCTGTCTAGCTCAATACTGTGGACACTGATTGGCAGCATCACTGCAGCTTTGCAGGCAGAATCCTCCCCATTCCTTACCTGGAGATACTGAGCACTGATCCTGCAGCCTTCTATCTGATCAGCAGATGTTCTGCTCAAGAGCTGCAGCTGTTTGTGATTGCTTGTCCTCTGTGGCTGATCGCAGACAGCTTTCAGAATGCTTCAGAACATGATGTGAAGATCTTCTGCTCAGTATTTCAGATTGTAGAGGGACATGTCACAAGAGGTGGATATCATATAATTGAACCCTTTCATTTGTAGGATTGGGACCCTTTCAGCAGTCTGCATCCATTGCGTCGCACAAAACGGAGATGGGTCATTACCACTCTTGAACTTGAAGAAGAAGACCATGGCCCATTCCCCAAACTGATTGGAGAGGTAAAGACAAAAATGTTGACTTCTTACCAACTTTTTTTTCCCTACTACTGTGCATTGCTGATAGTGACGCCAAAGTAAATAAGCAGCTAATAAAGGCACACCAGAATTTATGGCCTCGTTCCCATATGCGGTATCTATTACCTCCAGGGTATTTGTGGACACTTTCTTTAGTGACCACTAGGCTCACCTGATTAATTCACTTATTTTGCATGTTTTCAATTAAAAAAATAAATAAATAAAAAGCCAACAAGCTGCAAAGCCAAAAGCCAGCTTCTGGTATGATCTCTATATGTGCCCAGAGGCATTCTTGGAAAATGGTATGTGCTGCAATCCAGTGGCTTGTTTAGAAGTGTGAGTAGCTGTCCAGGAAAAAAGCAGAAATAAACTGAGGTGTTAGAAAGCATCCTTCGAAAGTGCAGCAGACTGGGGAAAGCACCTCATCAGTTTGGCGTCTTCTGATTGGCCACAGCCACCATGGCAGCCTGTTTGTGAAAGTGCCTCTTGCATGCTTTCAGAAAGTATGTAGAGTCCGCAGTAGACTTGGATATGTTCTCAAAACCCTCAAAGAGGTGAGAAGTCCCTGGTTTATATTGTAATGAAGTTGTGATTTGGTTGTGGGGAAAATACAAAAAAAGACCAAGCAGCATGTCAATTAATGCTGTATGAAAAACCACTATGTTGTGGGTTTACATGTGCAAAGCCCATTCTTCCATGAATGTTTTGGGATGGCCACATTGATTAAATTTAATGCACAAAGAAGCAGGGACAGAAATGGTAAGCCTCTAAAGATAAAACTTATTTGAGTCAAATGCATCCAATGAAGTGAGTTGTAGCTTACAAAAACTTAGGCCTTTTAGTAAAATATTTTAGTCGGACGAAGTGCTACCAGACTCCTGATTTTTTGAGTCAAAATTGACTCCCAGAAATAATTTGTCCTTGCCCTCTTCTGGGATGTTCTTCTGACTATTCCACAGTCCTTGGATTTCTTTGTGGTCTCCCATCTATGTATCAACTAGGTCCATTCTTTATTTGATTTGTACAGCCATCCAGAGTCACCTAGGTGAGACAGGCTGCTGTACAAATTGAATGAAAGAATTCTATATAACTTTTCGAGATCAGCTGATGTTCCCATATGTTAGATATATTTATGTTCTCTTTCCTCAAATATGAATGTCAGCAGTATTTACTTACCTTCTGTGACTGTTTTTGCTCCTTACCCAATTCTTTCCTAGTGATATATTTTATTAAATAAGTTTTGGAAAGGTATTTCTCCTGGAAATGTGGAAAAATTAAGGGTCTCCTTGCAGAGTGAAGGGAATAATAAATATATACATTTCCTTGCTACTATCTATGATTACTTTATAAATAGACTTAGTTGCATTTCTTCAGATTTTGCTACTTCATACTACTGCAGAGAAGACAGATAGTTATGTGATTCTTCAGCCTTGCAATCCCACCCTGTTGTGTTGAATGTACAAGTTGTCCTTACTTAATGACTATTCGTTTAGCAACAGTTTGGACTTAAGACAGCACTAAAAACCCCATTTATGACTGGTCCTTGCACTTATGACTGTTGCAGCTCCCCATGATCACATGATCGTGATTCGGGCACTTGGCAACCGGTTTGCATTTACAACCATTGCAGCATCCCGCAGTCATATGATCTCCATTTTCAACCTTCCTAGCCAGCTTCTGGCAAGCAAAATTTTTGCTTAACCACCATGTGATTTGCTTAACAACCACTGCAAAAATGGTCGTAAAATCTGGTCAGATTTGCTTAATGACTGAAATTCTGGGCTCGATTGTGGTCATTAAGTGAGGACTACCTGTATGTGCATGTTTAATATGAGGATTTTCTCTGAAGTAGCTTTGCAGAAAATAAAGATACAAGTGAAAATCAATGAAGAGAGATAAAATAATGGATAATGAAGTTAGGGGGATTATAGTCTTATAAAACCTGGCGATGATGCCCAGTAACTTGGATGGCTTTATAAGGGGATTGGATACGTTCAAGGAGGATAGGTCTGTCAAGGGCTATTAATCTTGCAGACTCATGGTGACTCTAAGCTGAAGAGCAACAACAGCAAGAGAAGGTGGATTTCTGTCTCCTGCTCATGGGCATCTGATTGGCCCCTGTAACTCATTGCTGGACTAAGATGGGCCTTAACCTGATCCAGCACACCTGTTCCTAAGGGACCATGTAATGACCCCAGAGAGCCAGTTTGGTGCAGTGGTTAAAGGCACTACGGTCAGAAAGCAAGAGCTTCTATGAGTTCTGATCCCGACTTAGGTATGAAGCCAGCTGGGGTGACTTTAGGCCAGTCACTCTCTCTCTCAGCTTTAGGAAGAAGGCAATAGCAAACCAATTCTAAAAAATGTTGCTACGAAGTTTCCAGGAGTAGAGATTGACTCAAAGGCAAATGTATGGTAAATGACCCGAACATGATATAAACTCATACTTAGCAATTCACAGCTTCATAACAAAAGCAGCCATTAAGATGAGATAATGTGAAAGAATACGCTACGCCTTCAGCTGTGGCTGGAATACAGTTGTATATTTCTATTAGTGGAAGAGGCGTGCACTTCCTTACCAGCTCTATCAAAATCTCAACTAGAAGGGTCTCCAATTCACTAGGAAGCACAAGAGGCTGCATGGGAGAAAAGAGGAAGTTCATTTCTATCAGCAAAATATTGAATTGGAGGATCGTTTGCCTCCATAGCAGCAGCAGCAGCAGCAATGATGATGATGATGATGATGATGATTTTAAAGTAGAAGAGTTAAAAATATTTGGAAATCTTACCTACTGTTTGCAGTCTGTTTTGTTTGTAGCTCTTCAATAATATATCCCAAGATGCATCCATGAAATATTCAATTCAGGGACCGGGTGTGGATGAATATCCAGAGGTTGGATTGTTTTCTATCAAGGATGATGCCAGCGGACATGTATATGTGCATCGCTCTATAGATCGAGAGAAGACGTCCTCTTTTACAGTACTTATTTACTTATTTTACAGCATTTCTGGCCTGCTCCAATCTTGAAGAATTCAGGGCAAAGTTCTTCAGTGGATTGAGAAAAAATCCAAATGAAACAAATCCCAACTAATGCCACTCCCTCTTGAACCCATTATGACATCCCCAATCAAGTTGGGCCAAAGACACGATAGAGTATTTGCTTCTGAAAAGCAGGGAGGGGAGGAGCCGCATATACTTCTGGGTGAAGGACAAGTCCATCAAGTGGGAACTATTACTGAGAAGACTTGCTAGCTTGCCCGTAGCTTTTCACACCTTGTCCCATATACCTGGGAAGCAGGTGGGACTCTCAGGATCCCCTCTCATGATGACTGAACAGGATAGGCAGGTTCTGTTCTGTCAGTCTGTTTTGCCTGTTATAATCTGGCATTGCACTATGTACGGCTTTAAAGGTAGGGATCAGCATGATTTGGGCCTAGAAATATATTAGTAACCAGTGCCATACCTTTAAGGTAAGTGTTCTTCTGCACTGAGATGGATGGCTAGCCACTGTGTGGTAGCCCCATGTCAGTTGTGTCAGAATAGTCCTATTAAGTGTTGATTATGGCATGAGTTACTGTTGCCAGGGCATCTTGGTCTAGGTAGGGCCATAACTGAAGTCCCAGGCAAAGCTGGGTGAAGACCTCCCTGCCCTTGGGCTCCACTTGCTGCTTAAGCATGAGCTACAAATCCAGGGGATTCCCAAATGACAGACCAGGTCCTTTAGGAGGGGTGTGACCCCACCCAGGACAACTAATGGAGTTTTTGGGCACTACATTGTTTATTGATGAACAGCATCTTTACCTTGCAGGGATTTTGTTTGAATTTGTTTCACCCCATCCCAGTCCTCAAAGTTTCCAACCACCAGTTCAGGACTTCTGTAGCATCTGCAGGTTGGCCTGCAGTGGTGATATGAAGGTGGACGTCATCAGCATAGTGATGACACCTCACCCTGAATTGAGAAATGGTTGAGAAAAGCAGTTATGCATTTCCTAACTGCTCTGGAATTAATGGAAATATTTGCTATTATTTCATCTTGTGTTGGTTGACAATTCCTATGGATTAATTTTCAAGAGCACTCTCTGAGGATTTTGCAGTAGTTATGCAGTAGGGCATGCCTGTTGACCAGTGTCAAAGGGTTGCCTTCCAACAAACTTTTACATCTTACAAATGTTGGCTTTGACCTTTTGCTCAGCAAGCTTGGGGCAAACAAGCAGAAAAGGTTCTAAAAGGTTCTAAAAATGGGGCTTAATTGTCCTTAAAGGTCAAAAGCGGTTGTTCCTAACCTCAGAAATAAATAGGGGCAATAAGATATATCTCCCTGGTCCTGTTTCAGACAAAGAAAAAACCTCTACTTCCATCTCAAATCACTGTAGTGTTAATTGTTTAATTATGGCAATGATAGTACTTCAATTCTGTTGCTGGCTCCCTTACTATTAGTTGCAACCACTAAGTGAGACTAAGACTTTAAAGAAGAAATCTTTATTAACTTCTAGAGTAGCCTTTCTTAACCTTTTGACCCTTGAGGGACCTTGAAATATTTTTCAGGCCTCGGGGAGCCCCTGCACCTTCAGGCTCAAAGATAGGCCAGAAGCTACAAAAGTATTATATTCGTTTCATGGGTAGGCCTGTATAGATGCATTAACGGTATTCTTGAAGTAAAAATAAAGAATGAAACATACCTCTTTAATGTGAAGCTGCCCGAATTTGAAATAATTTTTTAAATAAATCGTGATCTCCCACGGAACCCCTAGTGACCTCTTGCGGAACCCTAGGATTCTACCGAACCCAGGTTGAGGAAACCCTTTTCTAGAGGGTGGTTTTCTATCTAAGATGGTTACTAATTGATCATGGAAAAAAAAAAGGGGGGGAATAGTTTTGCATAGTTCATCTCATAATCTTTTATGTATACAAGACTTAGCAATCAATTTGCTTGCTCAGCCTGCTGTCCAGCTACTAAGAAAGAATGAACTGGTCTGTACTGTTCTTCATTTCATCTGTGCCCATTATTTTGTGGGTGACCTCTTAAACTAGATTTTTAAAAGTAGCATAGTTTGTAAGGATAGTTGCAGAATAGCCAAATCCTTTGCTTTTAATACAGGTTGTGAGTCCTGGGAGGCAAAACTGAAGATGCTGGATTATATAGAGCAGAAAAGGATGATAATTCTCATCTCATCTCATCTAAAACTCAACCCTTATTTTTAAAAATCCAAGTATTTGCTCAGCTCTTAAACTTATTATAGTTTCCCTCAAGCTAATGGCTTCAAGGTATATGAGACTGCAAGTGTAATCATGAGGGCTAGGACTGGTTAGTTCAATTAATTTATTGATTATATTTTAAAGTATAGTTCCCCAATATACCTGGAGGCTTAATACAGATTTTTAAAAAACCTAAGAAAAAAATGTAAGTCTCATCCAAGAACTGAACATCATTTGACAAATCAAGGCCATACCCACGTATATGGCTCCCTGCATCTGCAATACTTAGCATGGCTCCCAGTGATCAAAAGCTTGTCTGTCTTTATTATCAACGGAATGATTTCTGCTTTTGTTATCACTTTTAACCTGGTTTCCTTGTTGACTGTTTACTATTTAGATACGTTTTGATGTTCATGATAGAACGACTGGAGCAATACTAGACAATTCCTTGTTCTTCAATGTTCAGATTGAGGATATTAATGACAACGCTCCTGAATTTCTCCAAAAGGAATTTAACATTAGCGTGAAAGAAAATCACAACAAAAGTGAGTATCCTTGAAAATCTGGGCAATATCAGGCAAGACTGAGTCCATTGCTTTCACTTTTATGTAGATTCCAGTCCTCCTTTATTTTGGCCACAGCCTTACAAAAGGGCAGTCCTTGCTTCACAGCCGTAAACTTAGTGACAGTTTGGACTTACGACAGTGCTGAAAAAAACTGACTTGCAATCAGTCCTCACACTTACAGCCACTGCAGCATCCCCACAGTCACAGGAACATGATTTGGGTGCTTGGCAACCAGTTTGCATTTATGACCGTCACAGCATCCTGTGGTCATTTGATTGCCATTTTTGACCTGCCCAGCTGGCTTCTGGCAAGCAAAATCAATAGGGAACCACATGAGTCACTTAACGACCATGTGGTTTGCTTAATGACCACAGTGATTCACTTAACAACTGCCATAAAATGGTTGTAAAATTGGGCTGGATTCACTTAATGACTGCTTCACTTAGCAACATAAATTCTGGTCCCAATTGTGGTTGTTAAGTGAAGACTACTTGTAATTGGAAAGCGGGATCCATTGCCAGATATACAACAAAATCTCAGGAGACACCTCACAATATAAATAAATAAATGAAGACACCACCCCCACAACACACTCACCTGTGCTACATCTAACACCTTCCTGTTTCATTGTGTTTTTTAGACTAAAACATAGCCCAGCCCTTTATTATGTCGTGTGACTGAGAGAGGGTTGAACAGAACTTTCCAGTTGAGAATCAAAATATGTTCTTTTTTTCACCTCATCTCAATTTCAACTTCCTCTCCCCTCCCCGCCTCTCCCCTCAGCTTTGGGAGGAGAGTTTGGGAGAGGAATTCAACTGCTGTCCTGTATTTTCTCCCCCCTCCTCCGTTGTACAAGCTTTATGGTTTCTTGAACCCTCCTAAGGTTTCTTTCTAAGGTTTCTAATATCTTAACCCACTTTTGTAGACCCTGCTTGTACCCATTCCTTCTCTGAAGAATACATAACACTCTTGCTTCTCGAAGATGGCCAATAATGAAATGTTTGAAGGGTTTTAACCCTTTTGCTTCTGCAGTTGTTTCTTCTTGCTTCAATCCAGGAAGACCAGTCAGCCTGGTGTTTTGGGGGAATTTGTAAGGTTTGGATACTAGAGTGGGAAATTTGGTAAAATGGCCATGTCAGTTTAGGCTGCAGCACCGACAAGAGTGAAATGGGAGAAGTCCTTTAACCAATAGTCACATCAGCCCCAACTGGATAATGGAAAATAGGATTCCATGGAAATCTGCCATGCTAAATTCCTTTCTCTGTGGTAGCCCCGTGGTGAAGTCTGTTGTCTCCAACTTAGCTCACCTCTCAGTCTATAAGATTTAGGTTCTGGCTTGGTGGTGGGAAGGAACCCATGGTTGAATGTGCAGGCATTTGTATTGTCCAGGAAGGCTTTGAGACTCTTTATGTGTTTGTTTATTACCAATGCTTTTATGCCTCTTCAATCATTTTTACTTTTTGGGATTTTCCACTGTCATCGTACAATTTAAAGTACCTTTTGAAGGAATTTGTATTTCTCCCCATTCGTTTCTAGTTACAAATGAAATGATAATGCATGATCAATAATGAAAGCCACACAGGGAATATACAGTTGAATGCATCATTTGGCTGTACACTTTAAGGTACATCAAATTTACTTCCTGATTTAATGGGAAGACATAACCAAGTTCCTTTCCACAATCAACTGTGTATCTGTTTTGATACTGAACCTCAGATAGTTATTCATATACTCCCGGCTTGCCCAATCTATCATCCCTGGAGAGCAGAATTGATAACTCCTCTGATAGCAAAATATCCAAGTTGCCACCCACAAACGACAATGCACTTTTTGATACGTGTTCAGTATGTTGACATTTCCAGGAAAATGGCCAAAATAGCTAACCCTGTATCTGTTGCTATCAAAAGCCACTCAACTTAGCTGGAATTTACACACTCTGAATTTATCATCTTCAATTATTGTTCTTAACTCCCATCCTTTGTTTTCTTTTAACATATTAATTAAATAAAAGAATTACAATTAATTTCATTGTATATTACATTTCCACTGGGACACTTAGTCCATTTATGTTATTTTAAGCTGTTGGGCTTTCAGTGTAATAAAGCTTACCTGTTTCTCCTTGCAGCTCCCAAAAGCAAGAACAGTGAGTTTTTGGGTGATTGAGTAAACATCTCTGATGACGTAGAAAAGGGATTTAGTGTTGTATATCCCTCATGGCATATCCTTGTGGAGTAAAATCTCACACTAGATTATCCTTGAAGTGTCATATATGGGGAGGGGGTGGCCTTTTGTGGACATAAACAATAGGTATAGGTAATATCCTTGTGATGTACACTTGGGAATACATATTCTGTCCATAGATCCCAGTGAAACACATGATATTGCTGTAATGTGCTTCGGTTTTCTCTGTTGTAGGTGAACCTGTTTTCAGTGTCACAGCAGTGGATAAGGACCAAAAAGGCACTGCAAATTCTGAAGTGGTATTTTGTCTGGTTTCACAAGTACCTCATCTAAAGCCTCCTCTCTTCACTATTGATTCCTCTAGTGGCTTAATACGCATTGCGCAATGCTTGGATTATGAGGTACAGTCCTTACAAACTAAGTTACAATGATGCTTACATGAGATCTGTATCTTGGCATGCATACACTCCAGTAAAACCATCCAATAAAATTAGGCTGTCGCCAGTTCTTGTTGATTCTGTCTTCTAGTCTGGTAGGTCAATAGCTAACCTTAATCCACCATCTTAAACTAAATGCTGATCTTAGCTCTTCTGAGTGTTGCAAATGAACAGTTAATGAAATGGTAAATTAAAGGAATGTGGATAGAATTGATATCTGGAGCCAAGAAATTGGCTAAATTTAACTACTTGTTAGTAAATCACAGTTATTTTGATCTATTTTCTCCAACTGACACAACATCACAACATGACCAGTGAGTTGGAAAATAAAATAAGAGGTAAACGCCAATGTCTGACACATAAATCTTCTTGCAGGATAAGAGACTAGAAATGCATATTATTTGTACAGATGTTACAAAATTATGTGTGTGTGTATGTATGTGTGTGTGTATACATACAACACACACACTCATACATATATATATACATACATACATAACAATACACACACAAAATCACTTCACTTGGCCTAATGAAATAGTTCTCCACCTGAGTTTTAGCTTGTGGCTATAGAACATCAGTGCAGATACAGGATATCTCTCAAAGTGAATGTATGAAATATAGATACTTTGAAAGATGAATCAAAGTAATCCTTAGCTGTTTGAGGGAACTGAGATTGTGTGTATTAAACTGTCATCCCATATAGTCTAGTTAATCATGTTCTTATATTTTACTACTCTGTTATTTGGAGGACTGCCTTTTTAGAGAGGAATGACAAAATAAACCCTAATTTTACGAATTTCCAAAAGGATAATGGTAATGTCAAATTTATTTTGGTAAAAAGTTCTTGTTTTTAAACTTTACTGTCTTTAAGGCTGATAGGACTTTCAGACTTCTCATCAGGGCTTCAGACCGTGGATCCCCATCCTTGTCATCAACTGCAACAATCAATATTGCTGTGGAAGATTCTAACAACAATTTGCCTGTATTCACCCAAGAAAATGTAAGATGCTTAAGATCACTACTGACAACATGAGAGAGTCTATACTGGGCCCAGCCACGAAGAATAAAGTATCTTGCATTAACTCACGTTTGCAGGCTCACAGAACATGCTTTTTAGTCATAAAGCACAGTTTCCTTCTGAAGTGCTTCATTTTGTGATGGTTAGGAGGACCTGCATTCTTTGAGATGTTGCTGAAGTGCAATTTCCAACAGATCCAGCCAACATGGCCATTGGTGGAGGATCCTGGGATCTGTAGTTCAGCAACCTTTGGAGGGTTGTATATTGCACACCTTGATATGCTATACAACTAGTGAGCATTGATTCAGTTTGACTGGGGAGTGGAAATTATGAGTGGTAGACCTATTGTTGCTCACTTAAACAGAATAAAAATTCTGCCATGGCAATGTTCTGTGACATCCCCCCTGGCTACCAGTCTCAAAAAATGAGATACAGTCCATTATAAAAGGCTTAAAGAGTAATAAAGCCCTGGGGAAGGATTTTTTATCAGCCAAACTATTTAAAAAATATCCTGACTGCTGGGGCCCTCTATTGGCAGGTCTATTCACACATATAAACAACACCTGCCACATTCCAGTTGGGTGGATGATGGCAATGGTGGTTCCCATATATGAAAAAGGGAAGAAAAAGGACCCTAGTAATTATAGGCCAATCAGTTTAATAGATATTGTTGCCAAAATATATGCTAGGTTACACTTGAGCAGAATTGAAAGCTGCATAAATGAAAAAGGTATCCTTGCTGAAGAGCAAGCAGGTTTTAGGCAAAACTGATCTGCCATCGATAATTGCCTCGTTTTGAACCACCTGATTGCCAAATATGCCTGTAAAAGATGGCACTTGTATGCTGCCTTTATTGATTTTACTGCAGCATTTGACATGGTGAATAGAGAAGTATTATGAAGTAAACTGACTGCCCTCAAAATTGAACCCAGATTGCTGGCATTGATTAAAGCTCTATATAGATGGACCTATTCGGGAGTGCAGTTTGGGATAAATGGAGCTATGACAAACAGGAGCAATACATACAAAGGGGTAAGACAAGGGTGCATACTAGCGCCACTATTATTCAATTTATATATCAATGATCTGCCAGAAGTAATGAAGAACCCTGAAGCACATATGCCTAAAGTCCTAAATACAAATTTGTAACACCTTGCTATACACTGACGATATGATATTATTATCATATTTGCAAGTTGGACTACGTAGGTTGTTAAGAAGACTTAGCTCCTATTGATAACCCTCTTGTTGTTTATTTGTTCAGTTGCTTCCGACTCTTTGTGACTTCATGGACCAGCCCACGCCTGTCGGTCGTCAACACCCCCAGCTCCCCCAGGGACGAGTCCGTCACGTCTAGAATATCATCCATCCACCTTGCCCTTGGTCGGCCCCTCTTCCTTTTGCCCTCCACTCTCCCTAGCATCAGCACCTTCTCCAGGGTGTCCTGTCTTCTCATGATGTGGCAAAAGTAGTTCAGTTTTGCCTTGAATATCATTCCCTCAAGTGAGCAGTCTGGCTTTATTTCCTGGAGGATGGACTGGTTGGATCTTCTTGCAGTCCAAGGCACTCTCAGAATTTTCCTCCAACACCACAGTTCAAAAGCATCGATCTTCCTTCGCTCAGCCTTCCTTATGGTCCAGCTCTCGCAGCCATATGTTACTACGGGGAACACCATTGCTTTAACTATGCGGGCCTTTGTTGTCAGTGTGATGTCTCTGCTCTTAACTATTTTATTGAGATTTGTCATTGCTCTTCACCCAAGGATTACGCATCTTCTGATTTCCTGACTGCAGTCAGCATCTGCAGTAATCTTCGTACCTAGAAATACAAAGTCTTTCACTGCCTCTACATTGTCTCCCTCTATTTGCCAGTTATCAAGCAAGCTGGTTGCCATAATCTTGGTTTTTTTGAGGTTTAGCGGCAAGCCAGCTTTTGCACTTTCTTCTTTCACCTTCATCATAAGGCTCCTCAGTTCCTCTTCACTTTCAGCCATCAGAGTGGTATCATCTGCATATCTGAGATTGTTAATGTTTCTTCCAGCGATTTTAACTCCAGCCTTGGATTCCTCAAGCCTAGCATGTCGCATGATGTGTTCTGCGTACAAGTTGAATAGGTAGGGTGAGAGTATACAGCCCTGCCGTACTCCTTTCCCAATCTTAAACCAGTCCGTTGTTCCGTGGTCTGTTCTTACTGTTGCTACTTGGTCGTTATACAGATTCCTCAGGAGGCAGACAAGATGACTTGGTATCCCCATACCGCTAAGAACGTGCCACACTTTGTTATGGTCCACACAGTCAAAGGTTTTAGAATAGTCAATAAAACAGAAATAGATGTTTTTCTGAAACTCCCTGGCTTTTTCCATTATCCAGCGGATATTGGCAATTTGGTCCCTAGTTCCTCTGCCTTTTCTAAACCCAGCTTGTACATCTGGCAATTCTCGCTCCATGAGTTGCTGAAGGCTACCTTGCAGGATCTTGAGCATTACCTTACTGGCATGTGAAATGAGTGCCACTGTTCGATAGTTTGAACATTCTTTAGTGTTCCCCTTTTTTGGTATGGGGATATAAGTTGATTTTTTCCAATCTGATGGCCATTCTTGTGTTTTCCAAATTTGCTGGCATATAGCATGCATTACCTTGACAGCATCATCTTGCCAGGTTTTGAACAGTTCAGCTGGGATGCCGTTGTCTCCTGCTGCCTTGTTATTAGCAATGCTTCTTAAGGCCCATTCAACCTCACTCTTCAGTATGTCTAGCTCACTGACCACACCGTCAAAGCTATCCCTGATATTGTTATCCTTCCTATACAGGTCTTCTGTATATTCTTGCCACCTTTTCTTGTTCTCTTCTTCTTCGGTTAGGTCCTTGCCATCTTTGTTTTTGATCATACCCATTTTGGCCTGGAATTTACCTCCAATGTTTCTAATTTTCTGGAGGAGGTCTCTTGTCCTTCCTATTCTATTGTCTTCTTCCACTTCCGTGCATTGCTTGTTTAAAAATAATTCCTTATCTCTTCTGGCTAACCTCTGGAATTCTGCATTTAATTGGGCATATCTCCCCCTATCACTGTTGCCTTTTGCTTTCCTTCTTTCTTGGGCTACTTCTAGTGTCTCAGCAGCCAGTCCTTTTGTCTTCTTGGTTTTCTCTTTCTTTGGGATGTATTTTGTTGCTGCCTCCTGAACAATGTTGCAAACTTCTGTCCATAGTTCTTCTGGGACCCTATCTACTAAGTCCAGTCCCTTAAATCGATTCTTCACCTCCACTGCATATTCCTTAGGAATCTTAGTGAGCTCATATCTAGCTGATCTGTGGGTCTTCCCTAATCTCTTTAGTCTGATCCTAAATTGTTCAATAAGAAGTTTATGATCGGAACTACAGTCAGCTCCAGGTCTTGTTTTTACCGACTGTAGATGTCCGCCACCTTTGAGTGCAAAGGATGTGGTCAATCAGATTTTGGTGTTGTCCATCTGGTGAAGTCCATGTATAAAGCCGTCTCTTAGGTTGCTGGAAGAGAGTGTTTGTTATGCAGAGTGAGTTGTCTTGGCAAAATTCTATCAGCCTATGTCCTGCTTCATTTTGTTCTCCCAGGCCATGCTTACCTGTAATTCCAGGTGTCATTTGACTGCCCACCTTAGCATTCCAGTCTCCTGTGATGAAAATAACATCTCTTTTAGACGTGCTGTCCAGTAGGTGCTGCAGATCCTCATAGAACTGCTCTACTTCAGCTTCTTCAGCATCTGTGGTTGGGGAGTATATTTGGATCACTGTGATGTTAGATGGCTTGCCCTGAATTCCAATTGAGATCATTCTATCTTTTTTTGGATTGTATCCAAGCGCTGCTTTAGCCACTTTACTATTAATTATGAAGGCTACTCCATTTCTTCTGTGGTCTTCTGTGGTCTCTTGTCCACAGTAGTAGATCTGGCGGTCATTTGATGTGAAGTGGCCCATTCCAGTCCATTTCAGTTCACCGACGCCCAAAATGTCTATCTTTAATCTTGACATCTCACCAATAACCACATCCAATTTGCCTTGGCTCATAGATCTTATATTTCAGGTTCCAATGGTGTGTTGATCCTTAGAACATCGGATTCGCCATTCACCACCAGCACCGTTGGCCGCTAGCCATCCTTTCAGCTTTGAGCTAGCTGCGTCATCACGTCTGGGGCTAGTTGAACTCATCCTCTGTTCCTCCCCAGTAGCATTTTGACCATCTTCCGACCTGGGGGTCTCATCTTCCGATGGTATACCGACATATCTCTGGTTGTACTGATCCATTTAGTTTTCACGGCAAGAATACTGAGGTGGGTTGCCATTACCTTCCCCAGGGATCGCATTTAGTCTGACCTCTCTGTCATGACCTTCCCGTCTTGGGTGGCCCTTCACGGTTTAGCTCATGGCCTCATTGAGGTGCTCAAGCTCCAGCACCACGACAAGGTAACGATCCTTTGCTGAAGGATAACTCTCTAATCATTAATAAATCAAAGTCAAAAATTATGGTGTTTGGAAAAAGGCATCAGAGACATAGATGGCAATTAGATGGTGAATTAATAGAACAAGTGAATATCTTCCCTTACCTAGGGGTAATTTTCTCTGAGAGTAGATCTTGGGTTTTTCATCATCAAAGGAGCTCACTTAAAGCAAAGGAACTCTTGAATCTACTACTTAAATTAAAAAAGCACAGCTACCCAGGCTCCTTAGCCCCAATAATTAAAGTATATAAAGCCAAGCTTACTCCTATGCTTTTATATGCAGCAGAAGTTTGGGGCTTAAATTCCACTTCATTAATAGAACAAACACAATCCCAGCATTTGAGAAGCACTCTGGGTGTAGATAGAAGGACTTCAGTTAGATCTGAATTGGTAATTTACACAATCTACTCACAGTCTAAAATTAGAGCATACAAACTGGTGTAAAATCAATGAAATGGAGACTGATAGACTTCCAAAACTGTGTCTATTAGAACAGATAAAACCCCAATTACTGACCTCCTGGATCTTACAACTGACAAATTATATAAGGAGCTGTGGTCACCCTGTCTCCTGTGCTTCTGGAGAACAAGTCAAAAAGAGAGCCGCACAAAGAAGCTCGGATATAGAAGTGCAAAAAGGTATAGCCACCCTCAGTAAGGTTGGCAATTTGAAATGGCTGAGTCGATACAAACGCACTTTTCAAACTGCCAACTATTTAAAAATACAAATGCCAAAACATCTTAGGGAGTTATTCACCCGAGCTAGATTTGATCAGCTTGATACAATGGTCAGATATGGGAGATTTAACAGTATTCCTTATAATGTACACATTTGTATACGCGGAGTGCCTGAAACAGAGGATAGAGCATATACATTATTCGACTGTAATTTGTACAAGAAGGTGAGAGATCTGCAGCTTGGCCCATACGTTAAACGAACGACCCACTGGGAACCACATATTAGAACAACTTATCTTATGTGCGGCCAAGACCCAAAAATAACATATAGCACAGCTCTGTACTTAAGTAAGGCCTGCATACGTGGGGTTGATTGGGGTAAATTGCAGGGGTGACACAGAAATATGATTTATTTATATATTATTTGTATTTTCACTTATAAGTATATCTATCCATTGTACTGTTATCTACTCCTTACTTAATTTGTCTTTTTATATTAATTTTACACAGAGTTTTATTAATATTCAGTGTTTAAATTTTGTATTTTGATAAGGCCTAAGGGCTAATCAATAAACTTTGATTGATTGATTGATTGATTCTGCAACATCATTATTAACTTATTGGTCCATACATGAAGGTATACAGCATGGAGATCCTCTTGATTTCTCTTAGTGGGAGACAGAACAATGGTAATTTTTTCCCCAAGTGCATGGTTTTCCTGGGTCAGAAGAATGCATGGTAACCATTTAATTCAGAAAGGAATGCCACCATTTGTCCATGCCAGAAAAGAGCAGTGGTGTGCTTTTAGGAATGCTCTTGGACTGGAGGTAATCTCACTTTCTGCCTTTGACCGTTTTTGTCATTTAAAGCTCCATGTACCTTCTGCCTGCATAACCCAACTCGTCATGCTATGTCATGACAGATAATGGGATACAATGCCAGGAAATATCTTTTATGTGTCACAGTTCTCTTTTTGTGTCTTCCAAGTATCATGCAGATGTCCCAGAAGGTAGAACCAAACACGATATCCTTCGCCTCAAGGTGGAAGATAAAGATAATCCTAATACACCTGCTTGGAGAGCCAAGTATACGATAAAGGCGGGAAATGAAAGAGGAAACTTTGCCATTGTGACGGATCCTAAAACTAACGCAGGTGTTCTAAGCGTCGTCCAGGTAAGGCAGGCTGACAAAGATAGAGATAAGATTTCTAGAATCGTTCCACTGGCTATAGTGACTATGGATGACGGGGGTTGCAGGTGTAACACCTCTAGAAGGCATCAGATCTGGGGAGATGCTAGAGGGAGCCAGAATTTATTAATGGAAACTTTTGTGGGTTTTTGTTTTTTTTCAGCCTTTGGTCTATGGTAGACCTTCTGTGAGGAGACTCGTCATTGTCGTGGAGAACGAAGAGTCCTTCTTTTCCTGTAAGAGAGTCTTAGAGAGCATCATTGCTCCTCCACGATTGTCTGAAGTGTCAGTGAACATTAATGTCACTGATCAAAACGATGCCCCTCAGTTCGATCCTCCAATTCTTATTCTTCACCGCCAAGAAGGGATGGTGCCTGGAACCAGACTTGTGCAATATGTAGCTCAGGATCCAGACGCAGCACAACACAGGATAAGGTAAGTGCTTATGGCTGGTGTTCCTATGTGAATGTTATTTTAGGACTCTTGTTTCCTTACATTTCCTCCTTAGTACAAACTTCTTCTAGATCAAAGCTTTTTCAGTGGTGGTACCCAAGCAGAGAATTCATTTTTTCAGATATTTCCCAAACTTACTTTTTTACTTTTTGACAGAAGGAACATCAACACCACCACCACCATTTTTTAAATAAAACATCAAAACAAAGTGCAATTTTTGGATACAGAACTCTTCAAACCAAATCATGTGGGGCTCATAATTTAAAAGTGAGATGAATTTGGCCAACTCAGCCTTGTTAGGCTTATGAGTCTTGTGTTTGGGTAAGAAGTAAGGATGCTATATAACTTCACTGAAAATTTGAGATTTTGACTAGGTCAGGAAACATAATCTGTCCTGGAATTCACTTCCCTAATTCTTGTGTGGGAAATTAATTCTCGTAATTACACAGTAGAGGTGAACACACTGTACTTCTTCAGAGAAACTTTCATCTGTTCTTTATAAATTTCAGGGCTAATCTCTGACACTAAACATTGGAAAAATAATAGATTATGTTTATTAAACTACTGTGTAAAACTAACTAGGCTACAGTGCCCTTCCCCAGCCTGGCAACCTCCAGATGTATTGGGACTGTAATTCCCAAAATTGCCAGCCAACATGGTATTCTTTGAAATGCCTTCCAAACTCTAGGCTGAGGAACACTGCCCATGATACTGCCCAGTGGAGGATGGGAGACAAACCCTGTCTGGCCTATTCATAAAAGTTCATAAAAATTATTCATGAAAGTTTATCACTTATGTTTAAAACATTTGCTCTTTTAAGATACCAAATAGTGTCTGATCCAGGTGGTTGGGTGATGATCAATGAAAATTCTGGAAATGTGACAACTGCCAAAACTCTTGATAGAGAGTCCCCGTTGATGAACAACAGCACATACAGCATTGTGATTCATGCCATCGATGATGGTAAGTTCCTTCTTCCTTCCTTCTCTGTCTGTTAGTTCTTGAGGATGGACAACAGCATGTGCACCATGCATGTGCACCATTGTGATTCATGCCATTGATGATGGTAAGTTCTTTCCTCTTTCTCAGTTTCTGAGTTCTTGAGGATGGACAAGGTAAAGGCTCAGCAAAAATTCAAAGTCATCCCAGTCTAATAGAATTTCAGAACTGGTTTTCTCAGTATGTGTTGTAAAATGCTTGTATTTTTGTCAGAGGTGTCTCTTCTAGTTGTTGTGCAAGGATTGACACAGTTCACTAGCATAAAGGGAACATAACTATATTTTGTAGCATGGTTGTACGTAACAGATCCAGAAATTTAAAAATAGCCTATTATTTGGATCTGAAGCATTTAATCAGTTCAACATGTTTTTTTAATGATGAAGGGGCTTATTTTTATTGCTGTTGTTGTTGTTGAAAATAACAGGGCATTTAGTACTTCCAATTTTGATCTGCCAAAATTATAAAGGCTGAAATCCTATGCAAGATGAGTTAGATATGCTTTGACAAAGAGATTTAGTCCTTGCAGGTAACGTGATTCTCTTTATTAAAGCAAAAAAAGGCAACACAATAACACCCTTTCTGTTACCACCAAGCTTCTCCCTGCTCCCTATTTTCTCTTGCCAAACTCGGAAGAGACTTGGGTGCCAAGATTGCCACTGGGAAGAAGGCTCTTTGTGCTTTGGCAAGGTGTGTCAGAGAAGGTGGGGGAACATGTTGTCCATCGCAGTTTACCAAGGCAAGCAACGGGTTCTGCACAGCTCTCAGCAAACCTTTGGTAAGTGGTCAAAAAGAGGCTGAGCAATGCATTCTCTGGCAGTACTTGCCAAAGCTTGGCTAGTGCTGTGGGAGAATCTGTGAGGGTCTGTGGAGTAGGACAATGTGAAGCCACATGGGTACTTCGCTTCACACTTAGAACTGAAAAGGCCACCTTGCTTGGTGAAGCAGTTTTGAAGCCCTTTGCTCAAGACTTCACTGAAGCACAGCACCCCTTGGAAAATTGGCACAGCAGGCAGAAGGTATGCCCACTTGAAAGTGAATTATTTGAATTTGGCATAATTTTAATGTTGCTTAAGAAGTGTTATGGATCTGTGTTTTTAAGTTTAATGCCATAACTTGTAGGGAAGACTTGAGAAGGGAGAAAATTATATTAAAGCCCTGCATCTTTATTGGTGTATTTGGTATGGTGATGGTGGGTAGGCTAATTTAGGTAGGAATTGCATTTCCAGTATTATCCTGTGTATCATTTAACATTCAAATCCTTACCAGATTTACATGGAGGTAATTCTCACTGCTTGCAGTGGTAAATTTGACTAGGGCTTTTACACTAAAATAGTAAAGGTTTTGATAAAATAGTGTTGTTTCTTTTAATTTAACCATAATAGCTGCTAGAAAATATCTGAAAAACAGCTGGTCTTCAGAAATCATGTTACCTTGTTTTGTTAAATGATGGAAGGTTGCATAAAATGGGAATAACAATGGAAACTCAATGAATAATGAACATCCTCATTTAATTATTAGAATCTAAGGCTGAAATGTGGTCATTTATCAAAAGTAGTTGACTTATGACATTGGGTATCCTCAAAGTTGTAGTAGCCCATCAGCCTTGAATGTTATTTAATCAAGGACCTATTAAAGCTCTTTTTGCTCCTTATCAATGATTTAAGAAAGTGTGGAAAATTGTGGTACTGCTGGGGCTGACCAGTGGTCCATCTGGGATTCTCTTGCTCTCCAGGATTAAGATAAGAGCCTTTGCTTTTTGCTACCAATCAAGAGATGCCACACACAGACCTTTTGCACGGAAAGCATGTATTCTACCATTAATCTACAATCCTTCATAAATATGTCCACAATCTTGCAGCTTATTAATTGTATGTCGTGGGTTGCATTCAGATTCGTGGGCTTTAGTTTGTTTGAGATGGTAGATCATGGGCTCTGAGACTTTTGAATAATGAGGCTAGAAGCTTTAAATACCTCAAAGGAAAATATGAACAAAATGACAAGGAGTTCTTGCATATATTTTTTAAGAAGCTGAGAAGCTGTCTTAAAATGCTTTTCTGTTGTAAACCATATCCTGAACCCAGTTGAACTCTAGCCAATGATCTGTCCATTTATTTTGAAAGAGGTCCAGTTGGGATGATGGATGAGGATTTTAAGTTTAGAATAGATAGGATTTCTAGATTGATAATAGAGGTGGCGTATCAAAGACAGTGATGTAGAAAGTTTGCTGAGGAGGTCAGATGCCTACAGTAATGGATAAAATCCATCATTATGTTCAGTGGTGCATTACATTTTTTTCAGGAGTGCTCTAGCCTTTCATATTTTGTGGTGAGTTGTGCTTCAAAAGATAGATAAGACCAAAACAGAAGTTTGTGTGGGCAGGGAAAAAAGACTGTATTAGTTTTTTGAATATAGTTGGATTTACATTTATAAAATTAATTAAAATGTGATTAATGTCTCCATATATTCAACATATATAATCTTCTTGTACTGCACTGCAATTTGGTGGCAACTTACAGGTTCTCCTAGAGTTTTTGAGAACTGCATGCAAACCATATGTCTAAATTATATAGTCCTATCTTAGTTTGAAGATTTCTTCCTGCTTCTGTAGATTTTTTTTTAAAAAATCAAAATATGGTTTTCTCTTCCAGGTATTCCACCATTAACCGGCACAGGTACCATCCAACTGCACCTCTCTGACCTTAATGACAATGCTCCAATGCTAGTTACACCATACTTGGTAGTCTGTGATGGAAAAGAAAAGGGTCCTTTCCATATACAAGCTGAGGACAAAGATTCCTATCCATATGCAGAACCCTTTACGTTCCAATTGGAAGAAGCTTTGGAGGGTACCGAAAATCGCTGGAGACTAGGAGAGAGCTCTGGTAAATGACTTCTAATTGGGAGTTGCCACGTCCTTTGATTTCACCTCTTGGCGAGGTTCTTCCTGGGAATGGAGAAGAAGCATGGAAGTCTCAGAGATTATCAACCCTTCAAGGCAGGCCAGGTCAAAAAACAAACACCACATGGATTCCATAAATGAGACTTTGGTGATCTATCCCTGACCTGTTCTTTCAGGTCTTCCAATGGTGTCCCCATCACCACTGTAACTGAGTCCATCCACCTTGCTGCTGGTCATCCTCTTCTTCTCTTTCCTTCCACCTTTCCTAGCATCAGAGCCTTTTCCAGAGAGATAGGTCTTCACATAATGTGCCTGAAGTAGGATAATTTGAGCCTGGTCATTTGTGTCTCGAGTGAGAACACTGGGTTGATTTGTTTGATGATCCATTTGCTGTTTTCTTGGCTGTCCACAGTCTTCCCAGGATTTATTGAAGCATGACTGAATTTTTTAACTGCATTCACACAACATGTTAAAGAATGAATTCATTTTCTTGGTTCACAGAGTACGTTGAACAGTAAATAAACCCAACAAGTTGGGTCCGCCTAACATTAAAAAAAAAAACATCCAGTACAGGAAGGAATGGGAGCCCTGGGGTGGTGAAGCACTTTAAAGATAAGCAATTAATGCTGGGTATAATTCCTTTGCTATTATGTCAGCAGCCCTTTTGAAGGCTTTTAAGACAGTGGGTCTTCAGAAGTATTCAAGGTAGGCTGGGAAGGTAACCCAACTTGCAGCAGTTTTCCCTGGAACTTTTGTAAAAACCCAACTAGCTCTGAACATTTAAAGCATTCTTACTCCAGTAGGTAGCACTTGGAATGTATCAAGCTGCTAGTCCTTACAGTACTGCAATATTAGCATAATAATCTTAGTAAGAACGTGATAGTTGGAGAATGATACACATTTGGTTCCTTCTCTCTGTTTTGTAGGTAATTCTGTTGACCTTTTTATGCTGAAAAGCCTCCCTCCTGGCAATTACTTGGTGCCTCTCCGTATACAAGACTTGCAAGGGTTTTCCAGGCAACAGAGTCTGCATGTCAGGATATGTTCTTGTCTGGATGGCATCACATGTGAGCCACCCCTTGAATGGGCAGCTGCATCACTGGGTCTCAGTGGGGGAGCAATTGGCACGATCGTGGCTGCGTTTCTATTATTGATATGTGAGTAATGTGACAGTGTTTGTGTTTTGCTCAGTAGAAAATCATGCACCATTTTGTGGTCATTGTGCAGCATATATCCACTATCAACAGCTACTGGCAATAAATACCCTATTTTAACTAAAAATCCTGGCTTTAACTTTTCTAAAAGCCCTAAGTGAAGCTGTCTCTTCTGGGTGGTGACTCAATGCCCTCAGATCAACACTGGGGAGCCTGCTGCAAATTCTCCCATGCTCATCTTAACAGACTTTTTGGTTATAATGTCTTAGTTATGGAATAATCCTCTAAAGTTAGTTTGTCTTACCTAAAAGTGAATGTTTGGGAATCTCTTAATGACACAGCTAAACCTTTGGCTGGTTCAAGTACAAAATAAATGCCTATTTTTCTGAATTCTGATTTATTGCAATTGAATTAATACATCGGAGTATCATGCTAATCACTCCTTTTGAGTCCTCCAAAACCTAGAACAGCTAAACAAGGGCTGCTAGATCTGGTCTACAAAAGTCCAGATGGCCACTAGATGGAAGCAAAGAGAGTCTTCTGCATGTCTTTGTGGCCAGCTAATGGTCATTTTGATTTTTGCAGCCCAGATTTATTAACCTTAAGCTAAACAACCCTTGAAGCTTCCATCTGTATTTTGTTTAACAGTGAACTCCAAGTGGGATCTCTGGCATCCTGCTTTCTTAAAAGTCTGGATCTTAAAACCAGGAATAATCTTGACTTGTTATATTGACTTGTGGGAGAGCAGTAAGCCAGGAATTACGGTTTCGATGAAGTCTAGACAAGCCGCAGGTGAATATTCCCTACTTTGTTTAGCCATTCTCACTGTCAGCAGGTGCTAGCTGGTAAAGATCAGACATCATCCACCATCACATTTAATCTCAGTAAGTCAGATTTCGGAGGAATTGTAATTAGTTATGATGCATAAAGTAGACCTTATCATTTATTTGATTACAATTTATTTTCACTCTGTAGCCTTATGTACCAACATTTGTATCCTATATTGTTCTCAAAATCACTTTATAGGCTATCTTTGGCTGTTGCAGAGCCAAAGAGGGGTAGTATGAAATGTTAAATAAATCTTGGTGGAATTCACATAATGGTAAACCAGGAGTTTTAAAACGTGGGCTTTTGAGCAAACAATGATGACCTTGACTAAATTTTACATAATTCTAGTATAATTGGTTGGTTGATACTTCATGCAAAGCTAAAAACAAACCAGCTACAGTATGTATGGCTTAACTCGGGTCTATATATGGTTTGCCATGTGACACAGAGATGAGATTATGAAACAAGCCAGTATCAGCAAATGCTGAGTTGGCCTACTGATCCTAAAGAAACCAAGATCCAGATGTCATTTTCTATACAACTGGCAAGATTGATGAAACCCTTCTTTATTATTCTCCTTAACCTGTGTTTCCTAAGGGTTCTTTTCAGTTGGTTGTGTATACAGAACCTTATGAAAGATTCTTCTTCCTGGTATGGGTATACATTCCATAATTGTGCAGAGAGAGCTGATCTGATAGATGTTTTCCACTTGATTCTCACAACTCCAGTGAGACCCTCAGTTCACTGGGAAATGCTATCATGTCACGGTCACTTCAGTTCCAATATTTGTTCCCATGCTATACCTGGTGTACTTTGCTCACTGAAGAGTTTGACCTTCACTGAACTGTGTGTTGGGGCATGACTGGAAACATGGATCAAACTAAACCACAATTTGTTTAACTGGTTTACTGAATAAGCCATAAGTGGCTGTGTCCAACCCTTATACTGGGCCTTAACCTATGGTTTAGAAATTTTAATGTCTGGGTTCACTCAACGTGTTAAGCCAAAAGCAAATAAACCATATTATAGGAAAGCAGATTTATAATTTTAGTCAAAGTATATCAAGAATATAGTCAAATGGCTCTTCAACACCCTTCTTTGTTGGCGGTTTTACCTTACAGTAAGCCAGATGGTTGCTTTGGACTGAAATCTCTGAAGTAGCTGAGAATCGTCTATTTTAGTTATGCTATTGTAGATATTTGGGTTATGCTATGCAGATCTTAAATCAAGCATATATTACAACTGAGCTGTGTCCTTACTCCTTGCCATGTGAAAGTAACTACCTGCTCTTTCCTGGATGCAACCATTGATAAGGGCCCTCAACCTGAACATGCTGTCCCACCTCCTTATGAAATGGTTTGGTCCACCATTCTTCCATGGTTCCAAGGGCTCCTAGTACTAGCAATCAAAAGACTTTAAGCAGCTGTTTTGCCTTCGCCACCCTCCATTCCCATAATGTATGTTTTATGGTAAGAAACAAAGATGGAGGAAAAGGCAGGAAAACGAAGGCAATGGCCCAAGAAAAGCTTCAGTTGAAACAGTCCTGCTGGGCAGAGATTCAGCTAAAATGTTAGCGGCTAGTGAGAAAATATGCTTGAGAAGGGTGTTGTAGAGAGGTGGTGATGTTGCTTGTTTCCTTCTTCCTTTTATGTAGTGGGCCTGCCTCTCCTGCTGTGGTGTTCCTGCATCTCAGAAGTGGATAATGGCCCTGCCTTCATTCCATATGAAGCAGGCAACCAATCCCTGATTCACTACAATGTGGAGAGTCAACATGTTTTGTCTCAGGTGAGAAATAATATTATTGGCCACTCCCTATGACATTTTAGGGACAGGTCCTAGACTTCCAGCATAAGCCTGTGCATGCTACCCAAAAGGAAATTTCACTGAACTCACTGGAACTTATGCCAAAGCAAATATTAGTGCAAGTCTTCCAGATTTTAAAGTTTTATCAATTGCAACTATCCAAAGGGACTTGATTTTACTTTATCCAGCTGTCTTGTTGTCACTTTTAGGATACACCTGACTTGTGGAACCATGCAAAACCATCCTCAGTGTATGCAAACATTTTGAACGAAAAACCACCAGTTCAAGAGGTAACCGGAATAAAGTGTCAACCTTCATACATGTGATCCAGCGCTTATGGAGATTATCTGATAAAGGGTAATCGGCAGCCGCCAGAATGAAATGGGTGGGATGCTTTCATATTTATGCTCTTCCGTGCAGTATTACCTGAAGGAAGGGAATAGTTGAATCATAGCTACTGTATATTTGATTTGAATAATTTCTGGCACCTCTTCTTATGATAGTCATTCCTAAAACATGACTTCTTTCATGAAGATACCCCTCCAAACACTGGTGTCCACTTCCCACCTTTGTCTGAGGTACCCCTAATCTTGACATTTAAAAATGGATTAATGTGCTTTAGGGTAGTAAAATCGACTAAGCTGATTGGGAGCATTTAATGACCCAATTGTGAGCATTTAATAACCCAGGATGTCTTTACATCTGTTTCTTTATCATGATGTTTTGGATTGTTCTACAACCCTTGAATACTACTACTTTTGTACCAACTAAAATGGTTTATGGCCCCAGACATGGATAGGTTCTAATCTTTTTGATGGACATAGTACAGGAATGTGAGCCCAGAAGCTTTAATCTACCTGTCAGTAGGCCCAGTTATACCTGAATTAGGATTATTTTTTTTATAGAATAATTCCTTTAATTCTACAGCTGTATCCAAGGGTGGTCTATCCATCAGAATTCTTTCTATATTTTTTCCTTTTTTAGCTGCCAAGGAGAGGTAGGACACATTTGTAGAATGTCCAGCTTCAAGTACCTATCAGTTTCCTTGGCCTTTAGCAGCAGCAACTATAGGAATGGTCAGAGAGGGGCAGAAGGACAAAAGTAGGATTGTGCCATCATGATGCAAGACACACCCCTTTGGTCTGTTTGTTGTGACATCACATGTATGCCCCAAGGCGGTGGAGCTTGTGGTGGTGTGGTGTGACACTGCTTTCAACATTTTGCTGCAAAGAGGTATCATCTGCAGATACAAAGATGCTTTTGCTCTGACCCATCACGATTGAGGGTGAGAAGAAGACAAAAGTCATAGGTATTCTGTAGCCAGAAAGAGCTGGCCTTGGAGAGGTGGACTTCAGGAAGATACAGATTTTATTGAGAATCCTTCCAAAGTTTTTAGACCCTAAAATATCCGAATATTAAAAAGTGTGCTATAATTTGATTCTTTCTAAGTTCTGTATTCCCCATTTTTCTCTAAAGAATGTCACTGGGGTGATGCAGATGCTTACAAAAATATTTTTAAGTCCTTGAAGTCTTTTTTGAGTCTCAGGCGGGGGGACCAAGAAATTGTTCACTTCTGTATTACATAATTAAATCCTCTGTCTTACTGTTTCTAATAGCATTGGATGCATCAGTTTAGAATAGATGGCTAGCCAAATATATGTTTGAAGGCAAAGTGGTAAGACCTTCTGGATGGATTTTAAGTTGGGGGTGATTGTGAAGCTCCTTTCTTTTCTTCCTTTCTGTAGCTGGAAACCTTGAATTATCAGAACGTTAAAATACGCAGGAAAAATCCACATGAGACATTTTTGGAAACAGCGGCTGTTGTCTTGAAACAAGTAAACAACTGGGGGGCAAACCGAGGATTCCTTTTTCCAAATACTTTGAAGCACCTAATGTAGGATAGGTTTTGAGCGTGGGTTCAACCCACAGACCTGAGGTTTCCTAGTGGTCTCCCTGCCCAAACAAATCAGGAGTGATTTCTCTCAGGCTCTGAAAGATAAAAATGCATGCCTGTTTGGAACTGAAGTGCTTGCTCATCTCAGGAGAGGATTCAGGGTGTGGAGGTTGGGATTCCAGCTGCTAAATGGGAAGACTTCTATTTGGCACCATATAGCTCCCCCCTTTCCGTCTGCCGTTCTCCATATGAGATGCCACGCAGCACCCTCCGTGGCCCACTCTTAAAGCAATGAACCAGCCGAACAGCGGGAAAGCCCCCTGCTGTGACCTCCAGAGTTACTGAAGGGAAGTGCTGAGTGGGGGCCTTGGCCTCTCTTTCCCCCACCTCAACAATACACTCCAAATGCTAGGAGGCTGGATCCAATCGATAGCTGTTCCAGCCTTCAGAATGGGAACAGCACAAGCCATTCATGCGTTAAACGTGTCTTGTAAACAATGCCCCTGCTTCTTGTATTGTAAGTTGCTGGGTTGGCTGGAGCAGGAGTAACTCCCAACTGAGGAGCAAGCAAGATTTAGGGATGGCAGGTCTTCAGTGAATCAGTGTACCATCTTACAATTTCAAGAGAGAAATATAATTGTAGGCAGCATTGCCCCTTATATGTTGTCCTCACTGACTTAAAATCAGCCCTTATTTCTATTCCACGGGATGGACTATGATGGAAGCTAGTTTCCCTCATGTCTACTGATTGGTGGCTATCCATCTTAATTAGGATGCTGGATGAAAATACAATTACCCAAGTTAGATGTGATAGAACTGGCCACCTTAATGCAGATTTTCCAATGGGTCAAGGAGTGAAGCGGAGGTGTATTCTAGTTGTTTCATAGCTATGTGAATTCAGTGGTAGCTGCCAGAAAGGAATTCCACCCTCCTGAACTTAGTGATGGGCATTTGGCAGTACACGTAGTCCTCAATTTACCACTACAGTTTGGACCAGAACTTCACTTGCTAAGTGATGCAGTCATTGGCTGAGGCATCATGTGACCACACCCAATTTTACAACCTTTTTTGCCATGGCTGTTAAGAGAATCACATGGTCATTAAGTGAATCCGGCTTCTCCCATTGATTTTGCTTGTTGGAAGCTGGCTGGGAAGGTCACAAATGGTGATCACATGATCCCAGGATGCTGCAACCACCATAAATATGTCCCAGTTGCCAAGTGCCTGAATTTTGATCATGTGACCGTGGGGACGCTGTGACGGCTGTAAGTGCGAGGACCAGTTGTAAGTCATTTTTCAGCGCCATCATAACAATGAACTATCGCTAAATGAACAATCACAAGCTGAGGACTACCTGTACTGCTGTATGGTGATGTTGCAGCAATTCTTTTGCTATGCAGTTGGGCCTCAGGAGAAGTCTTAGCTGAATTCTCTAAGGAGGAAGGGCTTCTCTCTCTGAGGCCAAAATCATGGTTTTCTCAGGAAGACCTAGTTGCCACAAACATCAGTGGCAAATTGGAAATAATAAAAACTTTGGCATAATTGTTCAAGCTTCTGGAGGTCAGTGGGAAGAAGTTAGAGCCATTTCTGCCAAAACTAACAGCAACATCAAGGCAATTCTGGGCTTTTTTCATTCCGAAGTGGGCAGTTTCATACTTGCCACCATGAAGCTTTTTAAAGCTAAAACTATATTCCAGTGCTGTGTGGTGCACAGGTACTGTACGTGATCAGGTTCAGGAGCCTGGATACTTTCTTTCTTTACAGAAATGTGATGACATGACCACCCTGGAGGACAATATAGTTTCTTATATGCCTCATGTTTATGCGGAGGAAGGAATACTGGAGAAAAGCGAATCTTTATGGACCCTTTCTGTTCCAGAAGATGACAAAAACAGCCTGCCTGAGGATTTCCTGGGTGGCTTGGAACCCAGATTTATTTCTCTTGGAAAAATATGCAGTAAATGATGATAGCTTTTGGCCTGTGCTTAGCTAGGAGTTTTCTAAATTAATTTGCCATGGGACTTTTTTATATGATAAAAAGTGTGCTCTGAAAAATGTTCGAAGTGTATGCCTATTGCTCCTTCTGTGAGGGAATGAACTTATTCTGGGGTCTCATGTTCAGGCCATTAGAAAACATTTCCCATTTCCTTTGGAGCCAGGTAGAGTCCATGGATGGTAGGAGGTAAACTCCAGTTCTAATTGTTCAGTTGCTGCATCCTTCATTTCTCCTCCATGCCTAACCACTTCCCAACAGCCATCTTGTGCCTTCGTATATTGTGCTGTCAACACATAAATCATTCTGGGTTTTAAAATCATAAATGGCAACTGTAGCACGAATTCTTGAGGAGAGGTGTGTCTTTTCCTGTTTCTGCAATGTCCTGTACTTCTCAAGTTTTGGAAGAAAGTGGTGGACTATATAAATATGATTGTGTGAAAAAAGCTAAAATTTTCAGAGGATAATATTCTTATCTTATATACCTAGTACATTCCATGATTTGCTTTAAATTATGCAGAAGGCTTTCTTGATGAGAAGTTAAGTAGCTGCTTCCTTGTTGTTGTTTATTCGTTTAGTCGCTTCCGACTCTTCGTGACTTCATGGACCAGCACACGCCAGAGCTTCCTGTCAGTTGTCAACACCCCCAGCTCCCCCAGGGACGAGTCCGTCACCTCTAGAATATCATCCATCCACCTTGCCCTTGGTCGGCCCCTCTTCCTTTTGCCTTCCTCTCTCCCTAGCATCAGCATCTTCTCCAGGGTGTCCTGTCTTCTCATTATGTGGCCAAAGTATTTCAGTTTTGCCTTTAATATCATTCCCTCAAGTGAGCAGTCTGGCTTTATTTCCTGGAGGATGGACTGGTTGGATCTTCTTGCAGTCCAAGGCACTCTCAGAATTTTCCTCCAACACCACAATTCAAAAGGATCTATCTTCCTTCTCTCAGCCTTCCTTACGGTCCAGCTCTCGCAGCCATATGTTGCTACGGGGAACACCATTGCTTTAACTATGTGGACCTTAGCTGCTTCCTTAGAAAGTGGGATTCTACTTATGCAAAAATTTGCAGGGCCTGGAACTTGGTGGACAGATGACATGGACAAGCAAGTATCTTTTCCTGTTTTTTTTTTCCATTAGTCATTCTTTGCAATGCCAGATTATGTGTGCCGGGATGTTTTGTTTAATAATAAATCCATTTTCTAACATTTTTTGTTACACAAATGTGTATCACAGGGGGAGTTGGAAGCAGCCAAGTACAGTGCATCAAACAGTGTTACTTTTTTTCCAATTGAAACTGATAACAGCTTCAAGGAGATTTTCCTGGTGATCTTTCTGAAATTTAACCTTATTATCAAAGGTGGTAAAGGAGGGCAATAAATTCTAAATATTATTTTTTGTTGTACAAGTCGTAGTTTGAGGTCCATTGACACTCTTCCTAAAGAAGTTAAGACACTCTCCCTTTGTCTAGATAATATAGGAACCTCCATTTCTTTATTCCACTCATTTTTAACATCTGCATATCAAATTGATTTATTGATAACAAATATCTATAAAAACTAATAGTAAGTTTTTTAGTTTTAAAGGATTTAACAAGTTGTTTTAGTATCTCAGGGGTCTCAGGAGTTGACCATGCAAACGTTAACAAATGTTGTAATTGTAAATATTGCCATTGGGTTACATCTGATAGATACTTATCTCTTAACACAGGGTACGTTAAAAATTTATCATCATGTATCAGTTGGTCCAAAATCAATATCCCCACTTCCATCCAATTTTTTCGTATCATCATCTTTTTCCCAAATTTTTAAAGTTGGGCTTCCCGATGAAGTCAATTTGGCGTGGGACAAAAGGTTGAATCTTTTTGTATTAGACATTCCATTCCATAACTTTCTAACTGGTGTCTTAACTTCTATAGCAAGTGTCAATGGACCTCAAATTATGACTTATACAACAAAAAATAATATTTAGAATTTATTGGACTCCATTACATTTGTGTTGAAAAGGATTGTCAAAAACAGCATTTTGTTGGAGATGTAATAAGAATAATGCTTCTTTAAAACACGTTTCTACAATGCCCTATACTTCTCAAGTTTTGGAAGAAAGTAGTGGAGTATATAAATATGATGGTGTGAAAAAAGCTGAAATTTTCAGAGGATAATATTCTTTTGAACTATATACCTAGTACATGGAACTTGACAACTGGACAACATAAACGGATTCTCTGTGCCCTTACCATGGCCAAAAGACTGATACTGCAGCATTGGAAAGATAAATGTATGGCCCTGTTGACTCAGTGGACTGAAGATCTGACTGCACTTGCTACTTATGAGTGGATTGCCTATAGACGTCGACTTGGTATGGACAAGCATAAGGAAATATGGGACTCATTTGTACAAAATACAGTAGATTAAAAAAAAGCATGATAGTTATATAAATTTATTAGAAATATACACATTACTTGAATAATATTTGCATTAGATAAATATATATAGAATTGTAATTGTGTACTGTAATAATGACATATTAACATGTTTTTTTCTTTGTTATATTTCATTCACTTTTTTGTTAAAGCACTTTTTATGTGTTTTTTTTCCTTCTCTTTTTGTAATTAAAAATTTAAAGACAGAAATAAATAAAGGCGGTAAAGAAGGGTGTTACTGCTGGTAGTGTTTTGCTCACTCTGAAGCCTCCTCAGCTGCTTATACTTCCCATTCTGAAAGAGCCCAACAGGAGGTGTTCTGTTTTCTTCCTTGGGATTTAAGTCACATCTGGGGTGAACCAGGACAATGTAACATGGTCCTGCCTTCAAGAAGCCACCAACAGTTTCATGGCTTCATTGCAGACCAATTGCCATTTCCAAAGACTCTTTACAGTTGCCTTAAGGAAAGATCATTGCAATAATCCAGCATGGATGTAAGTAAGGCATGCATCACCAATCTGACCTCATTAGGAACAGATGTTTCCTGGCACAGTTAAAATAATTGGAGACTGCAGCCTTGTGCTCCGTGGGGAAATGTGCTCTTCTGCCCTGAAAATGGGAGCTAAAAAAGACCCCAGGAGGCTGGTGGGAGCATTGCCTTCTGAGAAATGGTGGTTTGTTAGTGGTCATAGGAAGTGTAGACAGAAAAATTGTATAAACACAAACAAAATCCTGTGTGATACCCCATCCCTGCAACTTGCCATCCAAGGATTGCAACCTTCAATTAAAGATAACCCTGGAGGTTTCTTCTTCCTAAGAAACATGTGCATGCAATGCACATTATATACATATATGTGTGAATAACAACAATAACCATTACAATAAGCTCAGTCAATCCACTACAGGATGGATACCTCTTCACTGAAGATTGTGACCCATAATCTACCATGCTGGTCCAGTGTGGGTTGGTAGATTTTTCAACTTCCCTTTTAGAGTTGAGAGTGAGTGACTGGCCCAAAGCCACCCAGCCAGCTTCTGGATCACTAATTTCCCATTGCAATTCTTGGAGCAATTAGTTCTCTTTTCATCTTATCTTTTAAAAGTATTAATTTCACATACTTTCAAGACTGGTTGTTTTGCTTGCACCAAAACAGATGTCTGTGTGCACCCTTCTGCCTACTGAGGAAGTTCTGCTGCTGCCTGATAAAATATGGTTGAGGAAAGTCATTAAGCAACACGCTTTTAAAATTACTCCCCCAATAGTGCAATAGATGTAATTCCAGTCTGCATATGTTCACTGTACCTTGAATTTCTAAGAGTCCTCCGAGTTGTCCTTGATAAGGTTGCAGTCACTTAGAAGATTTAACCATTGCCTTCTGGCCTATCTTACCAAGGTTAACAACAGCAACAGTGAAACCTTGGCTCATACTGCAACAATATGAGCGAAGTGAGCAGAAATGTTTTAAAATGTAATTCCTTGAACCGTCTTTGGAGATCAGGTTTATAAGCTGAAAACAAATCACATGACAAAACAACTATTCTTTGCTCCTATTCAAAATAAGAAAGGAAAGAGGGAATGAATTATTTCCCCTTAGCCCAAGAGCAGCCTTTAGCTTGTATCTAGACAGCCATCTTCAAATTTTTCCTACCGGGGAAGTTAATTATCAGTTTATTTCTTAGATGATGGTGAACTGCTGCATAATGCTTTCCTTTCCTTTTAATAGATATTTCATCAAACAGAGGCATGCAAATTTCAAGCTGGCATGAAAGCACTTTGGTGTAAAACTTTAAGGAGTCAGAGAAATTGGAACAGGATCAGAGAAGGGCAATCAGAAAGATCAGGAGGCTAGAAACTAACTCCTGTGGTGACAAACTGGAGCTGAATAGATTTAGCCTTGGGAAAAGAGGGTTGAGTGGCATATCCCTAAAATACCAGAAAGGATTTCACGTAGGAGGTCAAGATCTGCTCTATCTCATTCCAGAGTGCAGGCAAAGAGTACATGTAGTCCTCGCTTAACAACCATTTGTTTAGTGAAGGTTCAGACTTACAACAGTGCTGGAAAAAGCAGCTTACGACCAGTCCTCACACTTACAACTGTTGCAGTGTCCCCGCAGTCACCTGATCACAATTTGGGAACTTGGCAACTGGTTTTCATTTATGACCATCGCAGCATTCCCATGGTCATGTGATCACCATTTTCGACCTTCCCGGCCAGCTTCTGGGAAGCAAAATCAATGGAGAACTGCATGATTTTCTTATCACATGATTTGCTTAATGCCCATGGTGATTCACTTAATGACCACTGCAAAAAAGGTGGTAAAATTGGGTTGGATTCACTTAATGACTTCTTCGCTTAGCAACCAAAATTCTGGTCCCAATTGTGGCCGTTAAGCGAGGACTACCTGTAATGGATTGATGTCCCAGGAAGACAGAACCCAACTGAACAATAACAGCAGATTGGACAAGGGGAAATAACAAACCAGAGAAATGGGAGACTCCCTTTCACATGTTTAAGCTGATGCCAAACAGCCATCTGTCTGGAATGCTTTGATTTGGATTTTACACTGAGCAGGGATTGGATCCAATGGTGTAAATGACCCCTTCCAACTTTAAGCTTCTACGATTTGGTAGGTAGGTTGTTGCATATTATAGCTTGTTCCTAATTTTCTGCCATTGCAGAAATGTGTAAAAGGGGCCCCAGTTTGTTGCAAATGGCTAGTCTTTTTGGTGGGGGTGTTCTCAATTTCACAGCATACTTTCCTGTTATGAACAGCTGCCTGCACCAGATTTTAAGCAGCAGAATGTATTTGTAAAATATGCAAATATATTACTGCTATTTTTTAGTATAATTTGCACAAAAAACAAATGTTCTGAAACTCAGCTATTATCCTTCCAAGAAGAATAAATAAAACAACAACAACCCCCCACAACAAATCGTATTTAGAAATATGTTGGATTAATCTTTCTTTCACTTACAGTAGTTTATCTGGAAAACACTCCCACAACCATAAGGATGGCAAATTAGCAGTGTGTTATGCTGCCTCCTTGTGGCACATTTAGCTAGTCCATCTTTGCAAACAGCTTGCCTGTCCCGAGTTATAAAAGTGGCTTTCAAAGTGCTTTTCTCCACATAATTTTGTTGAAAATGTTAATTGTACTTCATAGAGAAAGTCACCCAATGTTTGATTGGTTAAAAATCCCTCAGCACTTCCAAATATGTAAGTGGCAAACAACAAATTCCTTTCAATAACAAACTGAATGCCAAGCCAGAATGGAAACCTTGATGGAAAGATGCTCTCATCCATCTAGGTGATGTGAAATAAAAATAATTGCAACACTGCAACTTTGGGGCTGTTGTCACCCAACATAATATGATTTCTGAATAAACCCATTTTCTGGGTTCACACGCTACACTGAATCATAAATTAAGACTGGGCTTCTACTGCTTGTAGAAGTAGCATTAACTAAGCTTAGCAAGTTGTGTGAATGAAGCCACCAGTGGCAGTATACCTGGGAAGCATGGTCAATGCTGAAACATGATGGAAGTTGTAGGGCCACTGGAGGCCAATCTCTGGCAGCCACAAGGACTTTAGTTGACCCAGTTAAGTAAGTTGTGTGAATACAACCTTTGTGGCAGGTTTCATTTGTGCCAGCTTAACATGAGAAGGTCTGGATCCTTTTGCATTTGCACAGGGCCATGGACAATTGATTTAAGATGTGGAGTTCTGCCAAAAGATGATCCATTCGAAATATTCTGGTGCACTTCTCTGTTGTGATCATCAGAAAAGATGTGTTTGGAGCCTTGTGTTGAAAATTATCTCTGTATCCGGGCACAATCCAGCTGTGTCTCATTCACTGGGGCGAGACAGTATGGCTAAGTTGTTGGGTTAAGATCTAGGAGATCCAGGTACATGTCCCCTTCAGCCACATATATTCACTGTTTGACTTTGGGCCAGCAACTTTCCTTCAGTTCAAACCACCTCAAAAGGTTATTGTAGGGAATGCCATTGTATGTATTCCACTTTGACCTCCTTGAATAAAGGCAAGATATAACAACAACACACTATTATTCCATGTTTGTACTGCACTTAATTACAGTATAAGTGCTTAATAAATAAAACTATGATTACTGTTACTAGCACTACCTATTAGATAATCCTATCCAGATAATCATGGAATTCTTTCAATTTTGCCACAGTTACACAAAGGAGGAAGGGAATTCTGACTAGGGAATATAGTCAGAATTTTTTAGCCATTAGAATTTTTTAGCCATTAGAAATCATCAGCCTTGGCTTACGCATGCGCAAACCCACACAGGGATGGATTCACTGACATGCAATTTAGTATGTCATACAAATCTAGCTTGAAAATTCAGAAAGCTCAGACTCAGCCAGTGCTAGCAGGATGATCTGAACTGGTTCCTGAAACAGGGTTGTAGGTCATCTAGGAGACAGATATTTAGAGGTGGAGAAAGCCCTGCCATGTATTTATAATGTGCCTCCACCTGGGGCACATAATGAGAAAATACAGGCTAGACTTACAGAATGATTGAGATAGCAACTCCATGCTACGCATTTAGACAATGCTACCATTAGGACAGAAAATGGCAGCCACTAGTTTGCTAAGGAATGGAGGGGAGGGGAGGAGACCTACGGCTATGTGGAAGTTCAACTATTTTTCTTGTGCTTTTCTGAATGATAGTCAATTGTCCCATTCACTGTCAGTTGCATTGTTACCTGTTCACACCTGATGAGAAATGAACAAGTACAATGTTGCCTCTGTAGGCAATTTTGCTGGAAGAGAGGATCTTTACAGGGAAATGTGTCTGAGAAGAGGATCTTCAGGAGAAGATGGATTGAAATCAAGATCTGCAATCTGCTATTTCACAGCAGCATCCATCCTCCATCTTCAAGAGCCCTACTAAGGTTGCCTCCAAATAGTAATTTGCAAAGAGAGGGAAGGAAGGGATTATTAAATAGATGGGAGTGTAACTGTGTTAGCTGTATTTAATGACTGTAACTTGATTTTAAACAATTTAAAATTAAATTCAGCAGGGGCTACTTCAAGGACTGGAAGTTCTGTATGGCTATCACTGGAACTAGAGAGTGATGCAAATTGTTGGTCTTGTGGTGAACTCAGAATGAATTCTCAGCAACTTTGTGAGTGGGGCTGCATCTCAGGAGTAGGTTTGGGCTGGCTACTTGAAACAACAATATTAATATTTGCAAAAGGAGCCACATGCTGGGTCAGATAATTTCCAACAAGGATTGGTGTCTGTGCTTTCTTGTGTTTGCAAGCCTCTTGCTGGTGCTGATGGATTAGTTTAATTTTTGAAGGAAGCAGTTCTGCGGGTATGTTCTCAAATGGGTTTGATAGGCTGTGTTTCTCTTGGCAATTTCAAGGCTGGACACTGGTTGTGTTTGAATTTGTCTCTCTCTCTCTGTCTGGCCCCTCACAGCACAGCACTCACAGAAACCTCCAGCCATCTTTTATTAAGGAATTCATTAAGACAGAATGCTTTATACCTCTTCCTTCTGGGCTTTTTGCAAGTCAGATTGAGCTGCTATTTAGGAGATAACCTATGAACAAACTCCCATTTGTGGATTTATGCCTAGCATTCCACCCATTTCTTTCTTAGCCTGTTAACAATTCCTCAACTTCCTTTTGTTTCTTTCTCTTGAGGATAATGTCCTCCTGACGGCTTGCTGGGATAGCCTCAAGATCAGCACCGCACGGGTCCAGGTTATCTGAGGAACCATCTTGTCCCAATCACATCGACCCATCCCACCCGGTCCAGCAGGAAGGGCATGTTACGGACCCCGTCGGCTAAAGAATTCCGAACGGTGGGGTCAAGGAGGAGAGCCTTTTCTGCCGTTGCCCCCACCCTGTGGAACATCTTGTCCCCTGAGGTGAGGTTGGCCCCCACTCTCCTGGCCTTCAGGGAGAGTATCAAGACCTGGCTTTGCCAACTAGCTTGGGGATCCAAGAGTGGTAGGCAGCACTGAGGGGTGGTTGGTGGCTTAAAGACGCTCTCTCTGTGTTTTAGTTTCTCTCTTATCTTCTTCTATTTTTTGTATTTTTGTATTTTTATAATGGTTTTTATAACTTTTATTTGTAAACCGCCCAGAGTCACTTTTCAGTGAGAGGGGCAGTGTATAAATTTAATAATAAAATAAATAAGCCTTCTGCCCAGTGGTTGTGGACTTGAGCTCTAGGGATCTGAGACTAAAACCGAGCTGGCTGGTAAGAGGAACTGGAAGCCAAGGAAGAAGAGGTGGTGGGTTTTTTTTTTTGCTACACAGGGTTGAGATAAACTCTGATTCCCCTTCTGTTGGTTGGATCTATCTGCTGTATAGCATCGATTCACCCACAATGAAAGAAGCATTCTCACCCTTGGCACTTACAAGGAATATTGCCAGTGGTTTCCCTGGAACTGTCTTATCATTCTCTGGGTCTTGAGGATGTTGCGGAGATGTCCATCGCTTTTTGAAATTGTTGCTTCCTCCCTTAGGAAGAGCCACGTACACAACCTTGAACTCCTGAACAAAAGAAAGGAAAGCTGTAACAATAATGACAGGAAGTGGAAGGTCTCTGTGGAGAATACTAATATATGGAATGCACATCAGTGATTTGGATGCAGAAGGCTAATATATGAGAAGCTAGAAGCACCTATAGAAATAAGGGGGTTGCATATTCCCAATTTTATCTTAATATTTGTAGCTGCTTTTTCTGTAATCGTACAGGGGAGGAACAGCCTTGCAAAATGACTGAGAACTGTTTGGGTAAATTATGGCTTGATTAAAAACAACAGATAGTCACCTAGGCACACTGGGGGCTTTTCATCAAGGCCATGTTAATGCGCCTTCCTCTAGTCCTTGAGTTGGAAGAAAAATGCATCGGTATAATCTATGCTGCCTCAACAGCCAAGCTCTAATTTGTCTCAAGAAAGAGTCTTGTGAATGTCCTTCTCTGGATAGATTTACTGCAAGATAATTTAAAGCAGAAGTTGGTTGATTTTCCTGGCTTCGCTTCCACACCCACTGAGCATCACTGCCTGGGGTGGAATGGGCTTGGGCAATGATGGGATGGAGGACTGAGCCACCTTTCAAGTTGCCAATGTAGAGCATCTCCGTGCAAGTGACTTATCACTTGATCTACTTCTGAATTTGGGTTTACCAGAAGACTGGAACATCCTGTCCTAACAACCAGGAAACACACTGAGACATGGAACTGGTCTCTAATATTTATTGCTAGTACTTAACAGGAATCCTAACAAACTGAAGAAGTGTGGGAAAACCCAGACATATAAACCCCAAGGGTTAAGGTGGTCCCGATCTGTGTCTCTTTGAATGGCTGAACAATTCCTCAGTGCTACGCATGCGCTTGACAGTCTGGATGGGAGCCCCCTGCTCACCGTCCTTACTCATGACACCTCCATGTCCAAAGATATTTTTGCTGAGATGTTGGTAGGGCAGAGGCAAGAGATGGGGTGAAGCCCAAAGCTCAGGTTCCATCTTGCTTCATCGTGGACCTCGTCTCTGCTCCACTGCTAGCTGGGCTTTCCATGCAGGTTTACCAGTCGGCCCATATTTGGAAATAGCTGAAGTGATGATGACAGGTGTGGTTAAGGGGTTGCCAGGAATCTCAAGGATGTCACCACCTCAGTCCAAACTCCTGGCTGTACTTATGACCTGTCACTGACTTGTGACCTATCACTCAGGCTAGAAGGAGAAACTGGCAAAAATTGTGATCAGTTTCATCCCACTTCTAAATACAGGTAGTCCTTGTGCAATGACTGCCCTGTTTAGCAACTGTTCAAAGTTACAACAGCTCTGAAAAAGTAGCTTTATGACCTGTCCTCACACTTATGACCATTACAGTGTCCCCATGGTCATGTGATTGAGATTCGGGCATTTTGCAACCAGCGGGTGCTTACAACGGTTACAGTATCTCATGGTCACGTAATCGCCATTTTTGCATGTCACAGCCAGCTTCTGACAAGCAGAGTCAATGGAGAAGCTGGCAGTAAAATTGCAAGTCGCAGTCACTTAACAACCATAGGTGATTTCCTTAATGACCACAGCAGAAGTGAGGTCGCAAGTCTGTCGCAGCCATGTGATGTCTTGCTTAACAACTGCATCACTTAGTGATGGAGTTGCCAGTCCCAATTGTGGTCATTAAGCGAGGACTACCTGTATTGTAACCAGAAATCCCTAAGTGATGCAAGGGAATAGCACTTCTGGCAGCATTTGGCTGTGACTGGCAGCAACTGGAAGTATCCCATGGAGTCTCCTATGGAGTAGGCAAACTGCCCCTCAATAATCAAAACAGTAGAAAACATGGCCATGTGAAATCTGTGTTGGCAGAAGCATTGGAAAATCGGTAGTGTGTTCATTTGGGTCAGAACCCAGCTCTTTTTCCTGCTTTAATTTGACCTTCCATGAAGAAAGTGCTAATTTCAGAGTATTAAATACAGGTCTACTGCTTTTTCAAAAGACTGCTAAATACATGTTTAAAAATTGGCTGAATGCCCTTCCAGAAGAATGTGGGTTTCATATATATAAGGCTCATGCATAGTGCCTGATTGGAGCTCTGCCAGTCCCTGTCAGGCATGCCATGGGTAGATGCTTCCCAGGTATACAGCCTCTCTTATAGCCCAAGCTAAACAAACCATGGAAGAAAGAGCCCAGCAACCAGAGGAGAGGTGCCATCCCTGCAGTAGTCCAAAGTAGCCATTGGGAGCTGGGCAGATCCCAGCCTCCAACCACATAATCGCCCATATCCTCAATGAGTCATCATAGAACATCCATATGATGAGACTTGTCTTGGGAGAAGAAGGAAAACATAACTTTAAATCTGGAACAGTAAAAGACAAATGGTTGGGAATGAGATGAAGGCTGGGCCATGAGGACGCTACTTCTAAAAACATTTAGTGGGACAACTTCAGGCCATAGTTTATAGGTGGTGAGGATGAGCCCAGACAAAGACCCCCATAGCTGTTTCCATAGAAGACAGATTTATCAATTGCAATTAGATGTTGCAGATCAAATAATTTTTTTAAAGTAATTTTTATCATAAGATTTTACATAGGCTTAAAAAACTACAGAAACATAAAAGAAAAAGTAGGAAAAGAAAGCAAAAAATAAAGGAGTAAAAGAAAAAGAGAAAGATAACAAAAGAGAAAGAAAAAGATGAGTATCTAAAGAATCCTTCAGCAAAGGATCTGGAGCTTGAGCACCTCAATGATGCCAAGAGCTAAACCGTGAAGGGCCACCCAAGACGGGAAGGTCATGTCAGAGAGGTCAGACTAAATGCGATCCCTGGGGAAGGTAATGGCAACCCACCCCAGTATTCTTGCCGTGAAAACTAAATGGATCAGTACAAACAGAGATATGTCAGTATACCATTGGAAGATGAGACCCCCAGGTCGGAAGATGGTCAAAATGCTACTGGGGAGGAACAGAGGATGAGCTCAACTAGCCCCAGACGTGATGACGCAGCTAGCTCAAAGCCGAAAGGACGGCTAGCGGCCGACGGTGCTGGTGGTGAACGGCGAATCCGATGTTCTAAGGATCAACACACCACTGGAACCTGGAATGTAAGATCTATGAGCCAAGGCAAACTGGATGTGGTTATTGGTGAGATGTTAAGATTAAAGATAGACATTTTGGGTGTCAGTGAACTGAAATGGATACAATGCAAAAAACGATAGAATGATCTCAATTCGAATTCAGGGCAAGCCATCTAACATCACAGTGATCCAAATATATGCCCCAACCACAGATGCTGAAGAAGCTGAAGTAGAGCAGTTCTATGAGGATCTGCAGCACCTACTGGACAGCATGCCTAAAAGAGATGTTATTTTCATCACAGGAGACTAGAATGCTAAGGTGGGCAGTCAAATGACACCTGGAATTACAGGTAAGCATGGCCTGGGAGAACAAAACGAAGCAGGACATAGGCTGATAGAATTTTGCCAAGACAACTCACTCTGCATAACAAACACTCTCTTCCAACAACCTAAGAGATGGCTTTATACATGGACTTCACCAGATGGACAACACCAAAATCAGATTGACTACATCCTTTGCAGCCAAAGGTGGTGGATATCTATACAGTCGGTAAAAACAAGACCTGGAGCAGACTGTAGTTCCGATCACAAACTTCTTCTTGCACAATTTAGGATCAGACTAAAGAGATTAGGGAAGACCCACAGATCAGCTAGATATGAGCTCACTAATATTCCTAAGGAATATGCAGTGGAGGTGTCATGAGTAAGGATGGCGAGCAGGGGGCTCCCATCCAGACTGTTAAGTGCATGCGTAGCACTGAGGAATTAGGTAGCCATTCAAAGAGACACAGATCGGGACCGCCTTAACCTTTGGGGTTTATATGGCTGGGTTTTTCCCACGCTTCTTAAGTTTGTTAGGATTCCTGTTATGTACAAGCAATAAAACATTAGAGACCAGTTCCTTGTCTCAGCGTGTTTCCTGGCAGTTAGGACAGGAGGTGAAGAATAGATTTAAGGGACTGGACTTAGTAGATAGGGTCCCGGAAGAACTATGGACAGAAGTTCACAACGTTGTTCAGGAGGCGGCAACAAAATACATCCCAAAGAAAGAGAAAACCAAGAAGGCAAAGTGGCTGTCTGCTGAGACACTAGAAGTAGCCCAAGAAAGAAGGAAAGCAAAAGGCAACAGTGATAGGAGGAGATATGCCCAATTAAATGCAAAATTCCAGAGGTTAGCCAGAAGAGATAAGGAATTATTTTTAAACAAGCAATGCGCAGAAGTGGAAGAAGACAATAGAATAGGAAGGACAAGAGACCGCTTCCAGAAAATTAGAAACATTGGAGGTAAATTCCAGGCAAAAATGGGTATGATCAAAAACAAAGATGGCAAGGACCTAACAGAAGAAGAGAACAAGAAAAGGTGGCAGGAATATACAGAAGACCTGTATAGGAAGGATAACAATATCGGGGATAGCTTTGATGGTGTGGTCAGGGAGCTAGAGCCAGACATCCTGAAGAGTGAGGTTGAATGGGCCTTAAGAAGCATCGCTAATAACAAGGCAGCAGGAGATGATGGCATCCCAGCTGAACTGTTCAAAATCTTGCAAGATGATGCTGTCAAGGTAATGCATGCTATATGCCAGCAAATTTGGAAAACTCAAGAATGGCCATCAGAGTGGAAAAAATCAACTTATATCCCCATACCAAAAAAGGGAAACACTAAAGAATGTTCAAACTGTCGAACAGTGGCACTCATTTCACATGCCAGTAAGGTAATGCTCAAGATCCTGCAAGGTAGACTTCAGCAATTCATGGAGCGAGAATTGCCAGATGTACAAGCTGGGTTTAGAAAAGGCAGAGGAACTAGGGACCAAATTGCCAATATCTGCTGGATAATGGAAAAAGCCAGGGAGTTTCAGAAAAACATCTATTTCTGTTTTATTGACTATTCTAAAGCCTTTGACTGTGTGGACCATAACAAACTGTGGCAAGTTCTTAGTGGTATGGGGATACCAAGTCATCTTGTCTGCCTCCTGAAGAATCTGTATAATGACCAAGTAGCAACAGTAAGAACAGACCACGGAACAACGGACTGGCTTAAGATTGGGAAAGGAGTACGGCAGGGCTGTATCCTCTCACCCTACCTATTCAACTTGTGCGTAGAACACATCATGCGACATGCTGGGCTTGAGGAATCCAAGGCTGGAGTTAAAATCGCTGGAAGAAACATTAACAATCTCAGATATGCAGATGATACCACTCTGATGGCTGAAAGTGAAGAGGAACTGAGGAGCCTTATGATGAAGGTGAAAGAAGAAAGTGCAAAAGCTGGCTTGCAGCTAAACCTCAAAAAAACCAAGATTATGGCAACCAGCTTGATCGATAACTGGCAAATAGAGGGAGACAATGTAGAGGCAGTGAAAGACTTTCTATTTCTAGGTGCGAAGATTACTGCAGATGCTGACTGCAGTCAGGAAATCAGAAAACACTTAATTCTTGGGAGAAGAGCAATGACAAATCTCAATAAAATAGTCAAGAGCAGAGACATCACGCTGACAACAAAGGTCCACATAGTTAAAGCAATGGTGTTCCCCGTAGTAACATATGGCTGCGAGAGCTGGACCATAAGGAAGGCTGAGAGAAGGAAGATCAATGCTTTTGAACTGTGGTGTTGGAGGAAAATTCTGAGCATGTCTTGGACTGCAAGAAGATCAATCCAGTCCATACTCCAGGTAATAAAGCCAGACTGCTCACTTGAGGGAATGATATTAAAGGCAAAGCTGAAATACTTTGGCCACATAATGAGAAGACAGGACACCCTGGAGAAGATGCTGATGCTAGGGAGAGTGGAGGGCAAAAGGAAGAGGGGCCAACCAAGGGCAAGATGGATAGATGATATTCTAGAGGTGACGGACTCATCCCTGGGGGAGCTGGGGGTGTTGACGACCGACAGGAAGCTCTAGCATGGGCTGGTCCATGAAGTCACGAACAGTCGGAAGCGACTGAACGAATAAACAACAAACAACATCTAAAGAAGCTACTTCCGATCTTTGCAGCAGTTACAAACACAGTAATTACCATCTCCACCCTCCCAAATTGCAAATCATGGTCCCCTTCCTCCCACAAACATACCTTTTTAATCAATATACCCTGAATTCACCAGTCCATTTTTATCCATTTTCAGCAAAAAAACAGTAAAGGGTTTCCAGTCTTTTATAAAAATAATTGTGGTTCCCTTCTTAATCAAACTGATCAATCAAATCAATTTAGCCATTTCTGCAAACTCAGCCATCTTCACGATTCATTCCTTGTAGATCAAATATTTGTGTTCCCCTGTTCTAAAACCTGCATTTTGCTTGTGAAAGCTGTATTCTCATCACTGACTTCATATACATTTGCTTTTCTGGTATTGTTATGGTGAGAACATTGAACAAAAATAAAAATCCAAAGACAATAATAACCCTTTTGCCTCTGAAAACAGCCTGTTTAAGTTCAGGATTTTGTTCTGCACGGTAGCTAACCATATGCTCATGGGAAACCTGTCATGTTCCCCGTTGCAAGGCACCCATGCATCACAATGGGGAAACATGCCTTTCAGGAAGGGGGAAGGAAGGAGGAAGGAATCATCCTAATCCCTTAAACACTTTAACACTAAAGCAATCACAAAGACAAAGGAGGCACACCTTTGCCCGGACCAGAGGAGCCATCAACATATCGCCTGAACATCTCCACATTACCCCGGGGGACACACCTGCACCGGACACGGGAAGGAGACAGAGGAAACCAGCGATGATCCTCATGATCGCCCATCAACAGACCGGTATCGCTTCCAGATTGCCCATCAAGGATCCGGATCCAGCTCGTGGGACAATGGGGGGGGGTGGACGGCAAGCTCCGCACCGCGGGTATATACGAGGTACCCCGCAACCACGCCCGCATTCCCGTCTTTTTGCACGTATGCACTCTGTACTCAATAAACGGAAATCCTTAGCCCCATCTAAGTGAGTCCGTGCCTTATTGGGAAACGAGGCAACCGTTACAAACCTCTTAAAAGTTTGTAGCAAAAATGAGGCTTCCTCAGTCTGTTCTCCCTGATGCTATGCTCGCCCTTAAGTCAAGGCCAGAGCTTAGCTCTAGGGTCAGAGAGAGAACTGCTTGTCTCCTGGCAACCACGTACACCTTCTTAAGAACTTTCTCCACATACACTGACTTGCTGGGCACATCTCAGTCCAAAGTATTGATTTCATGTGTTCTTGGAATATTAATGTTTATGAATCAAATAAAACTAAATACCTAGTTTCCTTTTGCTTCAAAATAGCTGGACACATATTGTGGATGTTGGCTTTTTTCAAACTGAAAAGATATGTGATTTAATGTGTCTTGTTTTTTTACACAGGAAAGGCAGCCGTTGACAAGGGAGCAAGCTGCTGCTGCTATGTTGTAAGGCAGAGAGGAAAACTCATAAAGAGAGACAGCTGGACTGCAGTTCAAAATCCCACTTGCTCAATTCACTTTGATCTCTTTTAAACCACATGCTGGAGGCCTCCTCCTCGGCTACAGCAGAAAAGATGCACAAGTCAATATTTGTGGTGCTGGGCTAGTTGGAAAACTCCCAGCCCAATCAACTTTCTCCTCTAACCCACCAGCTCTCCCTGGGAAACATGAGGATCACATAAGCACTGGATTATAATGGATCTGGTTCTATTGACTTCAGTGATCTTTGGCCCAAGCTTCTCAGGATGGAATTTAATCCATTTTGAATTGCATCAGTAGGCAGCTTGCTGAGTTCAAAGATAGTTCACCTGCCTTACATATTGTGAAATAGTTGCAATGCTATTAACAGCTCTTCAACTTCAAACAAACCATTTTAGTATCATTTGGGAACAAGATGACCTTAGGGAGGGAAAGAAGAAATGTGTTGTCTGTTGCTAAGGAGATAGGCTTCTGGAAGAGAGGAGAAGATGCAATTGTACATGGAATTGGTGAGCTGGTGCTATTTCAGCTATTATTTTAATTGCCCAAACCCTAACATTTAAGCTGTTATTTATACAGACTTCTTGCTTTCAGCCATTATGAGCATACCATTGCTAAAACTTCAACCAAGCACCCTAGGGTCTGAGGGATCTGAGGGATGCTACTAATTTATTTGACTTTCAGTTCAGAATTTCATATACTCTGGGGGGACATCTGCCCTCCCAGTAACCTTTTGTAGTAGCCCAGAATGCTTTGTAAAGTCTCCCAGGGAAGATAGAAGGGAAGAGTAAATTCTCTCTCTTCCATCCCCAGTCTATTTCTCCCTGGTTGCTTGAACACTTTGCAAAAGAATTGCAGATGTGGATATATTTGGGATGGTACCACTGGGACAAGGCTGGAGAGAAGGGATGAAGGAGAACCTCATCTGCCATCCCAGAGCAGACACCAACCCACCCTTCTGCCTGTTGCTGGAAGCAAAACATTTAACTGAAAGACAAAATATTTTTCACATATGATTAATAACCAAGTTGAAAGCTGGAAATTAAAATGAGAATGTAATTACAGGAATGTTTGTTTTTAATCTTATCTATCTGTTCATCCATCTATCCACACACACATACAGAGAGAAGAAATATATTGATGTGCATTCATAGGTTTATTTGGAAATTAATACAATTAAATCAATATGGGACACTTGTATCACTGTGCGCACAATGCTGGGTGCCCTTAGGTTTGCCCATGTTACGTCTCTGTTGCATGAACTGCACTGGCTCCCAGTTTCCTTCCAGCTGCAATTCAAGGTGCTGGTTATCACCTTTAAAGCCCTGCATGGCACAGGGCAAAGTTACTTGTGGGGCTGCCTCTTCCTGAGGGTATGGGCCCATCCTACCAGATCAGATAGAGTAGGCTACATCTTACAGGACTTAGGAAGCGTGTCTTTTCTGTAGCAGCCCTTGCCCCGTGGAACACCCTTCCCCTTGAGACCCAGCAGGTCCCTACCCTTTTAACCACCTGGAAATCTGTAAAGAGTCAGCTCTTCCCCCAAGTGCCGGGATAGGGTAAAGTCAGAGTTGGAAGAGAGTGCTCTTGGTTGTACTGTGAGAAGAAATTAAAAGATCTCCCCCTCCCCGCCATGCTGTCTTCCTCAAACGCTATTTCCCACCACATTGCTTCCCCTCCTTGAGCAAGGTAAAAGAAAATAGAATGGGTCCAAAAAGGATGCAAGAGATTAAAATGTGACAGGAAGCCCCAACTGTTTAGATAAAAGGTCCCCTTCAGACTTAATCAGAGACCTTGTAAAACAAAAGGTTGCTCCTTCCAGAACTTAGCAGAGCCCATCCAGGTAGACCTCCTTCCCCAGGGAAACAGATCTCCATAACCAAATAACAAAAGATTCCTTCCAAGGTGAGCATTCCAAGCTAGTAGACAAAAGCCACAACCCAGCAGGGAACCCAAACTATCTGAGAACAGCAGGGGGCCTGACCACAGAGCGCATCCTCTCTGGACCGCAGTAAACTGCACTTTCCTAGAATTCCTAGAGAGCGCCCCCTGCCAAGAAACTGGCTAAGTGCACCTTCTCAGAAGTTCCTAGAGGGCAGGAACACTTTTGCATGACAGTAGCCAAGCTCTCATATATAAAGAGCTTGTGGGGAAAATACAAGTGTGGCCACCTCTGACCAGCAGACTCTGTACTTCATGCTTTTGGACAATAAAGTTCACCTCTGTTCATGAAGCGCCTGAGTACTTTTCTCCTGGCTTGGAACGGACCTGGTAAGATTTTCTTCCAACAGTACCAAGGAAGTTTGGTTGGTGCTACCAGGTTTCTTTGTTTCTGTTTTGATTATTTTCTGCTTTTATTTTTTGTATGATGTTGGTTTTATGTAATTGTTGTGAGCCAGCCAGAGTTGTGGTTCTAAGATAGGCAACCATTCAAGTCTAATCAATCAATCAATCAATCAATCAATCAATCAATCAATCTCTGTGCTGAAATCTGCCTTTTGTTGATTTTGCACATTTTCTCCTTCTCTTCTTTTCTGATACCATCAGAAGGGACACTGGAATGACTTTGATGGAACTAAAGGGAGCTATAAGAGATAGAAAGGCATGGAGAGCATTGATCCACAAAGTGACCGAGAGTCAGACATGACTGAATGGATAGACAGACAGAGACTTCTATATTGCTCTACCTTATTCTCAGGAAGCTTGAAAAAATCTTTCTAATTTCTCCTGATTGTGTTTTTGAACCGACTCTGTTGTTGGAGATGGCAGAGGACACACCTCCTGGCGTGGTCGAATTCCATGATGCATAATCTCTGCAGCGTCTCTGACTGCCTATACTTCCTATCTGAGAAAGCTCCCCTAGGACTGAATGGAAGTATAGAAAGCTAAGTGGGATGCAATAGGGAGAGTTGTGGATTTCTTGGAATAGAGGTAGCCCAGTTGTGCTCTACCAGCTTAGTATTTGGGTTGTCTTAGTATTTGGGACATCGGTATTGAGGTACTGATCAAGGTTTTTTTGCAGATGTTACACTATGAATTCCTCAACAAGGGTTCCTCAGCACAAATCAGAAGTGGGGGCTGCCTTGCAGTATTTATAGTCATGTAAGATTTGAACTCAGGGAGGTGGGTTGGTGATTGAAGGTTTCCTGGGAGGTGTCAATTAGTTTGTAGCTGGGAATTGTGTTTTGATTGGTCCACTCATCTGCTTGCTGTGTACATGTCCGGGTGGTAGATCACATCCAAATCCATTGATCTGTTGATGGCCTATTTATCTGAGTGTCAAGCCTTCTAGGAATTCTCTGGCTCTCCTGTTGTATAAAGAGAGAATTGTATGAAGGAGGGCAGGACATTAAACATCCCCCTTAGTCAGGTCATTCACAAATGAATACAAGAACAGCCATTTCCTGTTCTTCCTTGGAAAGAAAGTTCAAGAGTAACATGAATGAGAAGAAAGATGCTTTAGATGGAAGCATTAATGTGAAATATGCTATGATTTATTTTTCAAAAGAGAAACTTGTTGGCCTAACCTTTCCTTTCTACCCATCAGAATGCATACTTTTCTGAGACTGACACTGCAGTGATAAATGACACTGCTGGCATGAAGATGTGTTTGTGCTTCCTTCATCCATTCTGGAAAGAATCACAGAGCCAGCTTATCTGATTGCATCTTCTCCTTCCTAAGTGGGCATAACCATACAGTCATTGTTTCCCCTTGCACTGGGAGGAACCATAACTCAGTTGTACAACATGTGTTTTGCATGTAGACATTTCATGGTCCTAAGTCCAGCTTCTCTAGAGATGGAAGAAGAACACTTCCATGAAACCTAATTTAGCCGCAGATCAGTATGAACCATACTGAGCTGAATGGACCTATTATGACCTTGTCAAAATATAGATATGAAATCAGGAATTTTACTGTTCAGACTTCATTAATTCACTTCATTCCAGTGTTTTCTTATACACTGAATGGCTTCAGACTGAACAAGCCATAAACAATAAACTTATTTTGGAAATAGTCCAAAATAAGTTTATTGTTTATGGCTTGTTCAGTCTGAAGCCATTCAACAGACACGCAGACCAGATGAAGATCCTGTGAGTTTGTATCAGACATGAGATGAGATCTTGAAAGATGAAAAAATTGCAGGGACTAAGAGAAGGATTTAGGATTTCTGATGTGAATTGGCCTCTGTGATGCTAGATAGGATAAATTAAAGGGTCTGAGTGATATGCAGGCAAAGAAGCAATGGGGACAGAACAGGACCAATGGATACAGGACAGGATAGTTTCCCTTGAGAGCTGGGGAACCTGTCGCTGATCTACAATTCCCACAATCATTTGACATGATTTACAATGGTTGGGGATGGTGGGTGTTTTAGCCCAGCAAGATCTGGAGGTCTCCATCTCTGCCCCCTGGCTAATAAACATGGATGGGCGTGGAGGCATCTGGTACAGCCCATGATGAAGCAAAAATGATGAACCATACATTGCAACATCACCAGGCAAACCCTGGCCTTTTTTGTACTTTGGTCTTGATGTCAGATGCAAGCACATAAATCAGAAGACTTGTGTTGCTATATTGTCACGCATGTTTCATTATTTGCCTCCCTTTCTACCTCCGTGGATTCCCAAGGCTTTTCCTTTGCTCTACATTTTCTTCCCAGGCTTCTCAGTTCAGGAAAACCTCTTATCTGTGTCCTTTTTCCTGATCTCTTTTAACTATATCATATTGTAAATATTAGTTCTTAGTTACCTTGCTACAGAATACGAACTGGAGTAATCTGTTGAGATTACAAATCTGAGCTGAGGATGTTCTAATAAGAAGCTGGTATTGGTTGGTTCTTGACGTGAGTAGAAAGTTTGGTGGCTACACTTAAAGTGTTGGAATTATCAGGGGTCAACTCAGCATCGTCTCATGAGCATAATAAGAGAGTTTGTCTGGTAGGCGTGTCTCTATTGTGCTTGTGGGAAGTCACATGGGTCACCTGATTTCCTCTTCCTCCTTCTTGAGTCTGGGAGATTCACAGTCTCCATCTTTACTTCATGGGCAGACATGCAGGCAGGAGGACTGCATAATGCAGGACTCATTCTCTTAACATCTCGCTTGCACACAGACTTTCTATTCCACATAGAAAGTGTCTACAAAGAATCAGTGATGAAGTGCCTTTCTACCACGAACCTACCTGTATCCAGATCTGCTGAATAAAAGTAAGCTACCTCTACTTTTCTTCATCTAACTGCTGTGTGAAGACTGAACTTATTTCTGAACATAATTAAGCTTGATGTGCAAGTTCTCTTTTTTGGTCCATGCTTCTACCCTGCAAGATTGGTGTTAGCTGCTTGGAGTTCTTTTATGGACATTTAAAAACTCCATCATAAAGCACTATATCTTTAGGTATTTTGCTATTTTCCCCTCCTTTCTTGGTATTGGGTGTTGTTTTTTCTCTTTTAATGGGTTACAGTATTTATTGGAATTATTGGTACTTTGCTGAATCTGTATTTGCAAGTCCATTTTTAAAACTTATTCTTCGGATTAATTCTCTCTTTATTCAGGAGGTGAGTGGGAAATTATGTGGGGTGCACAGGAGTGGGTGCCAAATCTCGGTCTTCGGAAAGTCATGTAAAACCTCTTATATGGAGACTTGAGATAATGTAACATCTGCATATCTTTCTCTGCAAGCTTAAGGGAAGGTGGACTGTATATACCATCTGATAAATTCTAGATCAGCCTCTCCCAACCTTTTGACCCTGGAGGAACCCTTGAAATATTTTCCAGGCCTCAGGGAACCCCTGCACATTCAGGCTCCAATATAGGCCAGAAGTTACAAAATTATTATATCCATTTCATGGGTAGGCCTGTATAGATGCACTAACAGTGTTCTTAAACTAAAAATAAAGAATGAAACTTACCTCTTTAAGTTGCCTGAGTTTGAAATAATTTTTTAAATAAATCGTTATCTCCCAGGGAACCCTGGGAACCCTGGTTGAGAAACCCTCTTCTAGATATTCCTTCCTGCAATCACTAAGTGCCAGGAACTGGATAGCTGCTACAGCTAACACATTACATATATAGTCATCTAAAGTACAATGACCCATGAGTTCAATTCCTAGTAGAGGGTTTGAACCCCACAGAATAAGATCTGACTACATACAGTACATCTGATGAGTCCCCATACAGGTAATCCTCACTTAGCAACTGCCTCGGGTAGTGACTGTTTGAAGTTACAACGGTGATGAATAAGTAATTTTGTGACCAAATATCTACAGTACATTTATGACCTTCACAGCAACTCTCTCTCTGTCATGTGTTCGTCATTACAGTGAGGTAGTATATGCTGTCCTGTGCCTTACCCATTTTTTTTCTCCTCCCCCCCTTGCAGAGTGGAGAGATTGCCTAAACAATCTGTCTCTTCCTGAGCTGCTTTTCTCTACAGTGGGTCCCTAAAAAGTGCTAACCACAAGTTAGCAAGCTCAGCTCTGTGACCTTCTCACAGCTGTTGCCTATAATTGACAAGACTTTAATCAGTTTCATACCTGGGGCTTTTGTTTGCCTCCTAAGTGGCTTGGGGCTTGTAGACGGGAGTGTGCTAGGCACACAGCTAGCGCCAGCACATTCCTTTCAATGTGCATTCCCCACAGTAAGTGCCTGCTTACTCTCTTGTAATCCCTTCCTCTCCAATGAATGTAAATACAAACAATAACCTACTTTCTAATTATCCTAGCTCCGGGGTGAGCATTCCAAAGGGTGGGGGAGTGGGGGGAAAAAGGAAAGCTGAAATAGAATTGTAAGCACAGTTGTGGTCATGTGATTTTCCATTTTGTGACTAGGTCACTTTGTGACCAAGTTGCTGGTCCCAATTGCGTTCACTAAACAAGGACTACCTGTAAGGATGAAAGCATCATATGCTGCCTCCTGGTGGTCAATATCTCCAAAAGAGATAGGGGTTCAGCAAGTGGAGAAACATAAATAAACAAGGAGAGGAGCACATTATAGACAGGCTGGCTTCTTGTCGTTCAAATTATAGCAATTAGCCCACTCCACTGTTATCACATTGCAGTTCATTTCTGTCACCCTCATTCATATGCAATGCCAGGATATACTAGGCGGAGTTGTTTGTTTAATTTTTAATGACTTAATTGAGAAATACAATTAAGAAATTCAATCTTCTACTGTATTCCTAACCTCCTACAGAGGGTGAAAGTACTGTGGATGTAGAGCCAATCACTCTGAAGAGAGGGGGCAGTGTAAACTCATTATCAGATAGGCCTCTTCCCACACCTCAATTGCACATTCCACACATGAATCTCCGGCAACAGGAAACACATTATCTATTTTAATTCTGACATTCCCTTCCCTTCCCTTCCCTTCCCTTCCCTTCCCTTCCCTTCCCTTCCCTTCCCTTCCTTCCTTCCTTCCTTCCTTCCTTCCTTCCTTCCTTCCTTCCTTCCTTCCTTCCTTCCTTCTTCCTCTGTTTAAAATTGCTCTACCATCTCAATTCTGAGAGAGCTGAGCTAAATCTACTTTGGTGAAATGTTTTCTGTGTTGGTTGACATTGCAAATATATAATGTCCACTGTAATTTACGGGATGTCATTGCAGTCAGATTGGGAACATGGCCCTACAATACATGGTAGGCCTCCTCACTGCGTAATCTGTGACTAGAAACAGAAACTAGAAACAGATGAGCATCTGCAGTTGATTGGGGAAATAATAAGATCTAGAGAATGTGGAACCCATGTGACAGAAAATGCATCCCAAAATTCAGACTGTAGAATATTCAGTGCAGTTGTAAGACTCAAACCCATTTCCAGTTCTGAGAGATTCTAATTGCTCACAGGGTTCATTCTCCAGTTTATTAAGTCATTTCCCTACTAGTGACTTATGAGAATCATCTAGAATAATCTGGCCATCATTGTGCCAAAATAATTTAGTGAAGACAAGCTTTATAGCACTTCAGTAATAGGTGGGTGATGTCAGTTCTTCTGAGATAGACAAGATCAGGCAACAGGAGTTGCTAAAGGTTTTGGAAAGTAATTTAGTGTGGTTAAGGTACTGCGAGGGACACGGTGGCGCTGCGGGTTAAACCACTGAGCTGCTGAGCTTGCCAATTGGAAGGTCGGCGGTTCGAATCCACCTGATGGGGTGAGCTCCCGTTGCTAGTCCCAGCTCCTGCCAACCTAGCAGTTCGAAAATATGCCAATGTGAGTAGATTAATAGGTACCGCTTCGGCGGGCAGGTAATGGCGTTCCGCTTAGTCATGCTGGCCACATGACCACGGAAGTGTCTACGGACAAATGCCGGCTCTTCGGCTTTGAAACGGAGATGAGCACCGCCCCCTAGAGTTGGACACGACTTAATGTCAAGGGAAACCTTTACCTTTACCTAAGGCACTGCAACAGAATCTTGAAAGCCCGTCAGAGCCCCTTTCAATTTTAACTTATATCTAGCATAATCAAGGGGGAGTTGTTTTAAGTTTCTCATGCTCTCTACTTTTTCCAAGACTGAGATTTCTTTTGTAATAGTTCCACATTCTCTTGATATTCCATTAAGATACTCTAAATCACTGATGGAGAACCCTACCAGCACTAAATTTAGAGCTCCATTCAGGTGAAATGGTTAGATTTTCCACTGTTGTCTGCAATTTTTTTAAAAGCAAGAAATAGTTTACATATGAAAAAGCATATATCTTTTACTGCCACTTTCTAATTGTCCCTTTTGGGGGCACTGTATTTTTCTATTACATCGCCCTTTTTGCAAACTCGTTTTTGTATTTTGTTTTCATGAATATAGGCATTTTTGTCAGCCTTTCTTTATAATATGTGTGTGTGTATAATAAAATTGGGGAACGACATTGCACAATTTGGAAAATGGCGACTATTGAAGTATCACTCTATATTCAGTCAGAAAGTATAAATTGGGCAAGTTTGCATTAAAATGCAAAGAAAAGGCATATCGCTGCTATTCCTACCATTTAGTGTTTCTGCTGTATCAGCCCCTGAAGTCCATCTTGGCAAAGGCAATTTCTAGGAGCAGCAGCCAGAATTTCTATAGCCTCCAACAGTAGATGGTGCTGGAGGACAATTCTGAGAGTGCCTTGGACTGCAAGAAGATCCAACCAGTCCATCCTCCAGGAAATAAAGCCAGACTGCTCACTTGAGGGAATGATATTAAAGGCAAAACTGAAATACTTTGGCCACATAATGAGAAGACAGGACACCCTGGAGAAGATGCTGATGCTAGGGAGAGTGGAGGGCAAAAGGAAGAGGGGCCGACCAAGGGCAAGGTGGATGGATGATATTCTAGAGGTGATGGATTCGTCCCTGGGGGAGCTGGGGGTGTTGACGACCGACAGGAAGCTCTGGCGTGGGCTGGTCCATGAAGTCACGAAGAGTCGGAAGTGACTAAACAAATAAACAACAACCAACAGTAGAATTATCAGCAGAAGCAGAATGATAGCAGGTGACGGTTCTCTTCCTTCCACAATCTGTAGTCCTCTTTCCACCCTTCCCAGCTAATTGCCATGCTAACTTGGAATTCTGGGAATTGCAACCCCACACATCTGGGAAAGCAGATTGGAGAAGGCGTGTTCAAATCCATTGAAGTCCTGACGACTATGCATTTTTCCCAGTATTGCCTCCGGACGGTTAAACGTGGGAGTGGTTCTATCAAGATGACTTTAACAAATTGATTACACAATTATGAGACAATATAGGAGAAAGCCTTAGCAAGTCCTTTATATTACACTCCTGTACTCAGCTTTCTTTCTTTTTATATTATTTTTCGTTGCTCATGGGGAGACCCTGGGCAATTTTCAGCACCATGTCATCCATAGGGCAGGGGAGAAAGAAAAGTGCATGATTTCTAGCTCTCTGTTATTGATAATGGGAACTGCACAGATAATGCTTTACTGAAAATTTACTCCTAGACTGTGATTTCAATTTAGCAGGTAGACCGAAGCAACAATAAGTAACAACAGAGTTCCTTCCCTGCAGGAACATTCAGAGGTCATCACTCAAGTCCTTGCTATTGAATATATGATTGCATTATGCTCCCCAACAACAACAACAAAAATGCGAAAATAGGGTTGGAAATTGCAAGGTAAAACAGAAAAGGCATCATCTGTTATACTGCTCTGCTGTTGTATAGCAGAATACCTCCTGTTTAATTATGAGGTGGGGAAAACTACACAGAGTAGTAACATTAATCACTGAAGCACTGTTACTTGGAAAAAATTCTCCCTGTCTGTATATTACCCTTCATTTCCAACCCGCTCCAATTTGGTGCAATCACCTCTGAATTAATAGAAGGAGTGGCAGAGTTACAGTTCCAGTTTCCACTCAGCTGCTGACTAGGAATGTGGCGGAAATTCATTTCATTTACATTTGAATACAAGATTATTGCATGTGACATTTTGAACCAGCACGGGAACTACAATTCTGCTTTCAGAATTCTCTGTCTTTCACTGTGCAATTCACAAATTAAAAGAAAAGGGAACTTGTACTAAGGAGATGTGCATATTCATGAAAATAATCTATGGAATACATCACATTCTTTGTTTTCCTGCTTTTCTGATGATTCTGATTTTTACTGGGACAGTATCTTCTCCTTCTTTTTTTGTAATCTGTTCAGTTGTGTCCGATTCTTGGAGACTGCCTGGACAAGTCCCTGCAGTTTTCTTGGCAAGGTTTTCCGGAAGTGGTTTGCCATTGCCTCCTTCCTAGGGCTGAGAGAAAGTGACTGGCCCAAGATCACCCAGCTGGCTTTGTGCCTAAGGTGGGACTAGACTCTCCCAGTTTCTAGCCTGGTGCCTTAACCACTACACCAAACTGGATCCTCTAGTATCTTCTTAGTTTTTATTTATTTGTCCCGATGGGCTGGGTTCACATAACAAGTTAAGCCATAAAGCAAGTAACAAGATTAAAAGAAATCAAGCTGTACATATTGGGCTGCTTGATTGTCACTGACCTCATTATAGGAATTATCTCCCTGGAAATTTTTTCTTTATTTGCTATACAAACTTTCTTAAGCCCTTTTTAGTCCAATATTCAGTTTTCTTGATTTGTTGCCTGTTAACAAAACAGTTTCTGTAACCTGTTTGTTTTTATTTGATTGACTCTATATACTGCTTTGTACTGCTTTGTTTAAATCTTTGTAGAGTCTGAAATCCCTATTTTTTGGCGGGGGGGAAGCGGGGTGGGAGGTATGATACAATTGAATATGAACAAATGCATTATGTAATTGTCCAATTTACATAGGAAGTTTCTATTTTTTCTGAAGAGTGAGAGAACAGATTTGTTATTGCCCCAACCAGTATGTCTGCAGGAGGTTTAAAAAGTCAAGATGGCAGCAGCTTTGATTGCAACAGGAAATGGGATGTTTGGGATATTCAGTAGGTTAATAGTGATGCCTGTACTAAGCAAGAAGATCAATCAGTTCTTTTATGGTGCAGCCTTCTCACTTTGTAAACTTTATTTAGTTTGCTAGTTTGGGCACATTTGCTTCCCAGTAGATGGCACTCATTACTTGCAGATTCCAAAGCCTCTCCCATTCTGTTTGTCATTAGGGGAATGAAAGCAGCTTATCATCTCTTGCAAAATTAGCCATTCCAAACCAGTAATCACGAAGTGTGGATCCATTTAATTAGTGTCCTGTCAACATATGCAGTTGCCCTTTCTGACCGGTGTCCATATGCTGGGATCCGACATGCTTTCTGCAGCGTGTAAAGATGGAAATCGGGTGTGAGCAAGGCCTTTGCTCGCTCTGCAGGAACATAAGGAACTGATTCTCTCTGAGCCTTCTTTCCGCTGCAAATGGTTCAAAGTCTAGCTGCGTGTAAATCAAAGCCAAGTGGCAAACACCCTTATTAGCTCTAGAATGGACTACTGCAGTGTGCTCTACATGGGGCTGCCTCTGCAATTGTGTGAAGTTGCAGCTGGTGCAAAATGCAGGGGGTTGACTGCTGGCAAGTGAGACCTGTCATTGTCATATAATACTCCTTTTGAAAACATTGCATTGGCTTTCAATCAGCAGTGACCTCACAGTGCTGAATGAAGGAGGGGAAGGGGGTCAGTCTGGCGTCTATAGCGCTGTGTTAGCCCTTCTAGGTAGGCCAGGTCAAGAAATAGATACTGCAGATATTCCAGGAGTACTACTTTGTTGTTGTAGGGAGTATTAATGGAATGTGAAAGTCGCAAAGACAACAAGGTCAAGGTGGGGCAATTCTGAGTTTCTTTCTTGTGCTTTCTACTTTCCCAAGGCTGAGCAACTGCTTCTCTTCTCTCTCCTTCTCAAGATCAGAGCTCAGTTCCTCTACATCACTGTTTCTCAACCTTGGCAGCTTTCAGATGTGTGGACTCCAACTCTGGGGAATTCTGGGAGTTGAAGTCCACACATTTGAAAGATGCCAAGGTTGAAAAACATTACTCTACTTGCTCCACAAGTCCCACCTCTTTTCTACATCTTTTGTGATGTCACAGGCACATCCCAAATGGGTGGAGCCTGCAGCAAGAATTCCTGTGAATGCTGCTGCTCCAACAGGCTTCCAAGTCTAATCCAGACTGCTGGTTTTAACCTTCAAAGCCCTTTATGGTTTAAGTCCTGTGTTCTTGCAGGACCACCTCCTAGGATAGTCCAATCAAGAAAACTACCTTCTTCTGGAATGTATTTCTGACTTCCCCATCTGGCCTACAGCCCTGGAATTCCCAGGTCGCCTCCCATCCACATATTAACCAGTCCTGTCCCTGTTTAGTTTCCAAGCCTAGGCAAAACGACACATTTCTGCCACTCGCAGGAGTGGTCATACTATTTTTGGAGAAATAAACCATAAAACAGCTTAATGTGACGGCCTGTGTCCACAACTTGCTGAATGACAAATTACCCAACTTTATTTTAACGTAGTCTTGCATGGGGTGCAATCCCATCCTGTATGCACGTCAGCAGGATACTAACTTTATTTTCTTTACACAAAAAGCCCCATTCAAGAATTGAGTCTCTTGCAGTCATATATTTCAATATGGAGTGGAAAGAGAAGAATCTAGTGAATCTTCCCAGCTTCTCTGCTGGCACTCAATGCTCAGGCCAACCTTCAATCATTCAACCAGGTTCAGTTTTGATTTCTGATAGGATGTGTGTATTTTCTGGCTCCGATTCTCTCTTCTGTTGCTTTGTAGTGAGGTTCCACAAGCTGGAAGTACAACAGGGAGCCTGTCTCTGGAGCGAACCACTTCAAACGCTGGAAAGAAGAGGGATGTATGTGGTAAATGTTTGGATATTTCTATATGGAGAAAAGTATCTTTGCCTAATTAAAGAAGGGACATGCATGGGCATAAATTCACCTGGGATCCTTCCCAAAAATGCCTGCTAAGTAAATCTTGCATTCTTGTATTAATCCAAAGTTTTCTCAAATGTGTGGGGCCTTTGCAGACAACTGCCTCATATTTCTCATATGCAGTGTCCTTGGGCTCCTCCAAAGTCTGCTTTGGCATATCTCACTCTTTTGCTTGTGGAAAAGTCTGTGATGGATTTCTCTGACATCCCAAATATGTACTGAATAATACCTACTGCTGTGCACAAGGATTACACACACACACACACACACCATTTGGCAAAATAGGGCATTCAGTTGTGACATGACTGTTCCCCTGTGGCCTAAAGTAACACAGCCCACAAACAGCTGTCCTTCTTACATCTTTCATGGCTGCTTTGGGGAGATGTAATACCTCCAGGCTGGAAGCTACTGAGAAGACAAAGTGCATGGCAGAGAAAGAGGCAATTGTCTTGACCTTATATCATTTCCTTCCCTTTTACCTTGAAAAAACGCCCTTCTAAACAGACCAGTCAACCCAAACACACCGCTGATATAAAAGTTTGAATGGAATCTGCCTGTCAAAGTAATGAAACCGAGAAAGTTTTTTTTGCCAGACAGGTATATCATAATAATCAGTGCATTATGGATGTCCCCTGTGCCTGGTGCACTTTATCACATCAATAAGAGCTGCAGCATCATCTGGAATGGCTGTATGTGGGCTGTTCAAATCGTTCCATATAAAACGATGCCATTACTACACCAGCCAGGAAAACAAACCTCTGACAAATCATAAATTCCCTCCAGGAGTTTTTCAGTTTGGTTGCTTCCAATCTTTCAGGGTTCTTTGTGGTTTCAATGCTGCCCTTGGAAGGAATATATTTCAGCACTGTCTTGCAGAGGCAGAAAGCTCCCATCCCTTCTTTAAACCTGGCTGCAAGCTCTGTGCCTCTGAAGAACTTCTCTGAGACATTCGACTGAGGGTTGGGCCAGCCCTTCGCAACAAGTCATGGCTTCCTTGAGCGTGCTTGATTGGAGAAGGAACAATTGGCTGGGTTCACATACTACCTTCAATCATGGTTTAGAAGCTAGAATAACTGGATTTACACTCCCCTCTACCCCATAATGGGATCTGCTGAGTTTTGGCTTAGTGCTTGTGTGAGTTCAGTCGTTGTAGCATGCAAACTATGGCAGTTGTTTAGTGGCCAAACCTATTTAATTATTGGTTATTCAGTAAAACATCATGGTAAAGAAATCAGAGTTTAGTTCAAATTGCACTGTGGAAATTTGATCATTTCCCCCCTGAATTTCAGTTCCAGGATCTGCTGGAGAGTATGCTTGGCCCAAAGACCAGAGATTGTCTATCCCCCGTTTAGCACATGTTAACATAGCCTTTGGGTTCAAGCAACAACTGGCCATGGCCAGGGTCTCATATGTTAAGCCATGATTGAACAAACCACTTTATAACTTCGCATTTTGTGAACGAAGCCAATGGGTGATATGGTTTCATCAACACAGCCTCTTCCCAACCTCTCCAATGGTGCTTCCTAGTATAGTGAAAAAGCAACTTTGTTCATATATCGTGTGGCTAAACCATCATGTATTTTGTTCGGTTCTCTCTCCAGCAATGTGCGGACCATCCTGTTACCCGCAGTTAGCCTGAACACTGTTTCCTGAAATAACTCAGTTTTTTGAGCTTGTATTGTACACTGAATCAGAAATGAGCCACATGGACTGACTTCATATAACATGCAAGTGTAACATGTAGGTGGCCAGTTGGTGGTTTAGTGGGTCATGTGAACAAGGCTGCTATGCAGCAGGATTGTCACAAAAGGTCCAGCCTGTGACCTGCAGACACATTTAGTCTGCAGATGTACGTTGAGAACTTTCTCTTCAGCTGGGGCCTTGTGAATTGAAAGAACGACTTCACCTCATTTCCCCTGGATTTAAATTGTTTTATATTTTGTCTGATATTACTGTTAATCACTTTGAGGGTCTTAGGGGCACAAAAGGTGGCTTATACGCAGCAATAATAAATAAATACAGATGAGTGATAAAGAGCAAGCTCTTTTTTCCTTCCAAATGCACTCTGTCCACTTTTCCCCATAAAAACCAAAACCAAAACCAAAACAACCAATCCTTGGCCATATTCCTCCATCCAAATATTCTCATCGTCAGAAGGCATTTTGCCCTTCTTCCTAACCAAAGTTGCCCAGCACTATCTGAACAATAATCTGCAAAGGCAGAATTTGGTATGTGCTATAAATATGAGAAAGCAAGAATATCATGGTTCCCTCTTCCCTGTTTTTCCAAAGTTGGAAGAAAATAATTGTTGAGAAATCTTGGGAAGGCTAGAGAAGTGTTGACAGAGGCTCAGAAAATATAGGATTTATAGAAGTTCTTTCAGTAGGGAAATGCAATGTCTTCTTCCTAATGTTTGCAGTGATTTCTACCACAATGAAAATAGTCATTAAAGAGCTGAAATAGGTATCTATGAAAGCAAGCAAAGCCTACAATTTTCAAGTGTTTTCCCGCTTTACATTCAGATTAAAAGCATGATAACTTGACTTTGTGTTTGAGTGTGTTTAACAAAACACACTGCATGCGTTCATACAACCCACTAGTCATGAACTAGCCAAACCCATTTTTGCCCAAGGTGTTGTGTGCATCTAGCCTTTGGAGTTAGTTTCCATCCTTGGTTATGCTTGAACAATGTATTAACCCATGGTTTAACCGAACTATGTTTTCCTCAAATAATCCAGCTGATGGGTTTGCAGAGTGCCTGGGTGTCCACAGGGAGTGGATTCAAAAAAGTCAAGATGGCGGCCACAACCATGAGATCAAAACCCAGTCTTTTATCTGCAATACACGTAAAAAGGGGGCAGAGTTTTGATCAAAATGGTTGTGGCCACCATTTTGACCCCTTTGCAGATACACTGCTGCATAATAACCATTCCAACCGGGCTAAGTTTGGCTAGTCTGTAGTTTAGCATGTTTTGCAAACCGCAGTTAACATTTTATAAACTGGATCCAGAAAATTGGACAAATTCCATATACCATAGTTACATGAACTATGTAAGAGATGACCTTAAGAGCAGAAAGAAAGCTTAGTCACCCCAGTGCAATTATTTCTAAGCCTGGACTTCTTCAAACTGAGAAATCAGCGTTAGGGTGGTGAGTGATCTTTATTAAACCTTTATGCCGGCTGATCTGGATTGCAGCTACCATCACTTGTGCTGCAGATGCAGAAGCAGAGCAGAGGTTAGGCTCACATGATGATGAACACCAAACTTTTTGTTTGGCCAGTCCTATGGCTTCTATCTATTTACTGTGTATATTTATGCAGAAATGTATATGCTGCCTGCTCCAAAGGCAGTGGGTAGTTATAGGACAGAGGTGACCCACTGGCAACCAAGGCCCACACTGGGGCCCCAAGGAGGTCCAGAGTCCACAAAGTCTGTTGCCAACTAGCCAGAAACCCCCCTTTGCTCTGTTTGGCCTTGCTGTCTCCTCTGTATGTGAGAAAGACGGTGTAGAAAAGAATGGGAGCATTGGTCAACTTGCTCACGATGGTCTTAATTCATTTCAAAGCTGGGAATCAATGGAAGGGAAGATATGAGCATCTCTGCTCATGTACATGAGTTCGAGCTTAATAATTAAATAATTCAATGGATTAAAAGAGTGATTGGATGCGGTTTTCACCCCCCACCACCACTTTAAACATCTTTTCATGTCATTCTGCTCTGTTTCAAACATGGTATTTGAAAGCTGGGCAGTTCTCACCTGATGCAGTTCAAATGCTGTTGGTACATGGGAGCTGACCATTATAACTATGCAGCCTAACTTGTGTTTTGGACCCAGAACCCCCAGGTCAAAGAGGGCTGGTGTCCAGGAAGAGCTATTGCCAGTTGGAGCAGATTGTGCTAAATGTTGGAAAATGACGGTGACTAAATTAGTTTATTTTGCCCCCAGCACACTCCCTGTCAATCCCTAGATCCAGATCAGAGCACGCACACACGCCACTCAGTTCTGCTAGCAAAAAAATATAGTTTGATGTTTATTTATTGAACATGAACAAACATCAAAAACAGTTAATTGGCAAAATGGGACAAAAAACAGATGAAAGCAGGAAGGGAGGCAGACAGGAACAACAGGCATGAGATAAAAGGTATGAGGCTTAATTAACAACGGTCTACATTCTCAATACATTTACATCAAAAGGCACAGAACTTTCCAGAGCCACTAGAAACAAAACTGTGGGTAATTAGCAGGGACAGTCCAAAAAGGAGGGGCCTTTGGCTGTTCCAGCTTTAAGAGACAATAGAGATGGAAAGTAGGACACTCGGTGATCCCTCCTCTGTTCTGCACCATGAATGAAATAATTTGGTGGGTGGGGATGATACTTCCAACACTAAATAGTCCAAGTTAGAGTAACAAATATCTGCAAAGCGAGCCTTACTGTTTGGACTCAGACTCTGTGTCCTTATGTGTCACTGGGGCTTAAAAACAGTTAAAAACCTCCTGAGCTGAACTTGACTTTATAGGACTCCAATGGACACAGCCATGCAGTTGCTTTGGCAATAACAATGTTTGCCATTGCCTTTTTCTACACTTTTGTCTTTCCAGTCTAGCCTACTACCCTGGGATTCCTAGTGGCCTCCCATCCAAGATCTAACCAGGCCCAGTCCTGCTTAGCTTTCAAATTCAGACAAGCTTGATCAGGTCCTGGCCTCTGCTAAAATCATGTACAAGATACTGATTTATAAAATGATATATGGCTTTGAGATTATAAGCTGGATTCAGACTTCACCCTTGCTTGAATGGAAAAGCATTTCATGGGTAGAACTAGGATCCAGTGGGCTTGCTATTCACTCACTGGTGCTGGGAAAGGGGCCCTGAATTTCTCTGGATTCCTGTGCAAATCCCTAGTGATGTGCAGACTGGGTCAGATATGATTTGAATGGTTGATTTGGGTTTTCAAACTGAGTGAATCCATTTTAGCAAAGTTATTTCTGCACAGAGACATCTAATTCAATAATTAGATCCACACAGACAAACCTATTCAGGAAGTTGATTTGATTCAGGTATTTGGTTTGCCTTCAACATGAATCTCCAAATCAAATCTTTGCAGAGTTCTTCTACTTCCCATGCTGTTTTCCACCTTTACAAAAAAGTCAAGATGTTGGCCACAACCACACAATCCAAGACCCATACTTTTTTTACATGCATGGCCATCATCCTGATTTTTTGACCTCTCCCCCCGCCAATCCCCTGGGTCAAGGCCCAACTTAATGGGCAGAGAACTTTCTCCTCCTTTCATATGATGCCAGAAACCCAGGCTATACAATGATGGCTTTGTACATTCAGGACATATCTGGGAAAAAAAAAGAAAAAGTTTTGCTTTGGGCCTGGATTTTCTGTAGCTCTGTTTTTCATGGCTTAGTATTCTACTCCAGAGGTAGGCAAGCATTTTGCACCAATGGACATGTTTGGGAATTTTGAGAGCATGTCATGGGCACACTACATGTCTGCCATGACAAGGCTTGTGCATTCACAAAACATCTGCCAAAGTCTCCATGGCTGAATAGAAAGAAAGAAAAAAAACCCCTTTCATGAGAAGGCCAGCTCTAGATGGATATGTACAACAGCAGGCATAAATGTTGAATATAAATTGATTTTTATCCCTGCATTTTAAATATTCACACATTTAAGGATCCAAAGCCCTGAATTTTTTCTTGGGAATAAAGTGGATTGATTTTATTTTGTTTTGCAGACAAAATGAAAGTATTTTTAAAAAAATGTAGAGCACCGTTGGGTGGAAGTGGGGGTAATGCAGCTCACTGAGGTGTAAAGAGCTTAGCCTTGGCAAGGTGGGAGTCTGCACTTGGCAGATGGTATGTCCTTGTGCAGAAATAGAGGAGGCGGCTTATGCTGGGGTTGTAAAATAAACAGGCCTCGTAGATGTTGCTGTGAAAGGGATCAGAAGTGTTGCTGCTTAGAAGGAATAAGAATATGGATGCACACACACACACACACACACACACAGACACACACTCATGCATAAACACACCCAGAGGCACCTCTGTCAGTTTAGGATAGCCTTTAGTGGAGGACTAGGCATTGAGTGCCTATGGTACTGGAGAATGTATTATTCCCACTTCCAATTTGTATACATGTGTACGTTTCCAAAGAGTGGAGTCTACTTTTTCGTTCCTATTGTTTTTTCCGAAATGCTAGCCTTGTGCTTATGACACCTGCTAACGGGCCAGGAAGTTAAATATCAGAAGAGGAATAAGTGTGCTTTAAGTGTCAGGACCACTAGTTTCTAGCTGTTGCACTTCCCCCATGCTATCCACACCCCCAACAACCGCATTTTCCAGCCCCTGCAATATATAATATGAATGAGCAAAGTTACTGGATGATGCACTAGCAGGCAACATCCACAATCAATGCAAAGAATCTCTTGGAAGTACTTTGCAGTTTTCCCCCAACAGTCAGTAACGGTATGCCTGTTTTGTGTGTGTATACACTATGTGTGATGATTGCCTATTCTAAAACACTCTCAGACTCATGAGCAGGAATGCAAAGATATCTGATTTATTAAAGAATAGTATGCAGGATCACAAAGAAAGCTGAGAATGATAAAAGCGCGCCAAATGCAAACTAAAAACCCTCGGTGCAAATGAGATCCCTCCCCCCGTAGAATCTTCCCAAGCTCACAATCCCAGGTGCTCCTAACGGCTTCTGATGGTCTGCGGGAAAAGTCCTTGAGCAGAGCACATAACCCAAACACATTCCATTGTAATGAATACAGATACAGAGCTTGGCACAAGGTTTCACAGCAGCTCCCTCCCAAACAGAAACACGCGTCAGCACCATGGCATGTGAAACGTTACAATGTACAGTGCACATTGAAACAGTGAACATGACACTATGTATGTATGTGTGTATACACATATGTATGTATGTGTATACACACACATACTGTACATACATATAATTGAACTATGATTAACAGTTCTCTCTAGTTCTCATGAAGATAAAGGGAGGGAGGGGGGAAGCACATTCAAACGTACAAGACTGATGTCAACCCTTCAAAGATGGCCAGACTAGGAAGCCAGAGTTATGAATGCTAATACTACTTTATTATAAGGTTATAGTAACAGAATCTTCCAAGTCTGAATGTGCTTCTCCCTCCCTCCCTTCAGTTCCCTATGAGAACTTGGGAGAGCCTTGTCTGAGATGCTTTCTTAGGTTACCGTTCTGTCCCAGACTCAGATTTCTCTTATCTGACCATTGCCTCGATTGCAGCTCTTTCTACTGTTCCTCAAGGTTATTCCTAATGCCCATTACAAGATGGAAGTTGCAATCTTACAATCAGAACCTCAGTCCTTTTTTATGTGGAACACAGATAAAACAGGGCCAGAACTTCAACCATGTGATTGTGGTCACCATGTTGACTTCCCCTCTGGAAAGGGGTTCTCTCCCCAATTTGCTTTCCTTCGAGTTATCCTAATTCACCTTTACAAAAGAAGGACAAAACTTTTTACCAGATCTGAGAGGCTTGATTTTGTCTTTGGTAAGAGAACTGATGCTAATTTGAAGCATTTCATTTCACAAGAGAGAGAGAGGAAAAAAAGAGGATTCTCTTATTTTAAAGGTACATTGGACTGGCTCCTGCCTAGAATGATGCATTGATTTTGTATAACGTTGCCATAAAAAATTCTCCCAAAGTGAAATTTGATAGGATCCAATTTTGAGGAGGTGAGCAGAGAAAGGTCTCCTCAGGCAAAACACCTGTGAACTTGCAAGAGAAGCCAAAAGAATTTTGCTACAATCAGTTGCATTTCTCACAGCCGTTTCAGTCCATCCTTGGAGCATCGGTGAATTATGCCCAAAGCTAACACTGAAGCGCATTCTGAAAATCTTCCTTGGGTGATACATTCCAGGGGAATCCTAACTGATTAGTGTTTATGCATGTTCATCCATTTACAAAGGAGAGATTGGAAAAAGTTGATTCTGCTACTGTTTCATTTCTGACTTGAAGACATTATTATTGCTTCTTCAGTTTTAATTGAACATATTTAATAGGACTCCTGGATTACAGTGCAAACATGTAAATCATCCATCAGAACCAACAATCCTATCAATGTTGTGATGCAGCTCTCGATTAAAAAGGAGAGGAGGAGATGGGTATTAGAGAATGTTGTGTACAAAGAAAATCATGTATGTCCTCAAATGCATACATCAGGGAAATTACTGTACACAGTGCATATGCTAAGGAACATTGTAATGTCATGCCATGTTTGTTATACTATCTTCCTCTGACAGTGGTGTCCAAAAGAAGAACGATTGTGACAGTAAAAATGTCAATTGTAAATCAAGACAATTAAAATAAATAATAATAATACAAATATCAATAGAAAGACGATTGAAAATGCAGTCTAAAAGCAGGCTGGGCTTGGAGCAATTGATAAGCTACAAATGTCTGGGTGAAAAAAAAGTGATTACAGTTGTTTAAAGGAAACAACCTGTACTTTCCTCCTGAAAAATAAATGCAAATGTTTGTGCATGTCTTTGGATTTGGGACGTGGTGGTGCTGCGGGTTAACCGCTGAGCTGCTGAGCTTGCTGATTGGAAGGTCGGCGGTTCAAATCCGCGTGACGGGGTGAGCTCCTGTTGCTAGTCCCAGATCCTGCCAACCTAGCAGTTCGAAAACATGCAAATGTGAGTAGATTAATAGGTACTGCTTCAGTGGGCAGGTAACGGCGTTCCGTTTAGTCATGCCGGCCACATGACCATGGAAGTGTCTACGGACAAACGCCGGCTCTTCGGCTTTGAAACGGAGATGAGCACCGCCCCCTAAAGTCGGACACGACTGGACTTAATGTCAAGGGAAACCTTTACCTTTTACTTGGATTTGCAGACATCTGCAATGATTGGACAGAACAGGCTTCTGATGGAGGAGATGTGACGTGGACCTAAAATAGGCTGATTTATGCACACCTATTCTTCATCCATGAAGTCCATTCCTTTCTCTTTCTGCCCTGTAGTGCAATAAAAAAATAATAATCCAGATGAGAATTCACTCTAAAATACACACATCAAAAACATTTTCTATCAAAATAATACATCTCTAGATACCATTAATTTTAACAGGGCATTTGAAAACATATCCCCCTGCATCTCTTAAGCTGAATACACTGTCAGCACATTCAGGAAATCTAAATACTGTAGGCTAAATCACTTCTGATTTCCACGTTGGTTCAGAAAGTACATATTATGTGTGCATAGCTTGTATCAGGGTTTGCAGAGACAGAATTTCTCAAGCATTCTTAGTGCATAAGAGTCACATAATACTCTTTCTGACACATGGGAAGTAAGCAATCCAGGCACTGCTCAGGGGTTCACCCACTGCCGAATAATATTGTGTGAGATAAGAGGGACATGGTGCTTGTGGGCTCCAGCCACTGTATCTTGTTTTTTAAAATTAGGCTCCACTGTTTTCCAGGTTTGGGGAGTTGACTATCTGCAGCAGGGAGACTGCCCTACCTTCCTAGGTTCCCAGGCAATTTAGCATCTTGTACAACCAGAAGCCCACATGATATTGAGCTTCACCCAACAGCAGGACTGGAACCAGATAGACAACCTCACAAGAATCTAAGAACTTCTGATTAGTACTTAGGAAGTCATAACGAAAGAATGCCAGCAACAGCCTTGTTTTGGGAGCAAGCCCTGTATATAAAAACAAGATTAAAACTCTTTGGCATCTCTTTCCCGTTCCTGTTCTATTTAAGGAGTGGCCATCTTTTGCACAGAAAGCAGATTTCCACCAATGCCTTGTTTTTGCAATGGTCAGATTTGCTCTTATCTTGCTTCTCACTGACTGTGTGGGAACTAACTCTTTTCCCTGCAGTTCCTCCAAAATGGCCATGGTGGTGAGTGATGAATGACAACAAGGAAGGAGGTGTGTCCTTAACCCTGTTTGTAATATCTAAACAGGGTCTCTCCTCTCCTCTCCTCTCCTCTGCCAAGTTATCTTTTTTCCCATTTCTTTTGCATCCAGTTTTGTTTTCCTCTTCCACTTTCCTTCCCAGTGCTTTCATCCCATTTCCATCCTGCTGTTTTGTGGAGGCCTTGGTGCTCTCTGAGCTTCCTTGTTTGCTTGCTGACGTTTCATTACCTGACTAGGTAACATCAGTATGAGTGAGTGTGGGGCTTGCTCCCTGGTGGTTCCTGGATTGGGGTATTGTTTTCTACTTGACTGTTTATCTGGTGTTAATCCCTGCTTATCTGGGTGTTGGCTGCTGGAGAGGATGTGTTCTGGTCTTTTTGTTTCCTTCTTAGCTTTTTTATTGTCTCTTTCAAATGGGTTGTAAATGTGTGTTCGGTTCTAACTGGGAAATAGTTCAGTTGCTGGAATCTTTGTAATCCCATCCCATCCATCCATTTTAGTAACTCTTGCTCAAGCAAACTCTAAAGTGGGAATAATACTTGGAAAGAATCTTTTGGTTTAGGCAGCTGCTAAAAAGCCTGACACAGTGTAGCCACATGGTAAGAGTGGGGTGATTCTCTCCATCACCCCCTGAGCAAGTCACTCCAAAGAAGGTGGCCAGCCGTCAAAAGGAAGCCATGTGGAGCCACACAGCCAGGTTGACCCAGCAAGGTCCATCATGACTGAGCAAAAGGAACAAATATAGGCATATTACATGGATGATCGAAATGTCCATAACACTAACTCTTAAAAAAGACGCTTTTACAAAAGCCCTTGTATCGTTTTGCACGTACATAAACTAACCCATAAACGAAGTCAAAACAAGTCCAAAACTGAAGATATGGGAAAACCTTGAGGTCTGGCCTCTATTTATCAACTGGGGATATGTGATATCCCGGGTAATGCAACTGTGAATAATGGGGACCATCTGTATTAGCTGTTTTAGCTGTTTCAGACAACTTCTGATATTGGTGCTGCTGCTTGGAAGATGCCATCTCAACTTGCTTCCTCTGCCCATGCTGAGAACTCTGTCCAGCCCTCCATAAGGAGGATCTATGGATTTGAAGACTCACCCGCAGGCGGGTTAATTGGTCTCAGTGAGATACTAATATAAGCCTTTGTCCTCAGCACAGGGAATTACAATGGCTTCACCAGGTTCAGAGCTCAGAGTATAAATTAGCTTTTCCTGTTCAAATGCCTTTCAGATATGTTGGACTACATCTGCCAAGATCACCAACCTCTGGACAGGCTGGCTGGGGATTCTGGTGTTGAGGTCCAACACATATATGTAAGTAGGTGATTTTCATGCCCATCTCTGAGCAGTTGATGGCATTTCTTTCTCACAAAAACCAAATAGTCATATGCTGCATCTACAGATTCTGAAATAGACTTTTTGGACATAATAATTTCCTGTAGCTACCACTGTCATATCTGGGAAAAGGGTCATTTATCTTTTTTAGCAAAAGAAATGCTCTGGGGACTCTGCTTTTTCCTGATGCATCCTGTGCAGCAAAATTTTACAGCTAATTGAATAATGATCTTCTCCAGAATATAAATGTAGTCAGATTGGAACTGTAGAGCTATTCCTTAATTCCTTCACCTCCTTCTTAAATAAACGTAGTAGCTTTTCAGGCCCATGCTTGCTGACCTCATGACTGTTTTACTTAATGACTGATTTCTTATCTGCTTGTCACTGCTCTGCTACCATGAAGGTTGAGGTTTCAGGTTTAGGTGGAGAACCTCTTAGCTTAGAACGTGAATCTTCTTTCTATGAATTCCAATCCAGCCTAGACAGATGAGAAAGTTGATGCAAGGGGGCATCCTGGTTTCAGCTGACATTTCATAAGAGCACCTAGAGCCCTGTTCATCTGTCCCTTCTCTGTGTACAACTGATGTGGGCAGGGAGAAGCATGGCCTTGTTTTCTGATCCCGGGTCAGAACTCTGCAGAGAAGCTATTTCCAGACAGACCAGTGAGAGGGGCAGCCACACAATGATTGAGGCCTATATCTGAGAGCCAGTGCTGTAAAGAGTGAAAGGGGGAGAGAGGTGCTGACCTTAATACCTGGTTGAAAGTGTCATATCAGTAGAGGAGGAACTGAAGTAAATGACTGGAATGGGATTCAGATTTCTAGAGATTCTTTAGATAAACTCCTCAGGTGGGAGACAGTGATGGAACAGAGGTGGATTGGGTTTCATGCCAAGTAGCATGTGCTGTTTGTGTGAGGCTGGTGGGTTGGGGGCATGGTAGGTTTTGCAAAAATTTTAAGTTTTGAGGGAGAGGGTATGTAGGTTAGGAAGGCTTGCATAGGAAGGCATGTGCTTATGAGTGGATATTAGATTGGTGGGGGTAGAGTGAGTGCTGTTGGGTAGAATGGTCTGTGTGAGAACCAAACTAGGACTTCAGAAGTGCCCTGCACATGGTAGCCAGTGCTGGTTTGATGTCTGTTGGTCAGGACCTTATGGGGACTGGGGAAAATGAGGGTTCAATCAAGATGCTGGGGGCATTATGGTGATGGCTTATTTTGAGACTATGGTGGGAGAAGAAGGCACATCAGGCGTGTGGATAGGTCATTCCAGGAGGAGGTCTTGCACATTAAAGCAGTTTCCTTCTTCTAAGCTAGTTGCTACTACCCTGGGTTGAGGTAGCTCAGTTGTTTTCCTGCTGGTGAACACAAGGTTTGTACAAAATAAGATGCCATCCATCCATGATGTGATAGTAGATAAGCAAGCAAACCTGTCATATATAACTGAAACCTGACTGGGCAGTGGTGGGGAAGTAGCCCTATCAGAAAGCTGTCCATCCAGGTTTCAGGTCCTACAGTAGCCATGTGTCGAGGTTAGGGAGAAGTTATGGCTATGGTCAACCATGAAAACACTGCAATACCCTACAAGTGACTGCTTGCTAGTGCCATTATGTTAATTTGGTTTGCAGAGACAACCCAGGACTATTACCGATATACCAATTAACTCCAAGCCAAGGAGGGGATTCCAGAAGTGGCTTGTGATGTCATTGCTTCCATGATGACTATGGGCTTGTCCCAAAGAATTGGTGGGTCCAGTGCAATAGGCAATCACATTCTGGTTCTGGTCTTTACTTCAGGACAGATAAGACATGACCTAGATATGGAAGATATTAACATCTGTCCTTTGCCATGGTTCAATTCACTTTCTGATCAAAATGCAGATCACAGCCTCTCTGGACTTCTGCAAGGAGAGAGGACCAATGGGAATGGTCCATCCTAGGCACCTTATGGATCCGGAAGGTTTTGCAGACTTTCTTGCAAATATAGATGAAATATTGTGGTGGTCTCTCATGAAGGATACACAGGCTGCAAGTTTTCTCAGGATGAGAGCTTGTGGTCTCTCATGAAGAATGTAGGAAGAATGCACAGACAACTTCCTCGGGATGAGAGCCCCGATTCAAGCCGTAAGCTCTCTTTTATTATTCCCCCAGCTAAGCAAGTGCACTAAAACAGTAATTCACATAGCAGAAGGCTGATTGGTCTAAATAGCAATGCATACCTCATGTAACCCCCCTGATAGCCTCCTGGCACAGCTCAGGTTACAGCTCGTGTTGCCTTGTGAGGAAAGTTTTTGCTACAACCTTATCCACTATGGAAGTTCAAGGAAGGTTCAATGTAAATAAGCATCTCGCACAGCTGTCGTGGTTTGCCAACCAACAGCATAGCATACAATGCTCTCTACACATCCCCATAGTCACATGATTGCAGTCTGAGCGCTTGGTGCCTGGCTCATGATTACAACTTTGTAGTGGGCTGTATTTTGGTCATGTGACTTCAGACTTTCCCTGCTGGCTTCCCACAAGCAAAGTCAATGGGGAAGCTGGCAGAAAGTCAGAAGTCATGATCATGTGAAGTCCTTGCTTAATGACCTGCACAGTCCTCATTTAATGACTGCAACCGGGACTGCCGGGATTGCTGTCGCTAAGTGATGCAGTCATGTGACAGCATGCTTTACAACCACATCACTTAGCAATGGAGTTCTTGGTCCCAACTGCCATCTTAACCTGAGGATCCCACTGTGGCCCTTGACTGGGCTGCTGGTCCATGGCTTGGAGTTCTCCTGGACTCATTCATGACTCCTGGTGGAACAACAGGTGGAAGCTGTGGCCAGGGAGGTCTTTTCCAGCTCTAGGCGATGTCCAAGTATGCCCTACTGGAGCAGGATGCTCTAGTGAGAATAACTGATCACACACACCTGGACTACTGCAACACAATCTCCATGGGGCTGCTTTGAAGATAATTTCCCAGTATATATTGAGAATGCTTTTCTAACAACTGGTCTTATGTCTTTGAGCTCCTGAACTCTTGAGACACTGCTCTGCGGCCCTTTTTGCACCCTGCTGTGGTGGAATGATATCTCTGCATTGAAATGGAAATAAAAATAAAAATCTTAATAAAAAGTGGGCTTTACGTGGCCTTCATCATAGCGTCCCATGTTGCCTTGGATGACATAAAATCCATCTCCATGTAGCATCCTTTCTGGTGAATCATTTGCTAGCAATGTTCTTTTGTTCTTTCTGCCGGTCTGACTTGCTCAGCAGTGACCCAACTCTTCTGGGGATTGGATGCTTAGCTTTACCCATTGCAATTACCCAGAGAGATATTCCTCTTTGGTATCTTTAGTGACCAGGTACTAAGGAGCCTCTAGGAGGTGCAGGTGAGAAAGGAAATGAAATGAAACAACAGCACAACAGACACTGGAGTAGAAGAAGGCATTAAAGGGGCAGGCTGAATTGATAGACTTTCTGGTTTTCTTCAGGAAAGGCCTTTTATCTGTGCTCCTGCTGTGGCTTGTGCTGTTAGTCTGGGCCAAGGAAGACTGGAAAGAAAGTTTACTAAGAATGTGTAAGCAGCAGGTATCTCTGAGAGCAGAGTACAAAAGCATTTTTTTTCTCAAAGAAAAAAGAATGTGTTCTTTGTTATTAACACTATTTTTTTTTTCTGAGGGGAGATGGTGATCTTTCCTCAGGCCAAAAAAAGCACACCATATTTTGACAAGGAATTCATAAAACCTCATACAAATAGTTCTGCAAAACTGGCTATTGTAGAATCTCCAACTTTATGCCACTAGTCTGGGGCTCCTTCAGGAGAGGATGAAGGAAGGTTTTTGAAGTAGCAGTGAAGAGGTGGTGTGGTTGAGCTGCCATTCAGCCCCCCAGAAAACTTTTTTTAAAAACATTCTAAAGTCTTAATTTTCTTCCTCTTCCTTTCTTTTTCCTTCTCCTGCTGCTTTAAGAAAAAGGATGGGAATGGAACATTCTGGTCTGATGAAAAAAATCAGGCTCATGAGCAGAATTTATTTATTCATTTGCCAAGTACCTACCTGCCGCAACACAGACTCTTGGCAGTTCACAGCTCTCTGAATTAACACCACCATAAACATCCAAGAATTGTAGGAGTGGATATTGAGATTTATAAACCTCTCTCAAAGAATGCTGGGCTCTTTGTAGCTGGGAGTTTCATCTCATAACTGGGATCACTGAAAAAATTAGAGTTCTGGAGCAAGGCTATTATATGCACAAAGATGGAAGACTACAGAAATACCCATAATGGAGGAATGGATGGTGAAGATGGCTGAGTTTGCAGAAATGGCTGAATTGACTTGTTTGGGTAAGGCGGGGACTATAACTACTTTTATAAAAGACTGGGAACCCTTTATGGACTTTTTGCTGAAAACGGATAAAAATGAACTGGTGATTTTGGGATTTATTGATTAAACAGGCTTTTGTTATGGAAGAAGGGAACCATTATATGCAATTTGGGAGGGTGGAGATGGTAATTACTGTGTTTGTAACTGCTGCAAAGAAGATTGGAAGTCCCTTCTTTAGATGCTTTTTTTTTTTGGTTGTCTTTCACTTTTTCTTTTATTCCTTTATTCACATGTTCTTGACATACCACTTCCTCTGAGGAAGATTCCAGAAAATAATGAACCACCCCTAGAATGGCCAGCTTAACCTCGTTAGCTATTGTACGCAGTAGTTGATCTGGATAGGAACATTTCCCAAATGAAAGACAGCAGTTGGGTCCTGCCAAGTCATTTTTTTAGGGAAGGCAGAGGACTCAGCAGAAGACCACAAGCACATAGGAAAAAAGGGGGAAATGCTGGAAGGTACCTGTGCAGTGGCATGTATATATCCTGGATAGAGACTATAAAAAGAGGCAGGAAAAGCCAAGAAAAGGGGTTTTGGTATAACAGTTGCTGCAAGACATGCTACTGGAGAGGACATCACCTGGGAAAGGTGGAGTGAAATGGGGCTTGAAAGTCCAGAGATTTTATTTTATTTATTTATTTTCATATTTCTTCACTGCCCATCTCGTAATGACAGCTCTGGGCAGTTTACAACAGTTAAAAATAAAGAATTAGTGAAATGGGGCTTGCAAGGCCAGAGATTGCAGTCCTGAGATGAGGAGGAAGACTGGAAAGAAAATCCTGGAGCAGCTTGTGACCAGAAGAATGGACCGTGTGGTGTTTAAGAAGTTTCAGATCCTGGACAGTGGAAGTACGTCAGTTAAAGGCTTCGATCGGCAGTGAGGCAGCCAGGAGAAGTCACAGACATTCCATTGTGAGCCATAAGGAGGGAAAAAGAAGCCAAAATACAGGACAAGCAAAACTGAGGGAAGGAGAGGTGAAAGGTTGAGAATCAAAGTGTGTGAGTATGTGTGTACGTTGTTCTGTACTTAATGTGTGTGTGTGTGTGTGCACGCACACGTCTTTGGGGCAGTGTTGACTTCTGGTCACTGCCTGGACAAGTCCCTGCAGTTTTCTTGGCAAGATCTCGGAAGCTGTTTTCCCTTGCCTTCTTCTTCCTAGGGCTGAGAGACAATGACTGGCCCAAGGTCACCCAGCTGGCCTCATGCCTAAGACAGGACTAGAACTCACTGTCTAGTTTCTAGCCTGGTGCCTTAACCACTACACCAAACTGGCTTTCTTCTGTACTTATAGGTTTTGTACCTTATATTTTCACTTTCCCCTCATTTGTTTAAGAGCTGCCCATGTGTGTGTCTGTATCAGCTCCTTTCCTGACTCGTCCTCTGACAGTATGCACTCCCACACCTGCACACACATCCAAGACAAGCATCTAAACCCACTGTTCATATTCCTAACAGTCCAACATACAGCATAAGTACTTTGGGTGAATAACAGTTTCTAAGAGCATTGGGGTTTGGCCATCACTCATTCATGAAAGCCACATAGGCTGGAATTCTGGCTTTCCCTAAGATGTCAATGGGGCTGTGTGCGCGAAAGGGAGAAATCTCTTTTGGGAAATTTGGCAGGGAGATGCAGAAAGAAAAATTAGTTGCAGGCTCTCGCTCAAACTTCTGCAAGAAAAGGTACTTACAGGGTCTGTCTGTGTACCATGCTGTGTGTTGTTCACTCAGTGAAGGTCAAGGGGAGGCAAGCCTCAGACACAAGAACAGGCCAGGTTTAAATAAATAGTGTTTTACCTGGAAGTGGGAAATCTGGGTTTAATCCACCACCCTAAGTAGTAATGATGGAGCCTCAAATCTGCCTGTGGGGTAAAATGCTGGAATGATAGAGGCAACGTATCTCAAGACACCTCCATTCCTCCTATGACAGTCAGCCTTTCTGACAACCACAGATGGTCTCCTTTGGAAATCAACACTAGCTAAATGGACAAATGATCTGACTCAGGGTCTTTTCCCACTATCCAATGATAGTGATGGTGCTTGGCAGAACACCCTATCAGTATGATAGAGTGTTGCCATCACCAGTCCATATCATGACTCTGTTGCCTCTGTTTCGTGTTACTGCAATCCCCTGATTTCCATCCACGGTAATGAGTGACAAAGCCTAATGGATCATATATATCTTGAAGCTGCCTTTGGATGGTATCCAAACAAGAAGAAAAATTGTATGTCAACACCCTAACATCTCGTAAGACTCAAAACTCTGGCCACGTAAACCCTGGCTGTCTCTTCCTTCACATCCCCTGGAAGTCCTGCTCTGTTTATTAAATGAGCATGCCAGAGGGTCGATCTGTGATTCTCCACAGCAGGGTTTCTCATCCTTAGCAACTTTAAGGTATGTGGACTTCAACTCCTAGAATTCCCCAGCCAGCCATTGAAGTGTGTGGAGTCCACACATCTTAAACTTGCTAAGGTTGAGAAACCCCGCTCTACAGTATTTGCCTGTGTGGGAAATACGGACTGTAGAAGCTCCTGCTTCCTTACAGTTTCCTTCAGTAGGATCTTGTCCACCTGTACAGCCAAGGATGACTTAAACTTGTTTCACTTGCATGTTGGAATGAGATGGAAGCGATACCTGAGGACACAGCAGAGAAAAAGGTCAGTGAGGCATGTCTGTGCCATGATTAGGAAAGGCTTTCAGTGTCGGATAACTTCTGAAGCTCCTAAATAAGTCCAAAATAATTAAAATCTGCAGCAGTAGCAACAGCAGCTTTCAAACTTCCTGTCACTGGAGATCAACCTGGCTCAGCTATTTAAAGAATGAGATTTTGGCTTGAGGTCTGAGACCAACTGAGTTTAAAAGAAGCTCACTTGCCCTTCCTGATCTTAGCATCAGGGGCCTTTGGACTGTGTTTGCAGGATCTGCTTCCCAGGGTTTTGGCCCCAAGTCAAGGTGATTATGTGCCAACTTTGCCTCTTCACTAGGCCTTATACCTAATGGCTCAGGTATGATGGTGCCCTGCTGAAGGTGGTTGGCAGGGAAGATGCGGTCCTCATCAGCAAACAACATTTGCCATGCATCTGCCCTTGCTTGATGTGTTTGGAAAGAATGAATCCAGCCTCACTGATGTGTAGGAGATTTAGCTTTCTGTCTTTGAACAGAAAACAGAATCTTCTCAGGAGGCTTTGAGGTGAACATTATGCTGTATTATTCATGATGCTTCAGGCAGTATTTTTAGCAATGCTTATTATTGTTGCTTTGGTTTATATTGCTCTTCTACTTACCTCTATTTACTTTCATACTCCTGTTTGCTTTGTTCAGATGTTAGATGACACTAAAGAATGTTAAATCAAAGCCTTGAGTGAATTGAAACGTTTCACAATGTGTTCCCTATGTTCTGAGTCCATTCTGACAAGACGCAAACAGCAGCATAATTTTCTGACTTAATCTTTCATGTCCTGGCTTCAAATCAGCAGGCAAAGTGTGGGCGTGAAGCAGGCGCTTGGGGGGTGGGTGAGCAAGGCTTACAGAGGTGCTGGGCAGGATACACACCCACTGCAGAAGGAGTGGGGTGTTTAGGAGCAATGCGATTGCAGCGAGGCTTGTAAAAAGTCAGGAAGGCTTGTCTGGAGAGATGGCAGAAGACAGGCAGGCAACAGAAGAAGAGCTGGAGAAAGAGTGTCTGTGTGCACACCACCTTACTAGGGGCTTGAGGAGAAGGCGTAATTTTGTCATAGTCAAATATCACACAGTAGCTTGCAAAGTACCAAGGGACGAGCCAGAGACTTGGTCGGGAACACACCGAGGTCGAAACAAGGCAGGAGTCAAGAGCCGGAATTCAAGCGTGAAGCCAGATGCTGAAGTTGCTTCCAGCAGCAGAAGGCAGTCCCTGTGCAGTTTAAGTCCTCTCCCCGCCAAGTGTGCACAGATGAGGCTTTCCCTGCTCAGGGCTTGCCAATAATCAGGCACCGGGCTGGCTTGCAGAGTTAGCGTCTTGCCACTTACTCATGAGGTGCTTACTTTGAGATCAGGCACAGCGCCTGGTGGGACCTGATCCTCCCGCATCTTGCACCCTGGCTCTGAGGCCATGACATAATTGCTCCTAGCTGAAAGTATCAAAGAGCTCATTATTTAGACGTCTTTGTCCTCCTTGATTATTTGGAAGGCAGCCATGAATGGGACAAAAAGGTTGGAAAAATCTGTTAAGGAGGCAATACGATTTCCTTTCAAAGCAGACCTGGTATCAAACCTAGAACGTTAATAATATTATCCTAGGAGGGGCTTAATCCCACTTGTCCCCAAAACCAGCTCTTAATATTTTTCCTGCACCCCAGCAAGGTTGGCAACAGTCTAATCTTGGGAGGACTCCTGCCCAAAGAAGTGGGGCAGCCACTATCCTGTCCCAGGCCTGACAGGCACACGCACATGCACGAGGGAATACAGATCAAAAACTTTACTTGGTTTGAGTAATTACAGCAGTGGCAGGCAAGGGATGTACGCAGATGCACACATGATTTCAAACAGTCCCAAATCCCTTGGAAACTTACAAGCAAAGATCCCAGTACGCAAAAGTTCCAAGCAACAGGCAGAAGCCTCCTCAGGGCACAGTCCAGAGGTTGTAGAGTCATCGTAGGTCATCAGCCGGTCTGGGTTGAAAAGCACAGAGTTTTCACAGGGAAGAGTTCTGGGTGCAACAGATAGAGGTTCGAGTAAACAGAGCAGTGGTTCCCAGCAAAGGATTGTTTGCTAGTGGTGGCTCTAAAATAGAGCCCCACCAGGTTCAAGCAATCACTGGTGGGAACACCCTTGCCTGACAAAGAGCCATGCAGGCCTCTTCTGTTCTGCCTTTTGCTCAGCCCTGTGTGCCTTAGGACTGGGAGGAGTCCTGGATCAGACCCCACATCTTCTGTTGCTTCCAGCTGCTCCTCAGGCTTTGTAGCCCAGGGTTCCTCAACCTTGGCAACTCTAAGCTGTGTGGACTTCAACTCCCAGAATTCCCCAGAGCTGGCTGGGGAATTCTGGGAGTTGAAGTCCACACAGCTTAGAGTTGCCAAGGTTGAGGAACCCTGTTGTAGCCAAATCAGCCCCAGGTGCTCCCTATTGGTCTGTGAGGCAGGCTACTGTTCCACAGGGTCCTCTGAAGCCTCCTCCTCCTCCTCCTCCTCCTCCTCACACTCCTCAGAGTCAGAGCTGGCCATGACAACCACAGAGAAGGCCCTCCTCCATTGCCCTGATTATGACACTTCATTGGAGTAAGGTCCTGAAGGAAGCCCTCCCTTCCAGATTTTATTGGACAGGGAGATACCACTGGGAGCAGGCGGTTCCCAACATGCCCAGGTCCTCAGCCTTGTAGGGCTTTAAAGGTTGACAATCAGCACCTTGAATTGCACCTGGAAGCCAACCAGCGTTCAGTGGTGCTCTGCACATAGGACATCCTGGGCATGGAGCAGCTTTCGATCTGCTGGGTCCAAAACTTTTTTGCTCTCTTGACAAGCCTTAGGGTCTGCTCCTGCAAACCTAGGGACCTCCTTTCCTTTTATCCCCACAGCAGGTTGGTGTGGTTGGTTGGACTGAGTGGGACTGGCTCGAGTTCTCCAGTGGATTCAGTGGTCATTTCAATCTGTGTCTTCCTGTCTCAACCCAGCATTTTATCCACTGCACTGGCTGAATTCTATCTCCTGACTTCCGGAGGCTGCACCTTCTTTGCCACTGAAATTTCAAATTTGGGGAGTAAATTAAATTCCTTTCTGAGTGACTTCACTAGGCCTCCAGATTAAACCTCATCGTCTAACTGACTTCAAATTTATCCATCTTTCTGGTATTAGAAAACTAGAGTGTTCTTTGTGAAGGTTTATTAACAGTCATGCTCATTCTCATATAGATTATAGACCTCTTATTAATTCTCATGCAATGACGTCTTTGTGAAAACCCAGTCTGGCAAATCATACGGGAGATGATTAATTCAGCAAGCAAAAGAGCTTAAACATACCAGAATAAATCTTGAAATTCATTGCAGGTTGATGTTGGAGCAGCCTTTTAATGAAGGTATTAGGTAAATACGTATCATATGCAGTACCACAAATGCTGCTGCCATCACTGCTGTTTTAATTGCAAAAAGAAATGTTCACAGCCTTCAAAAGATTCTTTTTTCCCCAAAGAGACTTGACTTTGATCCTGTTTATTTTATTCTTAGGTCTGTTTTTCTACAGCATTTACTGGGGCATAGGCATGTGTGTGTGTGTGTGTGTGTGTGTGTGTGTGTAAAAGAACCTTTGGCCATCCTGGCTAGGAATTCACATGGTTGGAATCCAACACTCCCCAACACTGCAGAGCATCATGTTAGGGATGACATAGGAATATATTTTATACTCAACCCTAATCTACATAATGAAGGCTAGAAATTAGCTCAGTTGCATTTTCTTTGCCCAGAAGTCTAGGACAGTATTTCTCAACTTTGGCAGCTTTAAGACGGGTGGACTTCAACTCTCAGAATTCCCCAGCCAGCCTTGCTGAAGTCCACGCATTTTAAAACTGCCAAGGTTGAGAAACCCTGGTCTAGGGAGAAAGAAGGTTAGTGGTAGTTATTTTTATAGACACAGAGCCCCCTCTGAAGATGACTTCTTAGAACTTCTTGGATGGAACCTATTTCAAAGTACATACAATTGGTCATTCTATAATGGCAATAAAACTATAATAGCACAACCACTTAACTTTGCTCATGACAGGACCACCAGCCCTATTCCTATCATCCCATGGGCATTCAGGTAATCATTTCTCTCTAAACTGGGGCACATAAGTTTTAGGGTTGATTGCTGTCCTTTATATATAGGTGGTGTGCCAAAGACTGCACTCCCAAAGGATAAGATTTGGACAAAAAACAAGTTTGATTTAATTGCATATTATTAAAATACAGTCTAGTTGCTAGAATTGATATGATCACCCCCTACCCCCTGCCCTTCATGTAATAACTTCCCTTTCTAGTGTATTAAACATTTCAATTTTGTGGGGAGAAGTTTTGGGTTCTGCATTCAACAATTTGGGTGGTTCCAGGTAGCCTGAGGCTGCAGGTTTTGCATTGCTGGTTCTATTTTATTTTTTAAATTTTATCCTATCCCACCTTATCCCTCTCCCTCAAGGCTGCTCACATATATAAAAATCTCTAAAACAGACGATAAGAGGCAATAATTAAAACAGAATAATTTAAATAGAGTTCAAACAACCGACCCCATGCCAGGTGTTATGCCACTTCCAGATGATCACAGAAAGAGCTGTTTTTTTTACATTTTCAGACAAGAAATATTTAACCATTGCTGTTCTCTTGTGGTCAATTAGCAGCTGCAGGCCTTAATAGGTGCCTTGCATCATCTTTTATGGGCTTGCCAACTTATGTGCAATTAAGTTTGGATTGTGTAATAAAATGCAGTGACATTTTAGCCTGGAGTTTATGTCCCAGGAAGAAGTTCGGAACGTTATTTTTAGAAGGTTTCATGGGACCACAGAAGAGAAATCTTTTTGCTCCAGGTTGAGCAGGTGAAGACATAGGCAGGCAAGCCAATAGGAAGACAGTTAATATGCAAGAATTAAGTAGAGCTGCAGGATTTCACATTATTTCCTCTTCTTGCTGCTTTCTGCTCTAATTCTACAGAAAGCAGGAGAGACAAAGGATCAGGGGATTCTTCCCCTTCAGTTTGAAGGGCTTGGTGAAGGCTAAATCTTACCATTTTATTTACGCATCTTCAAAAAGAAGAAGGAGAAAATCCTGAAGAAGCTGTTAGTCAGGGATGGAGAGAAGGCAAAGCTTAGGCAAAGAAAATCTCTTGCTTTTCTGTTGAAAAGTGACATTCCAGCAGAGAATTCTTCTTCAAAAGAGGCTCTGACTTCCACCCCCCTTTTTTAATGAAATGGAGGAGCAAAATGCACTTTAAAGAATCATCTCAAGAGATGTCCAAACATCCAGCATTCTTCAGCTCTGAGCTCAGATGAACTGACATTAATAAAACAGTGTGAAAATTTCCAAAACCACATTATTTTTCTTTAAAACATCAATGGCCTTGGAGTCAAAATGACTGTATATACTAATATATGCCAGTGTTGTGCTCTTAATGTTTAGCATAGCTAGGGGCATCCAGGTGAGGGTGGGGATGGTAAAAAAGTCAAGATGGCAACCATGACCATGTGATCAATGCCCCACCCTTTTTACATGCATTGTGAGAGTCATGGCTGCCATCTTTTTTGACCTCTCCTTTTGGATGACCCTGGAGCCAACAAAGCAATAGAGTGCTCAGGGCCTCGCCTCTGTTAGACCAACTCATACCTTCCTTTGACTGACTACAAAGTGAAGTGGAGCAGGATTCTACCTCCTACCCTTGTACTCCTGCACTTGAGAGTGCAATATCTCATTTTCCATCTTTATTTACAGTATTCATCTCTTTTGATATTCTGCCTTACATTCAGGAGCACACAGCTGTATATAAAGTGCTCCTTCCTCCTATTTTTTCCCCATACCAAGAACCTTGAGAGATATTTCGGGCTGGGATAGAAGGACCTACCTGGTGAGCTTCTGTGGCTGAGGATGGTCCAGGCCTTCTGTGATGGAATGTGAGGGTGGCCAGGAAATTTGTACTTCAGACTTGCAAGATTGATATCAGCCCTCCCAGGTAAACCAGACACATCTTCCCTGCTGCTAGTACAGCATCTTTAATTTTTAGTCCATCTTTATCTTTAATCCATCCATCTTTAGGAGTCCCTCCTTGGGGGGAGATGGGCGGTGATACATTTGATAAATAAATAAATAAATAAAATCTTTAATATTTAGTCTTTAATCTTGTAAGCTGCCCAGAGTCACTATGTGTGAGTTGGGTGGCCATATAAATTTGTATAATAAGTAAGTAAGTAAGTAAAATCTTCACCACTATTCCACCTTCTGTTTGAATTATTTTGTTTCAATTATTGCATCTAATTGATTATTTTAGAGGTTTTAGGTCATCCTGCTCTAATTTGGGGTACAGGGTGTACAATCTGAAGGGGGGGTCCCATTGACACAAATATGTGCATCCAGTATGGACATATGTGTATTCAATATAGATTGGGACTGTTTAAGTTTGCAGAGGGAATTTTGATATTCAGCTGAGGTCAACATTTTCCCCAGGACCACTGTTTCTTCTGTTATAGCTCTAAAAATTCAGGTTCCATTAAGATGGCAAATGACAAAAAACAGAAAGATGGCATTTCATCTTCTTGGTTGCCCTAACTTGTCCTGATGACAAGATGTTTTAATAACAATTGTTTTATTTTCAGTATGTATTATTGTTTTTAACTGAGGAAGGCCTTTTGTTAGAGAAGTGACTCAAAGGCTGAAAATAAACATAACTGAAAAAAAAAGGGTACCATAGTTTCTGGTTGCAGCTAAGAAATGCTTGAGGATTTTGCTTGCTTATGTTCTACAGATGACAAAACATTTATTCCAAACTGTAATAGTCTGTTATAATTAGATTTTTTTTTTAAAAAAATTGGAATACTCACACACACACAGACACACCCACACACTTATCAAATCACATTATAAAGTGCATTCCATGAGAAGATGAGTGAATTCTAAAAAGCAATTGATATAAACAGCCTTCCTCTGTTTCATCCTCATGAAATATTTACAGTACTCAAGGAAGAGATGAAGGCAGATAAGAAGGAGCTGAGCTTTTGTGGGATACAGTAATTACTTGGGGTTTCAGCAAAATCCTTTCAAAGACCGTCGGGTAAACATTAGTTTGGATGGCAGCAGTGTGTCATGTTTTAAGGGAAGCTTGATTTACATTAGACCTAACAGCTGAATTGAAGACTTGCACAGACAGTGATGTTTAATGAAATGCCATCTGCACTTCCTAGGATGTTGGTCTATGTGGAGTCCAACCACTGATCCTTGTAGCTCAGTTTTATCGGCAATGATTGGTCATGACTCTCCATGGGTTCAGACAGGGATCTGTTCCCCCACTCCCTGAAGCTTACCTTCTGAATGCAAAGCATGTGTTCAAACTCTGAGCTGATATGAACTTTGTGGATGTTTCCCCCACAAGCTTGAATTGTCTTAAGGCAATGCATCTTTGTAATTTAGAAGATTTATTCCCCTATTAGTAAATTATAACTTCAGATGAGCTCATCCATCTCAACAAAATCCTACATATTTTGATTCCAAATCCAACTCCCTTTATTTTCCAGTTGAAAAAAAAAAAAGGTCCTCCTGGTCACTCACACCTTAGTCACTCCCCCTTTGGATTACTGCTGTGTGCTTTACATGGGGCTGCCCTTGAAGAACACTTGGAAGTTACAACTGGTCCAGAACACAGCTGTGCACACAGTGCTGGGTGCTTCTAGGTTCACCCATGTTACACCTCTGTTGTGCAAACTGCACTGGCTCCCGGTTTCCTTCCAGATGCAATTCAAGGTGCTGGTTATCACCTTTAAAGCCCTACATAACACAGGACCAGATTGTTTGTGGGGCTGCCTCTTCCTGAGGGTATGGGCCCATCCTATCAGATTGGATAGGGTAGGCATGCTCCAGATCCCTTCTCTGTTGCCATCTAGTGGGACCTTGGAAGGGTGCCTTTTCTGTAGCTGTCCCTACCTTATGGAATACCCTCAGCCCACTGATATAGCAGGCCCCCATTTTTTAGCCTTCCAGAAAGCCATCAAGATCTGGCCTTTTACCCAGGTGCTGGGGCAGAGTGAAGATGTTTTGGGTTGGTTGTTGGAGCAACCCAAGGGGATGACTGAGGCACCAGGTTCTGGATGTGTTTTATATTTTTTTTATAATTCTGGGATGTTATTGCTGTTGTGAGCCAGCCTGAGTTGTATTTTAAGATGGGGGGCTATACAAATCTTTTAAGTAAGTAAGTAGGTAAGTAGGTAAGTAAGTAAATAAGGTTATACTATTTAGTTGAACTCAAACTTCAGTAGGACCTATCCTAATATTCAGGTCAGCAAGAAAGGCCCTTGAAAGATATTCTCACTTTCTGAGTTCTGTTGGTTCCTGTTAAAATCCTTTTATTTATTTCGTCTTACAATAAAAACAGAATACAAAAACAAACATATTACACGTACAAAATTACAAACATATAACACATACATCAAACACTAACGAACCAAAAAGTCAAACTGCACAAATATATGGTTTCCTACTATCACAATTATGACTATATTATTAACTATGATATCCTAACCTCTTGTCTTTATTTTATCTATCTACCCCTATTTCTATATAATTAATCATTTAAACTGTGAAACCTACAATCATTACATTGTTTTTTCCTTATTGATAATATAATCAAGAAATGGTTGCCATATTTTTGTAAATTCAGCCAAACTTTTATCCTTCATCAAATCTGTCAGCTGTGCTATTTGGTCTAAGTCCATTTTTTACTCATCTACTCTTCTGTCATTGGTATATATTCTTCTTTCCACCGTTGGGCATATAGGTTTCTCGCAGCTGTAATCACGTATAATAAAAGCTTTCCATGGCTCTTTTCTAAGCCCTCTTCCATTAGTCCCAATAAATATATTGGTTTTTTTATTCCGGTTTTTTTATTGTGTTTAGTTTCAAATTTCTTGAATAACCTTATGTGTCATATTCCAAAATTTCCTGGCCTTCTTGCAGGTCCACCATAGGTGCTGAGTTCTGTTGGCTGAGCACAAGAGAAAAAGCAGAGCAGCTTCTGAAGGACTTGTCAAAAAAGTCAAGCTGGTGGCCATAACCCTGTGATCAAAGCTCCACCTTTTTTTTTTTTTTATGTGCATTGGACCAAAAAATGGGTGAAGCTTCAATTGCACTATTGTGGCTACCATCTTGGCTTTTTACATCCTGTGGACACCTTTGTATCCCTCCCAGGCTATGAAGTGCCTTTACTCAGGTGTTGTCCTTGGCCTCTTCCCTTTCCATTTCAGGACAGGAATCTGACCTTCCTCTTTAGCCAGATCTTTTCAGCTTGAGTTACATCAGTGATAAGTATAACTCATATGATTTAAATGGTTATCTTTTCTTTTTTTTGTGGTTAACCTTCTGTGCTCTCTGAGCTGAAAAGCAGCATGTCACTGTTGAAAATAAAAACACTTTGCTGCCAGACACAGCAAAGTACTCAAGACCCAGAAGAGCAGCCCTGTCTCCACGGCCTCAGAGTGGCCACGCATCACATTAGGACACATTAGAAGTAGGACAAATATCTTTTGTGCTAGAAGAAGCATGCCAGATAATAAAAAAGAGGACACCTTTACTCAGGGAGGCATCGGTTTGCACTGAAAAGGTTATTCCTGGGCAGAAAATGGTGGCTTATGTGCTGCTTTGTTGAAAGGGGCTTTTTTTGCACACCTCCATGGAAAGGAATGAACATCTGAAAAGGAAGATCATAGAGGACAATACAGGTAGTCCTTGCTTAACAACCATTCATTTAGTGATGGTTTGTATTTATGAGAGTGCTGAAAAAAACGACTTATGATCAGAACTCATACTTACAATTGTCGCAGCGTCACTGTGGTCATGTGATCATGATTTGGGCACTTGGCAACCGGTTCCCATTTATGACTGTTGCAGCATTCCTTGGTCACGTGATCACCATTTTTGACCTTTCTGGCCAGCTTCTGGCAAGCAAAATCAATGGGGGACTGTGTGATTCACTTAACAACCCTGTGGTTCGCTTAATGCCCGTAGTGATTCGTTTAACAACCTCCGCAAAAAAGGTCGTAAAACTGGGTTGGATTTGCTTAACGACTAATTTGCTGAGCAACCAAAATTCCAGTCCCAGTTGTGATCGTTAAGTGAGGATGACCAATAGACATTTAGCATTCACAAACACCTTTTTCGTATTTGTCCAATAGTGTTATCCCAGCTCCTAAGATTTGACCTACTCCTGCAAACCTCAACATGTATACTGCTAACTACCAAAGAGGTCTTCCTGTTGTGAATGTATATATTTATTTGTAATGTTTATATATACTGCTGCAGTCTATAGCAACTCCTTGCAATTTTCAGTAACAGTAAAACAATAGGATCATAGCTTCCAAGCTGTAGTAAAAAATAAGTCGTTCTTCACAATACAACTCCCACATATGGCACCTGATCTCAATAGCATGAGATCCATCCATCCTTCATCTCCCAGACATACTTGCAAAGCACACCAGTCTAATGTGCTTTCTAAATGACTGCAAAATGGGTGCTAACATCACATCTGGGTTGAGGCTACCATGGAAAAACATTGTCTGCACCTTCCACAAAGTCACCCCATTTGAGAAGTTCATGTGGAAGGTGCAGGCAACGTTTTCTTATGGTAGCAATTTGCAAGAACATCCGGAAATTACTCAACAAGACAGGCCATGTCTGTTTGAAGAAGGTGGTCTTGGAGATACTTGGGGATCAAACCACATAGGTCTTTATGGATGAAAATGAGCACTTTGGATTAAATCTTGAAGCCAATGTAGTACCTGAAAATTAATATTATATAGCAGTGGTGGATTTTACCTGCCAATAAGTGGGCCATTACATTCTTCATCAATTGCTGCTTCCAAGTCATCTTCAGAAGCAGCCCCATGTAAAGTGCATTGTAGGTGATGAGGGCAGGAATTATCATCCCCAATTATTTTTTAGCCCAGTCTACCTGACAAATTATCTTGAACTCCTTGGATATGAAATATAAGTGCTGATCAGTAAATATATTGCCAACTAGCATTTTATACTTCGTAACTTGGGCTAAGTTGGACAAGACTTAATGGAATCCAATAGAAGCCTGGCCCTGATATTCTTTAGCTCAAGATGTATGACAACCAGACTGGACCATAATTATTCTTGTTTTCAATATTTTTTTGGAAAGTGGGAAGTTGTAGACAGCCAAGAAAGGATCTACTGTCCTGGTGTATATGGAGATGGCCTTGAAGGATATGTAGCAACCTTTGATAAAACATACAAGCAAATGATCACTGATTATCTTGGATCCCCTGATTATCGAGGAATCCAAAAGAAAAGGTGTAACCCAGGGATAGGCAACTTCAAGATCTCCAGATCTTTGGGGCTACTGCTTCCCTAACCTTTGATAGTTAGTGATGCTGATGATGAACATTATAGTCTAAAACAGCGGGGAGGCACAAAGTTGCCTACCTCACATGAAGAAGATCCTGTAGTGTGGTACACGTAGACTGCATAGTCAACAATACATTTAACCTGGTTACTGAGTTAAACCATTTTCTGGGTTTGCACAATACATTGAACTATCAACTAACCAGATTGCGTTTACACAACATGTAAAACCACAAGAAACCTGACCTACTTTAGCACTAATCAATTTTTGTTGTATCTATTAGATCTTTATCTGGCCTGGCATATTGTGTCAACATAGCCAAAAAAGTCAGCTTCTTAATGTTTTATGAGAGGAAGAGATTTAGGATCCCTTGATTCATTGAAATTATTTGCCTTTAGATCCTTGGTTTATCCTGTCCAAAATAGAATATTCTAATGGCTACAGGTGTAGTGCAACCTGTTCAGACTGGGTACCCTGTAGCCTTCAATTCCCATGTTGGGTACCTAGAGTCAGGGAGCTTAGTACTGTAATTAGGGAAACCATTCTGGTGTGAGATATTGAAAAAAGAGAGCAAAACCTAATTTTCTGCTATCCCAGTCAAGGAATTGATATGAAGTCATAAGTGACCATGGGTTTTTAGAAGCAAAAACTGCCTATTCATTTCACTGGACAGATCCAATCTGGTGGTGAAACCCTTTATGTATGAGAACAGTACTGTGAAAATGAATGGGCACAAGGTTATATATTGAGGCACTCAGTGTGTAAATTGGAGCAAATGCACGCATCAGCTGTCAATGGATTGAAACATTTTTGTATTGAGTTAGGATGCCAGGGGGCCAAATAAAAAGGAGACAATATTCAGTTTAATCTCCATCAGAAAAAAATGAACAAGGTAATCTTTTACTGCAGCATTAAATTGGGCCTGGTGCTTGTTTTATTTTTACTACTCCATGTATTTTATTTCCCCCATTCTTTGCAAATAAGCGGCGATAAAGAAAAATGGGCTGACAGAATGTTTCTCCTTAATATTTTTCATACTACAGGTTACACTTTTCAGTGTGCTGAAATAAAATTGCTTCCCTTTAATGATCTCTCCCTTACTGGTTATTATGGGAGGGAGAATTTGAAAATGAAGTGGTTTCCAGATGGAGCATTCACATTAACATTTAACATTTATTACGCAGAAAGGGCACAGTGCAAAAACTTTCTATAGACTGGGTCCACATCAAATGCAAGGAACGGAGGTGGGCCCTGCACTGAGCATGTGGCTTTATATATGAATGGGGCAAATCTTTGCAAACATAAAATAAAGGTAATTGAGCCACTGTGTTATAGCTTACTTGAAGATGACACAGCTTCTTTGGCTCTGCTGCATTTCAAAATGTCTGTTTTTCAGTTTCTGATGCTGGACCTCTGAGATACTTGTATATGGCTGATTTGTGGGCACTCTTATATAAGTCTCCTGCCTTCCCCCCTCTATCAGGTCTCTAGTAGATTTCACAGTCATCTTTATTAGTGAATTAGACTTAATCCTTCAAATTAGTTTCTCTGTTAAAAAATATACATCCAGTTTGATTTTACTTGTTTGTATAACAGTGTGCTTAAACTGGTGACTAAACTGATGCCTGGCTTCTGGGCTCAAATGAGTCATTAGTCTCTTCCTCCTCCTCTCTCCTATCCCCCTTCCCCACAGTGGCACTCGGGCATTCATGGGCGGGTGTCAACAATGTTAAAATGGCAGGTGCAACTGGGCAATTGAATCCCTTTTTACATCTTTGCAATAGACATTTTAAAAAGGGCAGGATTCTGATCACCTGGCTGTGTCCTCCATTTTGACTTCATTGCCTTTACCACACCTCAAGATGCCCCTGGGTGCAACTGTGTGAAAGAGCCCCTGGTTGCAAAAACATGTTCTCATGTCACCATTGCAGCTTTCACTGGGATTTGAAATGCAGGGTTTTTTGTTTTTTGTTTTGCAAAGTTCTGGCAACCCTTTGTGGACTTTTTGCTGACACCAGGATTGAAAAGCTGATATATTATGGATTTGCTTATAGATAAAGGATGGGACGTGTGATAAAGAGATATCTGTTTGTTATCTTATAAGGGGTGAAGAGCTACTAAATTGGTTTATACTTGTAATGAAGGTTGGAAGTCACTACTTTATATATTTCTTTTCTTTTTCTTTATCATATTCTTTCTTTCTTTCTCCTTTTTCTTTTTTTGTTGCACTTTTTATTTTTTCTTACTATTCTTTTTCCTTTCTTTAAGTTTAGTTTGTCTTAGTTTTTACAATTGTATTCATAATTCTTAATAACAATTATATTCAAAACAACAACAACATAATGTACTGAAATCATGTAGGGAGTAGCAGTTCATTTCCCCCCCTTTCTGCATGGAGTAGGATTTGTATTACTCCAGGAACTGCTGAAGCTCAGGGGCTGAGACACAGATGGTGACTTTTGGTCAGCTGGAGAGAGCAAGAATGAGGTCACAATAATTCTGGTTCTCTTCATTCTGAGATCAGTAGGAGTTCAAACCCTCTGGAAATAAATGGGCAATAGAAATGATTCTTTGTGGAATGGGTCACAGAAGCAATTTTTCTTATTTATTTATTTATTTAAATGTTTCTGCACTGCAATATCCCATATGACTCTGGTTCACAGAAAAACCTACAACCAAACAAAAACAATAAAGCACCATTAGAAAAAAAAAAGACGCCAAACTATTCTGTTAAGGATGATTTTTTAAAATCATGATTATTGCTTTTAATATATTTTGGTTTTCTGATATTGATTTATTTAATTGATTTATATAGCTGTCCATCTCCAATACATGACTCTGGGCAGCTTACAATATTAAGATAAATAAAAACACATTCATGTAAAAAAAGAAAAACACAGCAAGCAAGAAAATCACAAAAAACAGCCATTAATGCAACCAGGAGACGGCCTCCATCAAACACCTGGAGCTCCAGGCTTGGGCACAGAACCAGATCTTACTGCTTTTAATGATATATTTTATAATTACAATTAAACATAATTGACATAGAGATATTTTAATATGGATATCTAGACTGCTGAGTTCCAGTACAACTCCCAAATGATTGCAATATTCCAGTTAAAATCAAAACGTATATAATTTAGATATGGTCTAGAAGGTACCACAAGGGACGCGGTGGCGCTGTGGGTTAAACCGCTGAGCTGTCGATCGGAAGGTCGGCGGTTCGAAACCGCGCGGCGGGGTGAGCTCCCGTTGCTCATCCAAGCTCCTGCTCACCTAGCAGTTCGAAAACATGCAAATGTGATTAGATCAATAGGTACCACTTCGGCAGGAAGGTAACGGCGTTCCGTGTCGTCATGCTGGCCACATGACCCGGAAGTGTCCTATGGACAACGCCGGCTCTAACGGCTTAGAAACGGAGATGAGCACCGCCCCCTAGAGTCGGACACGACTGGACTTTACGTCAAGGGAAACCTTTACCTTTACAGAAGGTACCACATACAAATAAATAAATAAACAAACAAATTGCTCAGACAGAATTAAAAGCACCATCCCTGTAAGGGTGACACACAAGCAACCGTTCACGTATTTAAAAGATTGATATGGCTGCCCATCTTGTAGAACACAACTCTGGACAGCTCACAACGATAAATTAACTCCAAACCCCCAGCAAAACAGCTCAGTTTTCACTGCCTTTTGAAAAAGCAGCAGGACAGGACAAGCTGGATCTCTGTGAAGCTATTCCATAGGAAAAAGACAGCCACCAAGAAGCTCTGCTTCTGGGTTGTTTCCCCCATCCCACCGCACGCTGAGCTAAAGCATCCTCTTCTAGGTTAAGTGCATGTATGGACAGATCTGATTCAGAGGACATGGTCCAGGAGGTACCTGGGAGCCCAACCAGCACTTTGTACTGTACTTAGAAACCTATTAATAACCAATGCAGTGTGTGCAAAACTGCTGCATTCTGCTCCAGCTGCAGTTTCTGGGTAATCTTCAAAGGCATTCCCATAAGGGCGTGAATTACTGTCACTGAGGTCTGCTACTCCAAAAAGTGCTACAAAGCCTTCCCTGTCAGGGTCGCCATTTTTTGGCCAAGCATAGCTTCGAGGCCAGGAAACCCCCAGATAGTGAACCTGCTCTTTTAGGAAGAGTGCAGCCTTGACCAGAAGCAACATGATGGTTTTTAGACAAATAGCACCTTCATATTCATCTTCTTCTTCATCAAAAATGCCATCCTACGGGTAGAAATAGGTATAGTTTCATTGGATGCCAGAGCATGGTTCCTTCTTCTTACCTTCTGGCTAAAGTTAATTCTGTTTCTTATAGGTTTAGCCCCATTTGTATTTAGAGATCATTTTAAGTCATCGTGGCTAAAAAAAAGCCTTAGATAAAATTAAACTGTTGGGCTTCTCTATGGAAAGTCTGTGCTCATTAGGATTTGATAATGCTAGAACTGCCCTTAAGCAACGAATCTGGGATATAGATCTCCAAGCAAATTTAACTAAGGTGCTACACCCCAATATTTGTCATTTTCTTCCAAAAGGGTTTGTTCCAGCGTCTTATTTATCATCCATTACAATTTTGAAATTTCGTAAAGCTTTCACCTGGACGCACTGCCCTCAGCAGTCCTTTTTCGATGTTTTAAGGGTACTCCTATGCACCTTCGGTTATGTCCATGTGGTGATGGCTCGATAGAAACCCTAAGCCATATGATACTATACTGTTCCCTATATAAGGACTCTAGACAGATCCTTATATATCCGATATTGAAGGAATTTCCAGGCAGGGAGTGTGATTTCTATTTAATGCTACTCCTTTCTGACAAGGACCCGAAAGTATCCTCCCAGGTTGCCCAGTTTTGTGCTACCATTTGTACAATATGCCACACCATTACTTAGGTTTAGAATTTCTTAACATAGTATTTTATTTTGATTTATTTTAGTATTTTTATTCTTAATTTGAGATCCTGTCCAGTTGCCCATTAACTCCATATGCTAGGTAGGGATCCCCACTGCCTCTCCAGTTTAGCCTGGGCGGAGATATACAACTGGGTCTAATCAGCTTGTTGGTGAGACCTCACCTCAAACTGATGGATAACCTCTTCCAGGGATTTATAAAGATATCAACAAGCAAGGGAGAAACACCAAGTCCTGGAGTACCACACAGAGGTCTAGACCCTTACTGAAAGGGGTCCAGATAATCTGTTTCATCTGACATGCTCTTATACTTCAACATCTGGCCGAAAAATATACATCTAAAACAGGCTCAACATTATATATCGCTTTTATTGATTTTAGGTCTGCATTTGATCTGGTTCCCAGAGCAAGGCTTTGGTCTAAGCTTATCCATACTACAATTGATAGAAGGCAACTGCTGCTCATGCATAATCTTTATAAGAACTCCAGAATCAAAGTTCGATGCAGTACGCAAGGCCATCACGCAAGTGAGATTCCAACTCACAGAGGAGTGAGGCAGGGCTGTATCTTAGCTCCTCGGCTGTTTAATCTGTATATAAATTCACTTGTGGCCAAAATGAATAAATTAGAATACCACCCTCCAAAATTGGCAGACAGGCATATCGTAACTTTGTTGTATGCAGATGACATAGTACTCCTATCACAAACACGAACTGGACTCAAACGAGCCATGAGCGCTCTGGCCAGTTACTGCTCTGAAGAAGCTTTCGAAATCAACTATAGCAAGACTAAAATTTTGGTCTTTGCAAAGAGCCCTAACTTCAGCAAAGGATCGTTACCTTGTTGTGGTGCGGGAGCTTGAGCACCTCAATGATGCCATGAGCTAAACCGTGAAGGGCCACCCAAGACGGGAAGGTCATGACAGAGAGGTCAGACTAAATGCGATCCCTGGGGAAGGTAATGGCAACCCACCCCAGTATTCTTGCCATGAAAACTAAATGGATCAGTACAACCAGAGATATGTCGGTATACCATCGGAAGATGAGACCCCCAGGTCGGAAGATGGTCAAAATGCTACTGGGGAGGAACAGAGGATGAGTTCAACTAGCCCCAGACGTGATGACGCAGCTAGCTCAAAGCCGAAAGGACGGTTAGCGGCCGACGGTGCTGGTGGTGAACGGCGAATCCGATGTTCTAAGGATCAACACGCCATTGGAACCTGGAATGTAAGATCTATGAGCCAGGGCAAATTGGATGTGGTTATTGGTGAGATGTCAAGATTAAAGATAGACATTTTGGGCATCAGCGAACTGAAATGGACTGGAATGGGCCACTTCACATCAAATGACCACCAGATCTACTACTGTGGACAAGAGGACCACAGAAGAAATGGAGTAGCCTTCATAATTAATAGTAAAGTGGCTAAAGCAGTGCTTGGATACAATCCAAAAAACGATAGAATGATCTCAGTTCGAATTCAGGGCAAGCCATCTAACATCACAGTGATCCAAATATACACCCCAACCACAAATGCTGAAGAAGCTGAAGTAGAGCAGTTCTATGAGGATCTGCAGCACCTACTGGACAACACGCCTAAAAGAGATGTTATTTTCATCACGGGAGACTGGAATGCTAAGGTGGGCAGTCAAATGACACCTGGAATTACAGGTAAGCATGGCCTGGGAGAACAAAATGAAGCAGGACATAGGCTGATAGAATTTTGCCAAGACAACTCACTCTGCATAACGAACACTCTCTTCCAACAACCTAAGAGACGGCTTTATACATGGACTTCACCAGATGGACAACACCAAAATCAGATTGACTACATCCTTTGCAGCCAAAGGTGGCGGTCATCTATACAGTCGGTAAAAACAAGACCTGGAGCTGACTGTAGTTCTGATCACGAACTTCTTCTTGCACAATTTAGGATCAGACTAAAGAGATTAGGGAAGACCCACAGATCAGCTAGATATGAGCTCACTAATATCCCTCAGGAATATGCAGTGGAGGTGAAGAATCGATTTAAGGGACTGGACTTAGTAGATAGGGTCCCGGAAGAACTCTGGACAGAAGTTCGCAACATTGTTCAGGAGGCGGCAACAAAATACATCCCAAAGAAAGAGAAAACCAAGAAGGCAAAGTGGCTGTCTGCTGAGACACTAGAAGTAGCCCAAGAAAGAAGGAAAGCAAAAGGCAACAGTGATAGGGGGAGATATGCCCAATTAAATGCAAAATTCCAGAGGTTAGCCAGAAGAGATAAGGAATTATTCTTAAACAAGCAATGCGCGGAAGTGGAAGAAGACAATAGAATAGGAAGGACAAGAGACCTCTTCCAGAAAATTAGAAACATTGGAGGTAAATTCCAGGCCAAAATGGGTATGATCAAAAACAAAGATGGCAAGGACCTAACAGAAGAAGAAGAGATCAAGAAAAGGTGGCAAGAATATATGGAAGACCTGTATAGGAAGGATAACAATATCGGGGATAGCTTTGACGGTGTGGTCAGTGAGCTAGAGCCAGACATCCTGAAGAGTGAGGTTGAATGGGCCTTAAGAAGCATTGCTAATAGCAAGGCAGCAGGAGATGACGGCATCCCAGCTGAACTGTTCAAAATCTTGCGAGATGATGCTGTCAAGGTAATGCATGCTATATGCCAGCAAATTTGGAAAACACAGGAATGGCCATCAAATTGGAAAAAATCAACTTATATCCCCATACCAAAAAAGGGAAACACTAAAGAATGTTCAAACTATCGAACAGTGGCACTCATTTCACATGCCAGTAAGGTAATGCTCAAGATCCTGCAAGGTAGACTTCAGCAATTCATGGAGCGAGAATTGCCAGACGTACAAGCTGGGTTTAGAAAAGGCAGAGGAACTAGGGACCAAATTGCCAATATCCGCTGGATAATGGAAAAAGCCAGGGAGTTTCAGAAAAACATCTATTTCTGTTTTATTGACTATTCTAAAGCCTTTGACTGTGTGGACCATAACAAATTGTGGCAAGTTCTTAGTGGTATGGGGATATCAAGTCATCTTGTCTGCCTCCTGAAGAATCTGTATAACAACCAAGTAGCAACAGTAAGAACAGACCACGGAACAACAGACTGGTTTAAGATTGGGAAAGGAGTACGGCAGGGCTGTATACTCTCACCCTACCTATTCAACTTGTACGCAGAACACATCATGCGACATGCTGGGCTTGAGGAATCCAAGGCTGGAGTTAAAATCGCTGGAAGAAACATTAACAATCTCAGATATGCAGATGATACCACTCTGATGGCTGAAAGTGAAGAGGAACTGAGGAGCCTTATGATGAAGGTGAAAGAAGAAAGTGCAAAAGCTGGCTTGCAACTAAACCTCAAAAAAACCAAGATTATGGCAACCAGCTTGATCGATAACTGGCAAATAGAGGGAGAAAATGTAGAAGCAGTGAAAGACTTTGTATTTCTAGGTGCGAAGATTACTGCAGATGCTGACTGCAGTCAGGAAATCAGAAGACGCTTAATCCTTGGAAGAAGAGCAATGACAAATCTCGATAAAATAGTTAAGAGCAGAGACATCACACTGACAACAAAGGTCCGCATTGTTAAAGCAATGGTGTTCCCTGTAGTAACATATGGCTGCAAGAGCTGGACCATAAGGAAGGCTAAGAGAAGGAAGATCGATGCTTTTGAACTGTGGTGTTGGAGGAAAATTCTGAGAGTGCCTTGGACTGCCAGAAGATCAAACCAGTCCATCCTCCAGGAAATCAAGCCAGACTGCTCACTTGAGGGAATGATATTAAAGGCAAAGCTGAAATACTTTGGCCAAATAATGAGAAGACAGGACACCCTGGAGAAGGTGCTGATGCTAGGGAGAGTGTAGGGCAAAAGGAAGAGGGGCCGACCAAGGGCAAGGTGGATGGATGATATTCTAGAGGTGACGGACTCGTCCCTTGGGGAGCTGGGGGTGTTGACGACTGACAGGAAGCTCTGGCGTGGGCTGGTCCATGAAGTCACGAAGAGTCGGAAGCGACTGAATGAATAAACAACGAAAAAGAGACCTAAACTGCACATCTGGAGGATAAACAGCCAGAACATTGAACAAGTTAAATCCTTTAAATATCTGGGCATGGTTTTTCATAGCTCCACTAAACACAGCGCACACCAAAGCTATGTTATACAAAATGCTAAAAAAACACTGGCAGCAATCCAATCCTTTCATTTTACCAAGGGAGCATAGCACATTCCAGCAGCACTGAAGTTATACTCAGCTAAGGCCCGCACACAATTACTCTTCGGTGCTCAGCTAGGACCCTATCCTTCTTTCACACCACTGGAAAGGGTTCAATCCAAATTCTTAAGGGCCATATTTCAGGTACCTCCCTGTACCCCAAATGTAGTATTAAGGAGGGAAGCAGGGTTGCCTAAAGTTGAAACAGGTGCATGGACTTGTATTATAGCACATTGGCTGAAACTACTGTTTTTCCCTACGGGTTTGGGTTCTTTCCTTTCTAAGGATAATTATAAATCAGTATGGTTCAGGACCATCTCACAAAAACTACAACATCTTGGCTTTTCTAGTGAGGGACTCCTAATGATGGGCTATGAGTGTGCTCTTAGCGAATCCAAGCAGCGTATCAAAGACCTGGAAATCCAGCAGGACCAGTCAGCTTTGCCTAAGAGTGTTTTTTTGGGCGATCAAGCCTTTTCTTATAAGTCAGCGAGATACCTAAATCATATAACTCTCTCCAAATTTCAGAGGGCACTTACTTTGGCATGCTGTAATGTGCTTCCCACCGCAGTTTTGGAGGGCCGCTACAAAAAAGTCCCATACGAGTTGAGACTGTGCCCCTGTGGACAAGGGGCTATTGAAACTATAGAACATGTCCTGCTATACTGTATTCTTTATAAGGATTCACGAACACATTTAATATCCCCTCATTTGATGAAATATCCAGGAAATTCTGATCTCTTTTATGTTCAGTTGTTGCTATCTGATCAGAATGACTTAGTTTCCCTGAATGTAGCTAAATTTTGCTATACTGTCTGCAAATTAGGCAGACCTCGACTGCCCATTGACAACTCCATTAATCTGTAAATATATTATCATGTTTTGTTCATTTCATTTAATGTATTTTTAATGTATTTTAACGTATTTCAATGTATTTCTTTTTTTAAAAAAAATTGTAATTCTGGTCTGTGACTGTATTAAAGATTGATTGAATCTGTTTCATCTCAGATATTCTGCAACTGATGCCTGACCTCCTTGTCCAAAACCTCCCTGAAAAATAGAAATTTGATGCTGAGCAGAAGCTGTCTAATGCAGCTGGATCAAAAAATGCACTCCTCAGGAGTAAGCACATCACTATTTCCTTCAAAGCAGCAAGTACTATGCCATCTCCTCCAGAAGCAATAACTATATCTCAGATTAAACCACACAGACACAGTGTGACAGCCTGAAGAAGCCAGTGGGGCATGGATCCACCCCACATTTGGCAGAGCTCACACTGCAGAGGATTCACCCATTTCTTCAGAGACCACAAACTCAAATGAATCCCAGATGATTTTACACTATATTGTTCCGGTCATGTCATTAGAACATGCCCATCCTGAGTCCACGCTCAAGTGAATGGGAGCAATTTTATTGGATAATTTGTTTAGCAAACAAATCATAGTGCCCCCTTATTCCCCAATAGTAACCTGAGATCAAAGTGTTCAGCAATCTGGCCTCTTGGACCCAGGAAAGAGGCATTTGGGCTAGAAAAGGAGGCCAGCTCCAGATTATTGATCCTCCATTCCAGGAGTGATCAGCCCAACACCTCTCTTCACACACCTCCCTGCCTGTCAATGTGGTTATTCACCCTCCATCTTCCTCATTCCCCATGGCATCCTAAACCTACCCCCAGACCTTATATAACCTAGCAAACAATCTCCCCTCTACTTCATCCCTACCACACTACACTCAGGAGGACCAATTCCTACTAACCCATCCACCACCCAAGGAGTATCGCCTCAGCACTTACCTTACAACTAGCCCCACTCATAGAACAACCTGGTGGGCTCTAATCCCCCCAGGATCATTCAGTAAGGGACTAACCCCTGAACCCTTACTTCAGGGATTTCTACTACCACTTCCTGTTCCTCCCTCAGACAACATATTGCGATCCAGGTGGAAGCTTGATCATCTTAACTAGATAGTGGTGACCAATGGTCCTGGTTGACCCAAACATGACCTCAGTATATAATAGAGTAGTCAAATAACAGAAAAACCAGCATGAATCTCTTCTTGGTGGTCTCCTGTGGTGGTATTGTCCTAATTAATAAGAAATAACCTGTTAGAACACCTTCCACAAATAAAGTCTGAAGAAGCATTTTGTAAGATTTTTGGATCAGCATTATGCCCCCGATAGCTTCTTTTTCCTCAGAAGCTGGTTGTTTGAAGCCTGATTCTTGTGATCATTTATTTACATGCACTCTGCCCAGGAGAAACCATTTCTTAGGTATTTTGTATGCAGTCCAGATACTGACAAGTGCTTGTCAGTCAGCTGCATTTTGTAGCCACATTAGACATATGGGGAAATGTTTATTGTGTCAAAAGCTATACAATATTCACCAGGACAATGTAATTTTGTAATGAAATGCTTATGATGATCCTTCCTTTTTGCTCATGGAAAGATATATTAGAGGCACATTTAGAGTTTGTGATTTTTTTTTTAAGACTCGGAGAGAGCTATAAGTAATTCATTTCCTACTCCCCACAAGATAGAATTTTTTAAAAAAAGATAGCCCTAAGGCCGTACTGTTGCTTATTATGTGCAGAAGAGCTAAGACAGCCACCAGATCTGAAATATTAACTCAAGACAAAGATGGACCTCAAGGATGGTGCAGAATTTTTCTCTCGCTATTAACTTGCTCACCTGCTCATCATTACAATGAATAAACAACCGTTTCAGAAATGGATTTCAGAGATCAAATCAAATTTAATTTAACAAATTATACCAGCCACACATACCACAGTTTGAATAGTCACGGATCCTATAATAGTTTTTACTGATGTGCATATAGTGGCTTGTGTATGTGTGTTCATGAAACAACCTGATATTAAATATTCTAACTGTTTCTATCATTTTCTGCCCAATTCTGGACACTTATAGATGACGGCATTGTCTCCATGTCTTCTGCATCTCTTTGCTGCCCATCAAGTGATCATCTGGATGTTGACAGCCCAGTTCTGGTAGTCTTATTTAAACATGAACAGGGAGAGGCAATCTTCTTGGGCTACTGGGCACAATGGGGATTTTGGAAAGTACTATATCTGTAGGCACCTTCAGAAAATAGAAGTTGGGGGCATGGTCACTGAGAACAAATTCATTTACCAAAAGCAAAATGTCATGATTGTTCCTTGTTAACCTCTCTAGTCCTGAGGATGCTTCCAGCTTATTTTTGTTTGGTTTTAGGTGGGTGCAGATGCTTCCAAAGAAAGCCTAGACAAAACCGCCTCCTTATTTTGAAAAAAAAATTGTGGGAGGGCATACAGATATTTTTATATCTATATTTTTATATTTCTAAGGCTGCTGCTTTGTTACATCTCAGCTTTTCTCTTTTTAAAATTAAAAACTCAGAATGACAACAAAATAAAGTCAAGTGGGGCAGAGACCCCAACAGGCACTAAAGAAGGTGTCCATGGGTACCATATTGTATTGCTGTGTGAAAAATACTAGTCAGCCAGGTGAGTGCAGTGATTTGGAATAATACAGTGGATAGAGTGTTTTGGAACAACAGAGACAGGGCAGCGATCTGGAATGGGGAAAGAGAATTTCATATTGCTTTCATTTGCTAGGATGGATTGATAGCATTTCAACTCTTAAATGTCCATCCTTAGTAAGGATTGGTTAAAAACAAGTTTATCTGGCATACAGATAGAATCCTATTGCTCAATGAATTAGAAATCCCAATTAGGCTATGGGTACATCTGGATAAAGCAAGTGGAACCCTATTAAGAATTACCTCATGATCTAGTTGTAAGGATATTCTCTTAGGATGGATGTTGTTAGGATTGGCTGGTGAAGCCATCCTTAGAGAAGGGGTCAAAACTAGGAACAAAGACAGGACCAGAGATTAGATCTAGGCTGCAGAATAAACAATCAAAAATCAAAAGGAGGATCATCTTTATCAAAAGGAGGCAAAGATATGGAGGATCAGGATCATCAGAAGGACTTTGGGTGGGCTTGGGAGAAACAAGAATAACACAGTCTGGCAATATATCCTAATAGATGATGTTTAGTGGCACATACTGTAAAATACTTTTTATTGCTGCACTGGAGGAAATTGTCTTCAATTTTCTGTTCACTTTTCATAAGTCCCTTTATCCTACTTAGACTCTACCGACACAAATGTTTTCTGTGGATGTCTCAGTGCAAATTGTACTCTTAAGTGTCCTAATGGAATCTCAAACACATATCAGGATATTGAGGGTTAAGCACATTTTAGTTGGCTTCCAAGATGAGAAAGCAATTAAGGATGTGATTGACTCAATTTCTTTTCCATGCTAAATATAATAGAACAAAAGTGGTGTTTTTATCCTCATCTTTCAAGAGGGTGCCTCACCGGTAAAAATGTAGAAGCTTTCTGCCTTGAATTTCAGTTGCTACCCCTTGAGAGCTGAGTTAAGTCTTTGAAGAAGATTGCAAGAGGCTGTTTTGTCTTTCAGGAATCACATGGCCTTTTTGGAAAAGTTATCTTCCATTGATTTATCTAAGCAGCCTGTCATGTGTGAGGACTGCAGCAATACCTGAAATGCCACACACTTAAAAGGGGGGATGTTTGCAGGAAGAAAGAGGATCCAATTAAAGGTGTCATGAAGTTAATGAAAATAATAGAGCAATGTTGATTGCAGTACTTTCTGTGACTTTCAAGCTGGCCATTAGTGAAGCTCATAAAGTACTCATCAGTGCCTCAGTGCCTAAATTCACCTAAACATCCTTCCAATTTACTTGGGCTAATTTCATGATTTAATGAAAATGTCTGTAATCATGTACTTTATAATAACAAGAGTTGTAGTTTATTAACTCTGGACTATATCAGACCTCGATAGATGTAATTGCGCTGATTCTCAAGGCAGTATGACACCCCATGAATATATTTCAATGTTTGTGTTGGAAAAATTCTGGCATCTGAAGGCAGGTAACAATATTTGAGCTAAATATATACTCCAGCTTTTGACAGTAGGACTCCCAGCTGGAGTACAGGCATTTGCAGACTCCTGACATTGTTGGGCTTTGATGCCATTTGCAAACACAGTCAATGTTTCAGTGAAAGATTGGTTCTGTACTTTAATTTCCAGGAATGCTCAATGTGTGTGTCAGTGTGCTCAGCTTGAATTCTGTAGATGTTTCCCAGTCTTTGTACTTGGCATGCCTAAGTAAGTCTCTTAACCTGATTGCCCTTTCTAAGCATGAGGATGCAATCCCTCCTTATGCCCAGTGTGTTTTAAATCTGGCACTTCTTTTTCCTGCCATACCAGCTTAACAAACAACTTGCTTTATACATCTCAGGCTTGATGGTAGATGGCAGTTGACTTTTGATGTTCCTGGCATTCACGCTCTAGAAAACTCTTAACTCCCAACATACTCCCACAGTACTCATGTGACAGCAGTGGCTTTATATCCATCCCTTGCCCAAGGAGATTATAAAGGGTCCATGCTGGCAATGCATTCTTGCTGATTGCAGTTGAGGCCCAACTCATCTTAAGGCAATGTAAGACCAGCTTAGCCTGTGATGAAGCTGAATAGGATTTCAATAGAAGAGAATAAATGTAGCTCAGGTTTGAAGACATTGATTCATCACAGGAATATCAGTGAGCTGATTCCAGCCTTAGTGATACTTAGAGGGGACTGACTGAAATCAAGACATGTAAATTATGATGAAATTATCCATTGATTTCAATGGCCTTATCATAAGCACTATCAATCCACTTTCTCTCTCCCTGTAACCATGACAATACTGATATTTATGTGATGCTCCCTTGCCTTCATGCTCATTAGTGCATAAGAAACTTCCACACATTCATAGAAACATGCTCATAAACTAGGGTTGCTATGTCTTCAATGTCTCATTATCAAGTGCCCAGTGGCAAGAAATGTTAGAGCACAATTTATTGCCATAACTGAACTGCAATTTTTGCATGCTTTGTCTTAATATAAGGTAGATCTTCCAAGCAAAGGAACCTGTCTGAAGAAAGGTGGAAACTCTACTAAAGAGCCCAGCTCACTGAAGGGGGAAAGCCATCTGTCCCAGTCCCTTATATGCTCATTGGCTCTCACATTTCATTGATGGCAGGGTGAGAGCAGAAGACCAAACGTTGAGGCCAGCTGACTGGTTATTCCAAGGTTCAGCAGCTGAACATCTGTGTTGAAAGATGTGCAAAACCAGATTTTCTTAGGCAGTGTTTCTTGTAAATGAATGTCATTTTTCTCAAAGCATAAACCACTTAAAATTATATTTTGGTGCCTTATGCTAATAGGTTTCTGGAACAGCATCTTTCTAATTTCCCGCACTGGTAAGTCCTTGTCATGCCATCTCCTGGCCATGAAATGAGTCATGCTGTATGCTGGTATGAGTGGCTGTGCTGTCTCATAGCAACAGCCGCTAGTATGGAAAACTCCAAGAGGGAGGGGGCGGAAAGAGAAGACACTTGACAAGTATTGCAACCATTTTCTAGAATTCTCAGGGAAGAGTGTAAGTCCTGAGCTAGAGATTTTCAGCACTGGAATGAGAGTTAAGTCTTTCTTTGAGGCATTAAAAAAAGGCATGAGAGTGATGAGGATACACATTGTGGCCCCACCCCTTCTTCTGTGATCTCCCCATCTCAATGGGCAATGCCTGTTGGAAAGAAGTGACTGAAACCAGGACTGGTCAATGAACAGCCATTGACTTAGGTGGAAGGCAGAACCCCTGCTATTTTTGCTGTTCCCTCCAGATGCTCTATCCTATGCAATTCTTCCCTTCCCGGAGCAAAGAGACCCTCTCTGATAGGCCGCCCAGCTGGCTGCCAGATGTGGTGCTTGAGACGCCCTCATAATGAGCCATTGTGAGGTATCTGGGACAGGTGCCTGTGCAGGCAGATGCCATGGTCACCTCACAATACTTCATCCTGAGAACTTCTTCAGAAAGACTTGTACAAAGTATGTACAAAGTGTGTGGCTGGGGTGACAGTCACTCTGGAGATCTGTATGGTTTAGGTCAGAAATAAGAAACTGTTCATAGGCCAAAAGCCAGGCAACATCTTTTGAGGAGGGTGAGGTGTGCAATGTCTAGATGGGGTTGTTTCACATATCTGGCAGAGCTAGGATTAATAAAAGAGAATATCTGTAGCTCAGGGTTGAACTGTAGAGTCCTTGGTGCTCTTTGACACCCAGATAAGCAAAGATTAACACTACAATTAACACCAGACAAACAATCAAGCAGTAAACAATACCTTGATCGAGGACCTGCCAACTCAAACAATCAAGCAGTAAACGAAAGCCAAATCAAGGAACTAGCAAGGAGAGAACAACACCCACACCAACACTTCAGGCAAGCTACTGTATATACACAGAGAGCCAACCCCACTCCCTTCTAGTACTGAAGCTGTTGCCTAGTTGGGCAATGAAATGTCTGCAAGAAAACAACCAAGCTCAGAGAGCACCAACGATTCCAGAGCTAGGATTATTTTATTACTTTATTTTGCATTGCACTGCATGGCATTGCACTGCATTTATTCCAGTGTTCTCCACTGGAATGTTGGAAAGAAATTCTACAAAGGTATCAGGAGTCTTTCCATCAGCAGAATAACTTACATGGCTCAGAGTAGAGTCTATACAAGAAACCCTGTGCATGTAGCATGAGCACACAGATGCCACATGACGGGGGAGCAGAAGCAAACACGCATACCAAGACACTCACAGATATGTTATTTTATTGCACAGAAGAAAATATAGATGCTTCCTAGAGCTGCTGCTGGGAATGGATTGGAAAGAGTTCCAGAAGCCACACTCTTCCTCCTTTCCCTACATGGTTATTCTTTCTAACCCAACAGAATATTAGAAAGAAATGATAGAAACGGTCTTGGGATTATCTGTCTGTCTGTACAAGCTTTCTAAAAATTGAACAGAATGGTTCCAATTTTGGTAGAAGTCAGAAAAAGAATGATGGCATTTGAAAATGGTCCAGTTTGGCCAGGGGCTACAGAGGAAATGACCCAGATAAGTCCCCCGGTGCATCTCTGTAGGAGAGGGAGTAGGTACCCGCTCGGAATGTTCTAATCTAAGCCTCCTTGCTCCCCTTTCCTGGACTTGGGATCCAGAGAAATACTATTATTAATGGGTGAGGAATAATTCCAGAAGCCTAACTCTGGGTGCTTCCCCTACATTGCTTTCACAGCTGTGTTTATCCTATAATTCTGCTCAAAATGGTGGGAAATGATACTGATTTTGACAACTGCAGCCAGAGAGGGTTCCAGGAACAACAAGAAGGTAGCTTGGGAGCTGTATGGAAAAGAAACCTTAGGCAGTGAAAATGGCATCATATAGGGCTTGGCTCTATCTTGATCTCTGTTCAAAGCAGCTACTTCATTCCATCCTGGATGAAGTCCTGAGCACCTGCTCCAATGGAAGGATCTAAGACAATTCAACTAAAACCTGTATCTCCGTAACATTCTTTCCCATCAGCATAAGGAAGATGGAGATGGAGGGTCCACACCATGTGTCTTTGCATCTTCCTTTCCAAGGATATCAGATGGAGGAAAGCTGAGAAGATGTGGCTCACCTAATGGCCTTTGCCTGCTGTGGAGCTGAGGGTTTTCTGAGTTAGCAGAAAACTGTAAGGCCCAGCCCAAGAACAACAAAGAATCAGTCCATTCAAACTTCAGTTCTTTATTTGCTCACACTGTATAGACAGAATCTTGCCAGACTAAAGCTACTCTACCTAACCTAAGGGGAAATAACCTGGGAGGCTCTAGGGTGGGGCTATCCTGAACCTCTTCATTTTCCCACCATTGCCTCCTGGACTGGGCCTCCGCTTATCTCCTCCACCTCCTTGGAATGTGCTCCCTCCTTCCTGAGACCCAGCAGCACCACCGAAATCCACCACAAAAGCTAAGCCAACATGAAAGTGATTGTCCCCATTGTTGATCCCTATCTTGGCTCTCTAGCTTCTGTTTCCAATCACGGCCAGCCACTCAACTTCTCTTCAAGGTAATGGATGACAAAAGCTAACTAATTTTATTCACCTTGACAGAGCTGAAATAAGAGGGAAAATGCTACTTTAACACCAGTATAGCTAAGAAATACCTAAGCTTCTCTTTCTCTCTGGCAGGGGATGACATGAAAGTAACGTCATGGGAACTTGGCATTAAAAACAGGTTGCTGGGGCATGTTTGTGCCATGATTAGATGCGAGTAGGGTAAGGCTCTAGGGTTGTTGTGAGTCTGTAAAGGGAGAAAACTGAGAGAGAGTGTGATGTGGTGTAAGGGTCGAGTCTGACTCTGAGGCTGAGGAAGGGGAAATCGAAACCCATGCTAGGCAAAATGGGGAAACCAAAACTCAGAGTGAATCAGCAGAGCAGGAAAGTCCTGAGCAGCTGATTGGACAAAACCAGGAGCTGGATTCAAAGCCGCCAATCAGCGCAAGGGAAAGGCGAGCTGAAAAGCGCGCCAAGCAAAAGGAAGCCCGATTGGCTCCAGAGGAAAAACGGTGCAAAGGGAACAGCTTAAAAAGGAGCCAGCACAAAGACTGAGTTGCTGGAGACAAGCGTTCCACTGAGCTAACAGCTTCTCACAGAGAAGGAAAGCCGGAACCATTCTCGGAGCCCTGCCCTGTAGCCACTACAGAACCAGAGCCTTCCCAGCCTTCCAAACCTTGCCTTGCTACCTTGAAGTAAGCCCCAGCTGAGCCTTGCCTTGTCACCTTGCCATGAGATCCGGTCGAGTCTTGCCTTGCCGCCTTGCCAAGAAGTCCAGCCACGTCGAGTCCTGCTGCCTTGTCCTGAAGCTTCGTTAAATTGAGTCTCGCCACCTTGCCACGAAGTTCAGATGCGTCAAGTCCTGCCGTCTCATCATGAAACCCAATCGAGTCAAGTCTTGCTGCCCTGCTACAAGGTCTAGCTGAGTCCAATCTTGTCACCTTGCAATGGAGTCCAGTCAAGCCTAGCTTTGTTGCCTTGTTGCAATCCATAGCCAAGTTTTGTCTTGCAGTCTTACCACCTTCTCCAGCTGAGGCTGGTTCAGTTGCTTTGCTGCCATCTTCAGTCGAGTCCTCTCCAGTCGCCTTGCCTCCATTGCCAGCCAAGTTCCATTGTGCAGCCTGGCTGCGAACTCCAGTTGCACCTAGCCCAGTTGCCTTGCCACCAGTTCCTGCCAAGTCCTGTCCTGCCTCCTAGCCATGGTCCCCAGTGGAGTCCTGCCTTGCTGCCTTGCTGAGATTCCCAGTCAAGTCCAGTCTGGCTGCATCCCCGTGTTCTCCAGCTGAACCTGGCTTTGTTATCTTGCCACACACTCTGCCATTGCCCAGTTGGGCTTGAATTGAGCTGAACTATTATTCAAGAGACAATTACCAGTTGTATATATTCGTATTGGAAATAAAGAATTCCATTTTACTTTCCTCTGGTCGCCTCATAGTCTCAACAGAACACATGGTGACATCACTATTTTTTGATCCTTTATTGACCTGGGGAGAGTTGGGGGTAACTCCAAATAGGTGAAGTGTCTCTATTAGACGTGAACGCTTCTGTTTGTGGGCTAAAATTGTGCAACAAAAGGAGAGTGCAAAATCCATGTAGCCAAAGATGGACATTTTGTTGCTGGGTTTTCCCACATGTGATCTTAGGCAAGGCTGAGCAAGTCACAGAGATGGATCTGGAGGCCTCAAGTGGTTGTGAGCTGTGAGTTGCTGTAAAGTGAGATTTGAAAGAGGAGAGATATTCATTCTCAGCTCATGCTTTTATTTTATTTTGAAACTGTGATGCTGGCACAAGCAAAGAATATATCCATGTAAAAGTTCTACATTCTATTGCCTAATTTGAATGCACTGCCTACATTTTGGCCCCTATATGAACAGAATTAGCAACAGCGCCAGCTATCTCTAGCTGGACAGACACACAGCCAACTTGCTAAGCATGAACAAACCCAGCGGCTGTGAACATTGAACTGAAATGGTAGTCACATGGAATACTTATAAAGGTATGCTCCCCACTCAGTGACATAACTAAATCAATCATCAGTCCACAACACACCCTGTCTTGCATTGGGTTTAAACTATGTCTGTTCTGCTAGATGTCTACAGATAATGTAGAGTTCCCCCCCACCTGCCTTCACTGTCTCTTGCAGCAAGTTTTAATCACCCATTTAGATCGGTTTTGCCTTTCCATAATTAAATTAAGCAGAGCATCTACACCATTATGCTATCTAAACTGTTTAATACACTCTGAGATGCAAGCTGATAGACCTTTGGCTTCCATCTGCATTCACAGCAGACTTTTCGGGGAACTTTAGTAACCGTAAAAACAAAACAAATGTAATCTTATCATTCTTGTTTGCACTGGAGATAGGCAAACATTTGCATTATAGTAAATAAGTTTTGGTAAAAGATCCCATTTAGTCATGTCTAATAACATACTAGGGGGTGGTGCTCATCTTTGTTTCATGGCCGAAGAGCCAGTGTTGTTGAAGGACACTTCCATGTCATGTCGCCAGCATGATAATCACAGAAACACTGTTGCCTTCCCGCCAAAGCAGTACCTACCTTTTCAAAACTTATTTTTGAAAATAAATTTCAATTATTTTTAATGCTCAAACATTAAAAAAATAATTAAGCTTGACCAAAATTTCCTTCCCACTAAAATCATATACCACAATGCTATCCTAAAGGAAGTTAGCCTATCAAATCTGTTTATTGGACCTCTGTACATGAACCTTGATTTTATGGATTGCTATAAGCTTACACAACACTCATAGTTAGTGACTTGTGGTCTAGCAACCAAAACTTGATTGTGGCCAGAAAAAAAAACAGCCCCCTTTTTGGTTTGTGTCCCTGTCTGCCATGAGATGGACAGAAATATAAGCTATTGTCCTGAGCTGGACAGCTATATATATATCATTTAAATAAATAAAATTTAAATAAATACAAAATGCTTCAAAGGCAATTGAGAACTCATGCTTTGGAATTTGCATGAGGGCAGTATCTCTCAGCTACTCATTAACTTCCATGTGAATCTGAAAACAGGATGCAACTGCTTTAAGAGCTATAGGTAAAGGTAAAGGTTTCCCTTGACATTAAGTCCAGTCATGTCCGACTCTAGGGGGCGGTGCTCATCTCCGTTTCAAAGCCGAAGAGCCAGCATTTGTCCGTAGACACTTCCCTGGTCATGTGGCCGGCATGACTAAACGGAACGCCGTTACCTGCCCGCTGAAGCGGTACCTATTAATCTACTCACATTTGCATGTTTTCGAACTGCTAGGTTGGCAGGAGCTGGGACTAGCAACAGGAGCTCACCCCGTCACGCAGATTCAAACCACCGACCTTGTGATCGGCAAGCTCAGCAGCTCAGTGGTTTAACCCACAGCGCCACCGCGTCCCTTTTAAGAGCTATACTTGTGAGCAAATTAAAGCTTTTTTTTAGGCTCCTGCAGAAATATCAAAAAAGTTATTTTAACATGTGGCAGAGAGATGTGCGAGTACTAACGTACTTCAGAGTAATTTCTAAAAAATGGAGAAGGTAACGATTGGTGTCTTTGGGGAGATTGATGTTACATCACCTACAAAGAAGTAGAGCTTCAACTGCAATGCCTTGCCTCCATCTTGACTTTCTAGGTGTTAAGGTAAAGGTAAAGGTTTCCCTTGACATTAAATCAAGTCGTGTCCAACTCTAGGGGGCGGTGCTCATCTCCGTTTCAAAGCCGAAGAGCCGGCGTTTGTCCGTAGACACTTCCGTGGTCATGTGGCCGGCATGACCAAACGGAACGCCGTTACCTGCCCGCCGAAGCGGTACCTATTAATCTACTCACATTTGCATGTTTTCGAACTGCTAGGTTGGCAGGAGCTGGGACTAGCAACGGGGAGCTCACCCTGTCACACGGATTTGAACCGCTGACCTTCTGATCGGCAAGCTCAGCAGCTCAGCGGTTCCAATTTGATGTTTCCTCACCTGCTGAACACTCATCACTGCAGACAGAAAACCAGTATAAAGCTGTGCTGCCTGCTCATATAATTACTTTGGCAGGGTGCTCTGTTTGAGCCTCTGAGCATGCTGGAATCTGATTTTCCACCTACCAATTTGAAGCATCCTTGATTGTTCCATACTGAAAAGAAAGCATTATTACATGGTTTAGGCACCAATGTATTGTTTTTCATTATTATTTTTATTTGATTGTAGACTGATTTGAGTTATTTTTATGAGAAACAGTATATCAGTGTTTTAATTAATACATAATATTTTGACATTAACACATTAATAGTTTGGATTACTCTGGACTGATTTTTCAAGTGGATCACAGAACAAATCAATACAGAATTCTCAGTTGAGGCACAAATGACCAGGTTCAAATGATCAAAGTCTGGATGTATTATTTGAAGACCCAGCTCTGTTAAGAAGTCCATAATGCTGGAAAAGGTGGAAGGAAACATAAGAAGATGATGACTAGCAGCAAGATGGATGGATTTGATGCACCATCATAAGTCCTGAAGGACCAGGTTGAGGACAGATAATCCTGAAGAAGGTCCCTGTATCTGATCAGTAAGAGTCGGCGCTGACTTGATGACACTTTATCTATCAATATTAATACTGTGGTGAGCAGATCCTATGAACTTTTGATTTTGGGTTTTGACAATTAGGTTGTTATAGTTTATAAAGTTTATTACAGTTAGAATTAGAGGTTAATGTATTATGTATTTGTATCTGTGCTGGAAAAGGTCGGAAGTCATTCCTTCTGTATTTCTTTCTATTTCTGCACCTTTTAGTTTGTCTTTTTTCTTTTAGTCTTTTTTCAATCTCTTCTATATTTTGTATTTTATCTATATTTTGAAACTTTAATAAAGTCTTTTGAAAAAAATACTATGGTGTGCAGATCCTGATGTTCCCAGGAGAGTACCATCCAGCACAAAAGGGAAATAAAAGCAGACTTAGGTATGCGACTTTTACAGATATCCAAAAAAGTAGTTGGGTGGCAGGAACCTTATATGGAGAGAAGATGCTCCAATGTATCCCAAGGAGACTGAGATGGCTCAGTGGGCAGATACTGCTGACAAATTATTGGAAGAGTGAAGGAATAGTCAGAAGTATGGAATGTAGAATTTTGAAAGATGGTATAATAGGCTGGCCAGAACTCTGAACAGGAGCATCCGGTGTTATAACTTTGCTGCATGTCTAATTTTTATTTTAACAAAAGCTGGTCCATTCTGTGATACTTGATATCCATAATGCCTCTCTTCAGGCTGCACTCACAGAAGGTGCCCACATTTTTAGACCCTGATTATATTACTCTTGTTCATTACACACTGTGTGCAGCCAGATGTAATGTGAGAGGCGTATGGGAAAGAAGCAAGAAATAGTTTCCCTTTTTCAGGTAAGAAACAGTGAAAAAAATCTACTCCCCTGAATCTTATATTACACTTTCCATTTCCAAATTGAATTATTTACTGTGGAAGCAAATAAGTTGAGTTTTATCTCTCTCTTTTTCCCCTTAAGTGCAAAATATATGAGTGTACTTTCAAGATTTTGGAGAACATTTTAAGGAAGTTGAATCAGCAAGGCATTCTGTGACATCTTCAAATAAATTGGTTGTTGCTTGGGTGAAATTAATTTATTTGATTAATTAGCCTTGGGGCTGTTTGTTTACCTTAGAGTTTTCTTGACAAACTCTATGACTGCCTAGAATAATTAAGTGTAGCCCACTTTAAATGCTCATAAGAAGCTGAAACAAATCAATTTCCCTATACTGTTATTGTTACCCCACTGGGATGCTTTAATTAACACAACTTGAAATCATTTGACTGAAAAGGTGAAGGAGATCACTTCCAAAAGATGGAGGTATGGTGCACATTTTCAGGCTCCAGTTTCTAGGAGAACTGGGTCCAGTCAAAAAAGAGATTTTCTTTAAAGCAAATAGACAACAAAACTTTGCTTTCTTGAAACTGAAGTTAAATAAAGTTTAGCCTAGGAACAAAAAGGCAATGAGCTGGCAAGAGGCATGCAACAAATTGACCTCAATTAATTGTTCAATCAATTAAATAATACAGTGTAAATACAGCCTTTCCATCATGTGTATAATATTCAAAGCAGCTAATGAAAATCTAAGAAAAAGGGTCAAAAACTTCAATGCAATTGCGTATTTGTTTAATTTGGCTCAGATTCTCATTTTTTTCAGTTCATTACTTCAATTTTCCGCACCAGTTTATATGTGTTTTTAAGGTTAGCATGAAAATGTAGATATATAATAGAACAATTTTTACACAGTATTTCTCCAGATTTGCATATTCTGTGCATCTTTTCTTAATATACACAATTGGTGTAGATAATGCCTTTCTAATATACCTTGCTTTCCCTTAACATACACATTTACTCTACAAATTACTATGAGTTGCAAACTGCTTTGTAATTTTTTTTTAAAAAAATTGTACTTTTTAGGCAACTTAAGTACATTTAAGTATACAGTTTCCTTAGAGTGAGCCTGGCTCATGATCACTGCATGAACATGCCAATGTTGTTTTCTTGGCAAGATTACATAAATGGTTTGCCATTGTCTTCTCAAACATTTTGTTCATTGTTAAAAATTATTCCCAGTCTTTCTCTCTTGGGATTTCCTTCCAAGTATTAAATAGAACTAATTCTGTTTAGCTTTTCAACCAAGGTCAGCTAGATGCTGTCACTTGGTATATTAGCTTGCATAGAACAGCATGAATAAGTTACTCTGCCACCCCTAGTAATTACAAAGAAGGAGGCGGCAAAGGAAGAGGGAGAGGAGGAAGAAAGTTAAATGGAGGACATCGCTAAATCTCCAACAGTATGAATCAACACATCTCTGCACATGTGGACATACCCATGGATCTCATGCAGTACTGAATTACTAGGAAGTGGAGGTGTCTGCAGGGAGGGGTTCAAAAAAGTCAAGGTGGTGGTCAACAGCCATCAAAGCCCCACCCTTTTTTACATGAGGAGTCCTTGGTGCTCTCTGAGCTTGGCTGTTTGCTTGCCGACGTTCTATTACCCGACTAGGTAACATCTTCAGTGCTAATGAGTGTGGGGTTTGCTCCCTGTTTATATACAGTAGCTTGCCCTGCCAGTGTTGGTGGAGGTATGGATTTCTCCTTGGTAGTTCCTATTTTACAGGAATTTGATCCTCCTACAGATGCCCCAGCTAGGAAGAAAACTATTCCTGAGCCCTAAATAAGAAGGGCTCAAGAAGCCCTGCTATGTTCTGTAGCTTTACTATTTAGATTAAGTTTAACATGTCTAAATTAAAAGAAGAAGAAGAAGAAATGTATCCTTCTGGAAAGCATTTCTTCTCCCCATAGTCTACCTACAACCAAATAAACTTTGTCATTTCAGCTACCACCCAACTTACTTGCTATCCACTGCTTTAGTGCAAAAGCTTAATGATCTTGTCAGAAACTCACTGCCCAAATCTCCTTGGGGAAATGCCAACGTTTCAGATGAGTTTCTGTTGTTCAGTTTGTGACATATTTTATCCTAATTGTATTTAGTGTATTCTGAGCATGGTTTGTTGACAATGCAAACAAATGAATTCTCCACTTAGCTGCCTCGAGATGCATGTCACTCAACATGAGCCTCCCAAGAAAAATTGCTAGGTGCGCTCCACTCCTCCTCCTCATTCTCTAAAACCCCTTGTTTTCTGATAATATCTGAAAACAAGGGGTTTTGGAGACTAAGAAGGAGGAGTTTCCATATTTCCCTAAGCCTAAAGCAGTGTTCCTCAACCTTGGCTACTTTAAGGCATGACAGAATTCTGGGAGTTGAAGTCCACATGTCTTAAAATTGCCAAGGTTGAGAAACACTGCTCTAAAGGAAAGGGTGTGTTTGGTGAGAGCTCTGTTGGTGCTGCTCTCTAAACTTAAGGTTTTGGGTGGTAAAGAGCCTTGCTGGGTGAGCTTTTTGAATAGCCCCAGGTGTGGGAAGGTGGGGGGCACCCCTTGGTGCAAGTGGGGGCTCCTATGAGCCCTCTTGCCTGAGTTTGGGCCCTTTTTCCATCCAGACCCCTCTTGCATTGCCTCGGCAGGGCAGGCAGCCATTTTGCCTGTTCCTGCTGAGTTATGGAGGAGGCTGAGCCAGCTTTGGCTGGCTTTTTGGAGTTGCCAGGTCCAATGGGGTGGGGTCCCAGCCTCTTTCCACTACTGCCCCCCACATGGTTTCTGAAGCAGCTGCTGTGAGGCAGGGTGTAGCATTTGCGTCTTCTGCCAAGGGAGATAAGAGGGGTCTACCCATTCAGGGAGGCAGTTTGGAGAGAGATGGGGGCACACTTCCTCCACCCTCTTCTCTGTCTCAATTACCTAGTTTCTCTGTCAAGCCTGTGTTCTGCTGCCTGCAGAGATTGGTTGAACTTATTCAGGCAGCTAAAGGGTGGGTTCCTCTTGATCTTTCATGGCCGGCTTTGCTGGGCCCTTCCCATCAAACGGGTTTGGTGGATACCCATCCAGGATGTGAGCATCCCCACCAGCAGCAGTCCTTAGATGCCAGGCAGGAGAGGATCCAGGACTATTTCCCACTCTGCAACTGTTTTAGTCCCTGCAAGGGCTGCTCGCCAGCCCGTGCCACTGCTCATCCAGTCCCACTGATACATCCTTGGACTCCAGCAGCTCTGAAAGATCCAAACTAAATAAAAAAGGATTAGGCTAGAGTTGGAAGTAACAGCAATGGGTTTCCCACCAAATAAGACCCTTGAGCATTTGCCCCTTCGTCTTTGGGAAGTCCTGTTTGTGTATCTCCCATTCCCCGACATGAACATCAGGAAGTTAGTTGTGTATGGACAGGTGCATTTTTGGTCTCTCATGATGAGAAATATGCTGTCCTGAGTACTGAACTATGCAGCCCAAAGGTGTGCCTTACCCCTGGGTCCCTGTTAGAGGCACAAGTATGGATGATGTGATGCTGCATGTTGGGTGCAATCTCCCTCCCAAGAAGCACATTGCCCAAGCCTATGAGCCTGCTGGAAGGGTCAGCCATGCTCCATCTCCTCAGAGTACCTGGAAGTTTGTTCACACACTCCTGCCAATCATCCAGCACTGTTCCTCTGTTGGGTCTGCAAGGAAGGGCCATGCCTGTCAGTTGAACAGTTTGTGAAGTGGCTCTGTATAGTAGTGGAGAAGTTGAGGTAGCAGTTGGGAGCAGAAAGAGGCAGAGCCCTGTGGTAGTCTGATGATGCTGGGCATAAAGACTGACCATTTTGGGGCTCCACAGAGTGGTTAGATGCCCATCTCCTGGGGGTTGTGTCTTCTAAGAACATCTTGCAATTCCATCAGCAGACCACTCCCATCATGTCCTCAGCTTCTTCAGGGGTCCCTCCACAGTTAGCTCTCTAGGATCTTGAAGCCAGGGTGGGCTGTCAAGAGAGTTGGCAGTCCCATTGAGGCAGTGGACTCCAGTACAGCTGCTGACCCCACTTGAAAGCATCCTTGAGTGGCCTGGTGGCCAGAATAGACCACCAGAGAAGTAGTAGACATTCCCCCCCTCTATTCTAGTTCTGTTATTGCCGTTGTGGCTGTCAAAGCCGATTTGCAGACAAGGTGTGAAAGAGTGTGAGAGAGATCATCTTGTGGGTGCAGAACAATCCCCTGAGGATATGGTAGCAGATCTTCTCTCTATGCCCCTTCCCACTCTGTGGTCCCAAGCCAAGACCAGTACAGCTCATCCTCATGCTCCTCCCTCCTTCCTTGCTCTTCCCACCTTCTGTCTGTTCCTATGAGAGGCTGACTGGGATTCCCCATAGTGTTTCTGGGCATGTCCCTTGGCCCATACCATCCTCAGCAACATTGATGATGACAGGGAGGTGCTGCTCGATTATGATTGGGAGTTACTCAAGGGAGAGTTAGCACCTCCCTCACCTTTGAGAGTGAGCAAGCGGCAGTCTATGCCAACACTATGTCATCCGTTGCACTTACCTGGGGTCAGATCTGTTTGGTATATTGTTTTCTGCTACAGATTAAGGTTACTGTGGTAACTAATCATTTTGGCTGGGTGAAGAGGTTGAATTTACTTGTCCTCTTTTCAGGTGATAATAGTTGAATTGCCTGAAGCAAGGGCAGTTAGCTTGTTTCAGTTCCTTCTCTTTAGGCTTGTAGAGAGCCTGTGAGAATGCAGAAGCCTGTAAATATGTTTTTGTGCTTTCTGTAAATAAATTTATTTTTATAGAAATGCCTGGTGTGTGACTTTTCTGATCTCTCCTGGGCCAAATGCTTTCTAGTACTCTGCCAACAAGATCTGCATTTTGACATGAGGTGGCATACCGGACACACCTGCTGGTGGTCATTTCATTCCCAGACTCATTTGTTTCATCTCAAATTTGGCCCTCCCCAATTTCTGGAGCCGGTGTTGTGCCCTTTCAGCTGCAAAACCAGAGATTTTCTGTGAGTGATCAGCCTCCCGCTGTTTCACTGTAACTCCATGATCCTGATGATCACGTTTTGCACCACCATGATCCAGGATGTATGCACGTGGGTGGAGCGGTTCGCTACCGTTCTGGATGGACCATTTGAGGTAAAGAATTTGGAAGATCTGTGGATGGGGGAATTCAAATGTTGAGTGGCTTTCAGGGGTACAAGGGAGGGATGGGGGGCATTAGGTTACATTTTGAGGATTGTCTCTGTATTTTTGTTAGCTTGTCTCCTTATTTTAGGTGGTGGGTGGTGCATATGTAGAAGGGTTATCATTTCTGAATTTTTTAAAAATGTCATTTCTTAAAAACTGTTGTACCCTAACCCTTTCAGTCCTGATTGTTAGTATTGTCTCTTCTCTGGTATAAAACACATATCCAGGAAGCGTACTAAGTTGCCCCAATGATAAGTTTTGAATCTTAAGATATTTCAGTACAATTCACACGTAATTTTAACCATAGCTTAGATCTGTAGTAATGTGGTAGATTCCTCTTACCTATTTATGTGCTAAATTCATGGCATTTATTAGGACTGTTTTTTATATGCTTTTATTTTTTTGAGTTTGAGTTGGTTCTGAATTAATTAAAAATCCAGAATGATGATAACACACATTTTAGAAATGAGTTTTGCCCAGATGTTATGGCAACAGGATATGTGCAGCTGTCTCTTGATTTTGCATCTAGTCTGGAGTGGGTGAACAACAGCTCCAGTTTCCAAATTGTGCTGCCAAAATTTGCAGCCAGATTGCCAATGTTCAGCTCTTTCAGTCCCCCAATGCAAAATAGGTTTATTAAGATTACATAAGGCTCAATATACCTATTTAGCCCCACCAAACTGGGAAAAAGCAGCTACTAGTTATATCACTGCATCATTAGACATGCCTTCTGTTGCATTTGGAAGCTGCAGAGTGAACTAGTAAAAGTGTGGTTGCTGGCCAGGCACTCTATAATCTTTTACCATCCTTCATGTAGAGCTTTCAGCATGCTAGTCTCCCAGTTAAAAAGTTTTTTAAAAGGGTTCTAAGTATATTTAAAAATCAGAAGAGGCCAAAGATCCAACGTGTGTTAAATCTTCAAGTTCTTTATTAGGCATTTCCACAGATAATCAGATGAACAATCCAAATGTATTTGGATTGGATGTCAACTTTAATTTGCCTAGTTATTTTAATTCATTTTGTCAAAAATGCTTTCAGGGATGTGCTGAACACAAATGTGTATTCTTATTCTGTAACTTTTTCTCTTTAAATATTTAACTTCCATCATCCTGGTGTTATCTTCATCTCTTGGCAAAGTTTAATTTCTCATGCAGATCTGAGCTAATACATAACTACCATACTTAAATCTTAATTCTCTGGGAAAGTAATGCAACACTGAAAGGGAATGTCGTTTGTTAATTGACTTCAAATAGTTTATAACAGAAGTAATTCCTGGAAAACAAAAAGCCACACAAATAAAGCAACAGAAAAAAAAAGTTCCTTATTATTCTGATAAAGTATCCTGGGACCAACAAGAACATTAGCTTGGCACAAACCTTTTGACTTATTCATCATCAGTATTTATTATTAAACCCTTGTCTGTTTCAGTGTGGAGAACCATCGCCTTGGGACAAGGTGCTCCAAGCTACAGTGATAAAATACAACTTTGTGAGATTTGCATAATAACCTGCAAAGAATATTAGCTTGAAACAATGTGAATCTCTGGGATCAACTGCATAGCCCCTTTGGTATTTAAAGTTGGTAAATATTAAATAACAACAAGCATATATAATTATAAAGATTCCTCTTCTTAAACTGCCCAGGAAGTACATGTGTTGTAAATCACATAGTACTTTTTTTTTTTAAGCCTAGCTGGTTGAAGAGCAAGGAACTCATTTAAAGATGTTTGTTGTATTAACTAAATCCTATATAATTTGCCTTTGAAGAAATTGGATTATTTGGACCAGGGACTGTCAATTGGCAGCCAGAGAGAAATGTAGCTTAGTAGAATTCTGTGGTCAAATCCTCACAAATTTGGAGTCCTCCAGGTATTATGGAAGTTCAGTTTCTAGAATCCTTCCCAGAACAGCTACTGGTGGAAAATTCTGGGAGACTGAATCCTAACACATCTGAAAGGCATTCGATATGAAAAGCCTAGAATCATAGAATCAAAAGGAATTGGAAGGGGCCATTGAAAACATTGAGTCCAACCCCTGCTCACTAAGGAATCCAAATTAAAGCATCCAAGACTTACAGCAATCTGACTTCTTCTTGAACAGATACAGTGAAGGAGATCCCATCCCTCTCTGGGTAATCGGTTCTAAAATTGAAACGTTCTTACTGTTAGGAATTGTTTTATAACATTCATTTAGAATATATATATTTCTGTAAATCATCTCCATTTTTCTGTGTCCAGCAGTCTAGGATAATAGATAAGAAAACAGGCCTTCACCTGCATGATGTACTTTCAGGTACACAAAGAGTGCTATCAGATTACAACCACACAGCATCACCATAGCACATAAACCAACTAAAGCCCTCCAAAGTAAAGACCCAGTAGCCCAAGAAGAAAAAACAGGAGTCATCTACAACCTACAGTGTAAGTACTGTAACAACAACAATGTAGGACAGACAGAAGACTAGCAGAGCACATCCACGAACAACATCTAGCTGTCAGAAGACATGATGAAAACTCCTTAATATCACAACACATGGACAGACTCAACCGCAGTTTCAACTGGGAAACCGAGCTTCCTAGACCAGGCTAAATCCAAAAATGCTAGGGAATTCCTGGAAGGTTGGCACTCAGACAAGTCAGCCATCATCAGGCACATAGAGGTAAACAACATTTACATACCATTCAGAAGAGACAATAAAAAAGCTAAAAAGGAAACAAAAAGACCAGAGCACCTCCTTGCCAGCAATCAACACCCAGATAAGTAAAGTTTGACACCAGGATTTACATTAGAAGAACAATCAAGCAGTAAACAATACCCTACTCAAGGAACTACCAAATCAGTCAAACAATCAAGCAGTAAACAAGAGCCTAAACAAGGAGAGAACTACCAAGGAGAGAACAACACCCCCACCAACACTGTCAGACAAGATACTGTATATAAACAGGGAGCAAACACCACACCCTTCTAGCACTGAAGATGTTGCCTAGTAGGGCAACAAAACGTCTGCAAGCAAACCAAGCTCAGAGAGCACCAAGGACTCCACAGTGCCATCATATCCCCCGTTGTTTCATGGCTAGACCTTCCCAATTCTGTTTCCTAAAAGATTTAGCTTCCAGTTTCTGTTCATCTTCATTGCCCTTCTCTTAATCAGTGTGTCTGATTCTTCTTTTGTGTGGTACCCAAAGCAGGATGCAGTACTTGAGGTGCAGGCCTGGTCTTCAGAGAATAAAATGCGACAATGGCTTCCAGTGTTGGTGGATGACTCCTTTTCACCCCTTCAAACATCAGAGTTTGGATGACAGATGAAAAGCATAAAATGTTGTGAGAGGATAGGGGCAAATTCGAGATTGGGTGTTCAGTCCAAAATCAATGCTTGGTCTCTAGAGCAGTGTTTCTCAACCTTGGCAACTTTAAGATATGTGAACTGGGGAATTCTGGGGAATTGACAAGGTTGAGAAACACTGCTCTAGGGTAATTTTCAATCCATCCTGTCATTCCTGAGACACCATTCCAGGGGCCACTGAATTCTGGTCTAAGTTAATGTATTATATTCCTATCCATATCATTTTTTCCAGCATATAGGTGCTCCAGGTCTCTGGCCAGAGTAAAAGCAGCAATGATTTGGTGGATAGAATGTAGATCCGTTGACCAAAGACATGATCTTATAGCCAGGAGAATCTAATAGCTCTTCAGTAATACATTGGGCAGTATGTTTATATGGACTTTATGCCCTTAATTTGATTCTAATCCAGCTTCCAGCATGAATTTCATGAATGCAAGCACACTATTGCTTTAATTTCTTTCCCTGTTCAGTTCAACAGGGCTTAAATTGGTGACCCAGCTTCAATGTTCAGGCAGATATTTGATAAAGAGGGCTTATTAAGGCATATCTGAACATGTACATACAATCACATCAATTTAGTCTCCATGTTATTGGGCAGTCTAATTGGGTAGCTCCACTCTTAGGCACATTTTTTGCAAATATTCGTACTGATCATGTGGCCACCAAGAAGGCAAGGTTAAAAAGTTATATATTGTTAGGATTGGGATAAAGTAAAAACACTATTCTATTGAAATGTCTTAATTTCCCTCAATTAATTTATTGGTTATTTGCTTGAGCAGGAGGATCTTATCAAAAAACTCCAAATTTTGCTTTTGGTAAAATCTGGTGGATTCATTCTAAAATAGTTGTTGAGGTTTAACATGGGCATAGCCTGGGATCAACCTTTGTGAAGTAAATAGAAAATCTCACCCTTGGAGTGTGATTACGTTTCTTTCACTCTCAAGAAAAGCCTTTATAATTCTTCCATACCTGAGTCACTTCTGAGTTATGGGGCCCTTTATACTCTAGTACGAAATTTAAAGCTTGCCCTTCATGGAAGAGATCTTCTATAGATATTAAAAAGTAAAATTAAAAGTGCAGGTTTAGGAAAAGAAACCAGCATTTTCCAGCATGAAATGTAAATGCATCCAAAAGAATTTACACTCTTCCTTTCCAATGGTGTGTCTGTAGATTGCAGGAGGAATGCCTGACAGTGTAAAATACTGCAGTGACACAAGATATGTAGTATTCTGTTCTGTATTTAAAAAAAACAAAAGCAAGAAAGAGAAATTGCCTTTTCCAATGATCACTCTTCCATTGAGTGTCTGTTGTCACTCTATGGAATGCTTCATATTTTCTCATTTTTATGAGATGATGTGACTTTAATAGGAACTGAGGGATTACTCACAAAAATGCCAGTGGAATGCTTATAGGTATAGAAAAGATAGAGCCGGGCTATCTTTTATAAAAAATATTTCTCTATTAATGACATATAACAGGCTGGAAAGTGATCGGTCCTGTGTTCCAGGAAATTTCAGGGATTTGTAAAATCCTCCTCAGAAATTTTGCTATTCAAAATAGAACACTTTTTGGGTCACCTTAGCATTTCTGAATAGTTACATTTAGAAAGAATTTACTTTCCACTTCACTTCAGGGGAAAAACGGATGGTCATTTTGGAGGTGTGAAACCTCATGGACAATTCTGCCAGATGTATTTGAACTTTGCTGTCCTGAGTGGTTTGTCACTTTTAATCCCATTGTAGATGTTTTCTTTGTAGCTCTTAGCCAATCCTATACCAAATTAAAACTGTTCTTTCTAAATAGAATTCAGTAGGCCTTTCGTTGCTTAGAACACCTGTAGGGTTTCTGCTCAATACTGAACTGACACATAGACATAAAAAAACCCCCAAAAAGCATATTAATTTCTGTAACAGTGCTGTCAACATAGCATGGATCTATTTCAGCGATGAGCAATCACCTTTTGGAGGACTGGAGCTGCGCTTACATTTGGGAGAGAAAGCAAAAGCTGTAGTACGTGTTGATAGCAAGTCAGCAAGATTGAGTCCTACATGCAAGCAGGAACAGATTCATTCCTGGTTTGGTGGCCAGGCAGCTGGAATGATGCGGGACAGTCTACATTTCTAAAACTTTTAAAACTTTGTCTTCCACTCACCTCCATCACTCACCTTCCACTCATCTCCATCTTGGGGCGGACTTGCCTTCTGTCTGCCTTTTTCGTCTGCTCTACTTCTCGAATACACAAGCCTTGTCATGAGCACTGATGGTGAGCAGGAGGGAGCCCCTATTCAGGGGGGAAAACGCATGTGTAGTAGAGAGAATTTGAGCTGTCATCAGAGACACAGAACAGACCCGCCTTGACTTTTGGGGTTTATCTGTATGGGTTTTCTCACACTTCTTCAGTTTGTTAGGATTTTCTGTCTACTGCAGCAGTAATAAAACACTAGAGACCTATTCCTCGTCTCGGCGTGGTTCCTGCTTGTCAGGACAAGGCTAGATGGCTTCTTCAAGACAGCAATGAGATGTGGAAACCGTTTACTTCTTGCTGAATCTAGTAGTTGTCCAGATATTTATAGACAAGATCTGGTAGCCTTAGTAAAAAACAAAACAAAAAACAAAAACAAAACTGAAATAAGGAAGGAAGGAAGGAAGGAAGGAAGGAAGGGAGGAAGGGAGGAAGGGAGGGAAAGAGAAATCCCCATTCATGAGTATGAGAGAGAGTGGGAGAAGACTATATAATGGACTACCTGGCCCCCTCTTTTGCCCTGTCTCCACCTGTCCTCTGTGTTCATAACGCTCAGACTCATTATTTTATTGTTTTTCACTGACTGTGTGAGAACCAATCTCACACCGTGTTTCAATACACAGTTCTAGCCTCCCACATCTTGCTGGTGCTTCTTGATTCTCAGCATTTACTGTACCTTCTTTCCCTTATGGAAGGGCCCACCTTGATTTGAAGTTCTAATTGGCCCAAAGCTGGCTGTTTCCTGTGTGATTGGCATAGCCCAGTTCTTATGCAGAAGTCTTAAGCAAACAGTTAAGTTTGCCATAGGCAGCAAAACTTAAAAGGGGATTATGCACAAGGAAAAGCACAGCTGTAGTTTCAATCAACCGACACCTCAAGCACTAAACACATTTCTTCAGAAGTAAGCATGCCTTGATGAGGAGAGCCTCAGGCAACATCGTTAGGCTAATTGTTAATGGCACAGAAACATTATTAATTCCATGAATGGGAAAATTAGTAATGCTGGATTTCAGGCTCAGGACATCTGCTTTAGCTCCTCTTCCTATGCAAATAAGGATCTTAAAGGGGGGTTCTATTAGGACCACCAAATATGGGCTGCAAAACACAGAAAGAAGGATTGTTTTAGTTACTTACTTTTCTTCCATGCACATTTTTTCAAATATTCAGTTTTGACGCCATTGAAATGTGATCTGCTGAACATTCAGAACCTCTTACCGCTCTTGTATTCTGTGTGAATACCCTCAGTCTTCCATCATAAACAATCAATCAAGCTTTTAGCTTTAGCTTTATTCTTTTGCCCTGTGTATGTATGAATGGACTCATGCTTAAACCAAGTGCTCAGAACAAACAGATCTTTTTCAAAGTAGGTACCCACAAAACAGTAATTATTCTCATTCATACCTGGGTCTCTGAAAGGCCCAGTCACTTTTTGTTTGGTCTCTCATTTTGACTCTTTCATGTCATCTAGCAGAACAATTTTTCCCCTGGATTGTATTCATTCAGAATGTTGGACATTTTTTTTTCAAACTCACATCGCATTTTTCCATTATCATAATTCATTGGAGCATAACATGCAAATATCAGCAACCTATTGTTTGCTACTTTCATACACAACCATAGCCATCTGCATAATACCAATTCATATTTTATGAAATACATTTTGGCCCCTTCATTCATTATTAAACGTATATCTTCACTTTCTTGCATGTATTGCCGACTCCATATGATCGGGCCACCTGCACTTAGGTTTATGCAACATTCCTCTTTCTATTAGTTCAAAGCCTGCCTGCCTGCCTGCCTGCCTGCCTGCCTGCCTGCCTGCCTTCCATCCATATGCTATAGTTGTCATCAAATGGGGCCATAGATATTGAACTCCTTCACCTATCATGGCTTTGGTCAATTGAGGCTTTCTCATAATGCTTTTTAGCAATATTGTATTTGTTTATTCATGACATTTTGATTCTGTTGACTTCACAAAGATTCTTGGTGGTTTATAAGACTAAATATAACATCGGTAAAACAATAAAATACCCCCATCTCAAAAGAAAAAACCAGTGTCCGATCTTTGATTCTTCATTCCACAACAATTAAAAGCTCTGCAGAAGAACCCAGTCCCAACTGCCCCTCAAAAAGACTGAAATACAAGTGTTATTTGTGTTAATTCCACAATGCAGGGGCATAGACAGAAAAACAATATATTTTAGTCCCCCCTCCTCTGATCTCAAATGGGGGGACACCCTCAACATCCTGGTATAGGCCAAATGAGTTGTACTGAAGTAGGAGGTCCTGCAAATACCTAAGGGCCAAGCCATAAATGGCTTCAAAGGTCAAAACAAGCACTTTTAATTGTAATAAGAAGCCTAATGAGAGTCAGTTCAGTCTTCACAAAACTAATGTTATACAGCAATGATGGCTGTCACCTGTCAGTAGATAGGCTGTTGCATTTTCCACCAAGTGTCTCTTCTGGATAGTCTTCAAAGGCAGCCCCTTACAGAGTGCATTGCAGTAATCAATCAGAGAGGCAATGAAGGTATGGGTAACACTTGTCAGTGCATCATGATCCAAGAAAGGCCACAAGCGGTGCACAAAGCTTAGCAAAGTACTTGCTTCCTCAGCCGTGGCTTCTTCCTGCTGATCTTGCAGTAGCTGTGAGTCAAGAACTCCCAAATGTGGGACCTGCACTTTGAAGGAGAGTGCCTAACCATCCAGCTTGTAAAGGAATTTAGAGGTGATGTTAGGAAAGTTGTAAGAGAGCCTTTAAGGGAGGAAAGAATGAGCAAGCCATTAAGGAAAGATCTAGAAAAGGGATTGTGCAGTGCTGAGATGGAAGGAAGGATGAGAAAGAAACTCAAAATAACCCTGCCTTGATTTTGTTTAGCATAAGATGGGTCAGAAAAGAACTTAGACAGGTTTTAAAAATCCTGTTATTCTACCTTAACTATGATAAAGATAATTCCTGGTATAACTTTTTCTTGAACTGGCCTACCTCGAAGGGCTGACAGTGTTATCATTGGAGTAAGGAAAGTTCCAGAAAGCTTTTGGACAAATAACACCTTTGTCTTGCATGAATTCAATGTCAACTTGTTTCTTCCCATGTAGAATGTAATAGCTTCCAGACAGCAAGTCAGGACTTCTATTGCATCCCTGGCTTGGCCTGGTGTGGTGATGCAGAGGTTGGTATCAGTTGGCTACTGGTGATACAGCACCCAAACCAACAAACAACCTCCCTCAGTAGATTCATACAGATATTAAATAAGTGTGAGAGAAATGAACTCTGTGGTACACCATAGGGGTGCAGCTACCTGAACAACTTTTCCTTCCCTATTACTACTGACTGCTACTGTCCCCTCAGGAAAGAGCAGAACCAGTGCAAGAACGTGCTGCTCACTTCCTACCTTCACGTGGGTCTAGAAGGATACCACAGTCAATGGTACTGAAGGCCATCCAGAGATTTAAAAAAACCAGGAGGAGTGAACTTCCCCCATCCATGGCCCAGGGCAATCAGTTCCAAATACTGCCTGAAAAGGATCTGTGTAATCTGTTTCCTCTAGGATATGTAGTTGGAGCCTCACTATTATTTCAACAAACTTCCCTCAGAAGGGAAAATTAGAGGCTAGGTGAGAGTTGTCAAGATTGTTTGGAGTAAGGATAGTAAAAGAGGAGGTACACCATGGTGTCTTTCAAGGCAGAGGTCATAATCACTCCCCTCAAAGAGGCATTGAATATGCCCTGAATCAAACCACTCACACACCCCTTGGCTTCCAAAGGAGGTGGTACATAGGTCTATCCCACAAACGTCAGAGCTCATCTCACAGATCATCCTATCCACTTCCACAAGATGAAACATATCTCAGATAACCTTGCAACACACTACCCCAGGCACCTGCTCTAACTGCCCATATGGAACCCAGTCTAGGTAAATGAGCACAACTTTATCTGTGAAGTGCTACCCCAAGCTCTCACTGTGGCCTTCAGGAAGATTTTTCAGCTTTCTGCTACCCAAAAGGGACTGGGGTCACTTTAGGCAGTGCTGTTAGGGCGTAATCTGTGGATGCAACAAGGACAGAAAAGTAAGCACATTTCACTGCCCTTACCAATGTGGTATAAGTTCAAACATGACCATGTCTGGTCCAGCTTGCTTTTTGTCTTCCTCCACTGATTGACATCCCACAAGCTAAAAATTGAGGATATTCCATCAAAAGCCCCAAAATGAGCTCCAGAAGGTTAAGCAGAGATCCTGTCTTGCAACAAGTTGGGTGGTACACAAAGAGGACCCCTAGCTTGTCCCTACGGCCCAATGTCACACACAGGCATTCACAGCCTCCAGAACAGGACTCTTGGTCACCGCAGGATCACTCCAGAAAATCACTGCTACCTTACCTGTTAGCCTGGGATTATGTCTAATGCAGGACCCAAAATCTGGAGGGACAGATTTCATAGAGGACAACATGGACATTCTCCCCCAGCTAGGTCTCAGTGGTACATGCCAGGCCTGCATGCTTGTCCATGACCAACTATGCATCCGGTTATGAGGGTTGTAATCAAAATCAGAAGGTGCTAGGTCACCCTGATCTTTAAAGAGGGTAAACACTATCACTCCCATACATGATATCAGGTCATGGGGTCTGTGAGGGAAAGGATAAGGGTAAGCAAATGATGTCCCATACTTTTTTGACAGCACCACACAAATGACATGAATTATATATTTTACGTTTAATTGTGTCATGATTCATGATATGATAATACAGTTTAAATAATTTGTGTCCTTTGTGTGATGGTGCCATGATGCATGTGACACCACCATGCCTTCTACTGGACATCGATGTACCTAGAATACCAGGGTGAGCCCTAAGGCACATCAGCCTTCAGAATACTTGGGTATGGCCCCCAGAACTTCTCCAAGAACCTTCCAAAGAATTGCAATTTTCAATGTGACAAAAGAAGACAATGACTGAAAATATAGCTGTCGCTGTATTTAATTAATTTTCTATTTTGTCTGGCTCTTCAATATTTCACACTGCTCTTGCCCCGTGCATTTATTTTTTATTTTTTTATTATTTTTTTGAAGCTCGGCCTCTTGTAGCTCAAGGCCAAGTACAGTTTTGGCTTGGAAAAGATGGCCGGTCCCTGTGTTGAATAAAGTGCTTGGCCGCAACAAGATTTAGTGATGGGATAACACGCAATTACGCACCTTTCCAGGGACATAGAAAGTGGGCTGAATGGAGGAAGAAGCTTAAAGACAGTGGGGAAAGTAAAAAATTGCTGTTCTGAGCAGCTTAATTGAATCTTGAAGTGTTCATTTCTGGGAGGTGCAGCCTTTGTTAACCCACGCCGTACATCCTCCTCTCTGTGGTACGTAATCATTGCTTTCTGGAGTGAGAATCTCTGACCTGTGCCTAGACCTGGAGGATTTGTGGTATAATATTTAGAACTTCACACTAATACCAATTAGCCAACGTGGGGATTTCATGTAAATCTTTGTGATTTTTGCCTAATTGAAAACAAGCCTTCCTTCCATTCTGCTTCTGATGAACTTCAAATGGTCTCCGTTCAAACTGTGGGCTTATTTATTTAGAAAACCATTTAAAAAATATTTTTATTAAAGCTTTTAAACAAGAAGATTAAAAGCTAACACAAAGTAACAGAAAGTGAGAAAGAAAAGGGGAAAAGAAGGAAATCAAGCGCAAGAAAAGGAAAAAAGTTAAAGAAAAATAGAAAAGAAAGAAAAGAAATGTATAAGGAAATGGCTTCCGGTGTTCTTCACAGCAGTTGTCAGTACAGTAGATTTTAACCTCTCTTTCTAACAGTACATCGTATTACTCTTCTTTCTATAATCTGTCCTGTCTAATCATCAAAACCATAAATCACAAGTTCAGACTTCTGGTAGGGACATGGAGGACCTGTGCCCACAGGTTCAGTGGGCGGAGCTGACAACGAGGCAGTTTTTTTGGGCTCAGGCAGGTTTTCCTGTAGCCCAGGAGTCTTTTCTGGGAAAAGGAGAACACCTGGAATCACCCCATCTGTCTTCCAGACGGCTGCTTGTAGCCAGAAGATCGCAAACAGCATTTCACTTTCGACTGGTAAGACCCAGCTGGGAAGCAGGGACGTCACCATTTTCCAAGCTGTGCTGTAGCCTTAGAGGACACTAAGACCAACCACCCCATTTCTAAATCACCCAATTTATATATATTTTTAAGTATGCATACCCTAAGAGAGGCCTTCTACAGCAAGGAGAAGCGGGCTCTCTTGGTGCTTATTGTTATTTTTGGGATTTTTTAAAAAATTCTTTTTACGTTTTGGACTTCGTTTTCCCTCCAAATATTAAGGGCGATTGAGAGTAAATAATTGTCTCCCTGTTATTATTTTTGTACTACATTTGAAGATACTAGTATTTTTCTACACATTGAATCAGCTGATTTGAACCTTCAGCTTTCTGTTTCTACTTTCCCTTGGGAACTGTCTGCCTATCTCACTTTCACTTGTGCAAACACATTCCGGAACTCTTTCATATCTTTGACTTTCACTGGTTAAGCTCCTAGGGGGCGCCATAATCTACTGCGTGAGACATGGAGGACTTTAAACAGTTTTTCTCTGACTTACACCAAGATTTTAAACAGATTCTTTCTGACTCCTATCACGTTTTTATGCAAATCATTCAGGATATTGTGGAAAATATGAGGTCCAAAATGTGTCATCTGGTTGGGGATGTGGTGGATGAAACTGAGGAATTCAACAGTGATAGAAAAGTTCCTTCTATGAGTGAGATTGGGATTTCTATTGAGATGCTGGGTGAAGATTGGATAGTGGAGTTGGAGAAATTTAAGGGAGAGAGAGCTCTGCAAGCCACAAGTGAAATTGGTATTCTAGAGGAATGCCATGAAAAAGAAGGGGTTGTTATGTATGGAAGGTTTTCTGAAGAGAAGTTGGAATTTTTAAGGGGGGCAGTTCAGCTGTATGATTTTTTAAAGGAAAAAAGCTCTGTGTACATTGTGGAGATATATAAATGATTAATAAGGTATATAAAAATGTCTACTTGGTTGGTTTTGGGTTTATTAAGATTAAGATAATTAAAATTGTTGTATTGCTAAGTATAATGGCAGACAATTTATGTGCTTTTTAGTTTGATTTTTATTATAGTAGACAGAAATTTATAGCATAGTAGTTTGTTGTTTATTCGTTTAGTCGCTTCCGACTCTTCGTGACTTCATGGACCAGCCCACGCCAGAGCTTCCTGTCGGTCGTCAACACCCCCAGCTCCCCCAGGGACGAGTCCGTCACCTCTAGAATATCATCCATCCATCTTGCCCTTGGTCGGCCCCTCTTCCTTTTGCCTTCCACTCTCCCTAGCATCAGCATCTTCTCCAGGGTGTCCTGTCTTCTCATTATGTGGCCAAAGTATTTCAGTTTTGCCTTTAATATCATTCCCTCAAGTGAGCAGTCTGGCTTTATTTCCTGGAGGATGGACTGGTTGGATCTTCTTGCAGTCCAAGGCACTCTCAGAATTTTCCTCCAACACCACAGTTCAAAAGCATCGATCTTCCTTCGCTCAGCCTTCCTTATGGTCCAGCTCTCGCAGCCATATGTTACTACAGGGAACACCATTGCTTTAACTATGCGGGCCTTTGTTGTCAGTAGCATAGTAGTAGGAAGGGAATAATTAAGTAGATGTTATCTTTGGGGAAGGGGAAATTGTTTAGGAGTTTTATATGATTTTTTCTTTCTTTTTTTTCTTTTAATATAAGGGAAAGGAGAAACTGTACTTACTGATTTTTATAATGTGCCAATGTGGAATGATTTATAGAAATGATGTGGTTTTGGTTTAATATAGAGTAAGGGATTGATCGTGGAAAATTTTTGTATATCCTTGCTGTTAAAAGTTGGAAGTTACATCTTTCTGTAACTTTGAAATTTTTTTATCTTGTGTTTTTCACACCTTTTTAGTTTTTTTCTCTTTTTCTGTAGTTTTCTGTTTTTTTGTAGCTTTTATCTTTGCTTGAAACGTAATAAAATTCCTATAAAAAACCCATAAATCACAAGTTTTTTTTTTTTTCAGTTTTATGCAAAAAGTCCATATTCCAAAAACTTTTATGGCTGCCTATTTTATGCATGATAATCCTAGGTGGCTCAAGGCAGCAGGTATTTCCCCCGCTCCTCCCAGGGAGTCTCAAGCAATTTAGAAGGTAACCAATTTTTTTTTTAAGGCTGATCTGGCTTGTTCAGGCAAAACTGGAGCATGGTTAAAAGCCACTTTCAGGCAAAGTAGGGGACAGAGCCCAGAGTGGGTTTTGACTGATGGCTAAACTGTTGGGTCTAGTTATCTGCCAAATCCACTCACCAATCACAACAGTTTTGTTTATTATTCTATTTGGGGGAGGGGGTCACACACAAATGCATTTATCAGTTGGGAGTGTACTGCAAATCTGAGAACACTTGACATAAAATCTTAATTTGGTCCCTGCAGTCCAAATACTACCTTGGAGAAAATAGTCATCACTCTCCAGCCTATCCCAGTTCCAGGTTGCTAATCTTGACTGCCTTTGCCAATAGTGAGGAAAGGTTAACTACAGTAATCACAAATTAGGTTGGCTATCTAAAACCATCCCTGCTGTCTTAACCTTATGCAGCAACTTCCAACAAATTTTAATGTTCACTGAAACAATTTTAAGCCCACAAAGGGGGTGGGGGTGGGGAATGAGAGAAGAGGAAGCAAAAGCATCAAGATAAAATGATTTAACATGAGTAGCTAGGAGGAAAGGACGTATACATGACCTACACAGGAGCATAAAATGGAGCAATAATCCTAAAGCCTCATAGATCAATACTGCTCAGAATTGTAAAGCTAGCTGTTCATGACTACTTCTGTTCTGCTCTTTATTTTAGATCATATAGTAGATTAACTGTAATGGTTGCCTAATCTAACAAAGCCAGACTCACAAGTGGACTTTATGAAATCTGGTTTATTGAATGATTAGTATGCAAGTACAGAGAAAGCTGAGAATGAGCAAAAGCGCGCCAAATACAAATTAAGAACCCTCGGCTCAAAACGTAAGACCTCCCCCCACCCAGCCGTTCTAACCACCACCACCACCCCAGGTGCCAGTAACTGTCTTCACCATTCCTGGGAAAGCAACCTTGAGCATTTGAGAAAACCCAAACACATTCCATTCCTTCAACCCAGAGATAACAGTCCGGGCTATGGAAGCCTCCCTTCCCTGCAAATCAAACACGCAATTAGGACATGACATGTGAAGTGTTACGATGTGCCAGGCACATTGAAACAGTGAACATGACATACCGCCCCCCCAAAAAGAACTAAGGCGCAGGCTTTAAAGGATAGGCAGAATGAAAGCGTGCAACTAAAAGGGGAGAGCGAACATCGCGGGCAGCCACCCACTCAGGGTGGGAAAAATGCTTCCATTGGATGAGGTACTGCAGCGTGCCACGAAGCCGGCGAGAATCCAGGACCTCTTTCACTTCGAAGTGTTGCTGCCCGTCAATCATGATTGGAGCAGGAGGAGTAGGCTGAGGGTGCCAGCGATCGGTGTGGGTGACGGGTTTGAGCAAGCTGCAATGAAAAACAGGATGTAAACGTCTAAGATTGTGTGGCAGGTCTAACTTAAATGTGACAGGGTTCACAACACCCACAACTGGAAAGGGACCAACAAACTTAGGTGCCAACTTCTTGGAAGGTTGCAAAGATTTGATGTATTTGGTAGACAGGTAAACCTTATCCCCCACCTTAAAAGCAGGTTGAGGTGCCTGTTTTTTATCAGCATGGAGCTTATAAGCGGAATGAGCGTCAGCCAATGCCTGTTGAATCACTGGCCAGGAATCTGCCAAGTGCGCAGCCCAGTCCGAAGGAGATGAAGGTGGAACAGTGGGTTGAGGGAGGTCAGGAATGGGCACAAAGTCCCGCCCGAACACAGTACTGAAAGGCGTGTGTCCTGTGCTCTGACGAACGGAGTTGTTGTATGCCACTTCGGCAAAGGGGAGGAGATCCACCCAATTGTCTTGTTGGTAGTTCACAAATGAGCGGAGAAACTGCTCCAGGGTGGCATTAAGAGCCTCCGTGGCCCCGTCAGTCTCAGGATGCCACGCTGTGGATAAGGCTTGTTTAGTGCCAACCAGTTTTAAAAATGCCCTCCAGAACTGGGAAGTAAACTGTGTTCCGTGATCCGTGACCAAACGGGAGGGGCTCCCGTGGATTCTGTATATGTGAATTAGGAAAAGGCAGGCTAATTGTTGTGCAGACGGAATGGAAGCACATGGAATGAAATGGGCTTGCTTGGAGAAATAGTCTTTTACCACCCAAATCACAGTCTTTCTCTGGCTGGGAGGCAAATCCATGATAAAATCCATGGAGACCTCCTCCCAAGGGCGGCAGGGACTGGCGACAGACTGCAGCAAGCCCTGAGGCTTACCCCCCTTTCTCTTCGACATTGCACAAACTGGACAAGAAGCAACATAGTCTTTGACATCACGTCTTAAGGAGGGCCACCAAAATTGCTTGCGGACAAGGTGTAGGGTCTTTACAAAGCCAAAATGCCCTGTCAGTTTATCATCATGAGACCCCCTTAAGATTTCCTTTCTCAAACTGTCAGGCACATAGAGGCGGTTTTGCCTCCAAGCGAAGCCTTTGTCAAAAGTAACATTGTCTCTATTCGCTTGCAGCCAGGTGTCAGATTTCAGCTGAGAGAGAAATTGTTGTTGCAATTGCGAAGGAACAGCCGGCGTTCTAGCAGCCGGTGAAACTGACGCTGAGGGCAACTGCCCACGGGTCCGGCTGTGTGTGACAGCTTGCATCCCCAATTGGGGCTCTGTCCAAAGCGTCCCCATGATGTCAGGTGCCTGGGCTGAATCCTGAGGCAAGCAGGAAAGCTCATCAGCCAGGAAGTTTTTCTTTCCTGGGATGAACTTTAACTGAAAATCAAAACGACTAAAGAATTGAGCCCAATGAACCTGTTTAGGGCTGAGTTTGCTGGGCGTGCTAAGTGCTTCCAAATTCTTATGGTCAGTCCACACTTCAAATGGACATTTAGCCCCCTCTAAAAGGTGGCGCCAAGTGTCTAAGGCTGCTTTTACTGCAAAAGCCTCTTTTTCCCAAACATGCCAGCGCCTTTCCGTCTCAGAAAATTTTTGGGACAAGTAGGCACAAGGCTTAAGGCAACTGGCATCATCAGCCTGCATCAAGAGAGCCCCAATGGAAAAATCGGAGGCATCTACCTGAACCACAAAAGGCTTATTGGGATCAGAATGTTGCAGAATAGGTTCAGCAGTGAACAATTTCTTAAGTTTGTCAAACGCTGACTGGCACTGAGGCGTCCAATTGAGCACGGCCCCTGGGTTTTTCACCCTCCGTGTATCGCCCCGCCCCTTGGTCTTCAATAAATCAGTAAGAGGCAATGCAATCTCAGCGAACCCCTGGATGAACGGGCGATAATAGTTACAGAATCCAAGGAAACTTTGGAGCTGCCTGCACGTGCATGGGCGCTCCCACTCCAAAATAGCTTGAATTTTGGCAGGGTCCATCTCAACCCCCTTATCAGAAATTCTGTACCCCAAATAGTCAAGTTGTGTCTTATGAAATTCACATTTAGAGAGTTTAGCATACAGCTCAGCCTTTCTCAGTTTGCCAAGCACCTGTTTCACCAAGTGCTCATGTTCTTCCATTGTTTCAGTGTAAATCAACACATCATCCAGATATACCAAGACCCCCTTAAACAAATGTTCATGTAAAACCTCATTAATTAACTGCATAAACACCCCAGGTGCCCCTGCCAACCCAAATGGCAAAACCTTGTACTGGAAAGAACCCAGCGGGCAGTTGAAAGCAGTTTTCCATTCATCCCCTTCCCGTATATGGATATGGAAATAGGCCTCCCTCAAGTCCAGCTTAGAGAAGATTTTCCCTTTAGACAGATGTGCTAGCACGTCCTTTATGATTGGCAGAGGATATTTGTTTAATATCGATACTGCATTGAGCCCACGGTAATCCATACAGAGTCTCAAAGTCCCATCCTTCTTTGCTCGGAACAAGGCAGGGGCGCCCACCGGCGAATTAGCTGCTCAATAAAACCCCTCTCTAGGTTTTTGTCTACAAACTCACGCAACACTGCCAGCTCCTTTTGCGTCATGGCATAGATTTTCGGTTTGGGCAGTTGCGCATTTGGGACCAACTCTATTGCACAGTCAGTTCTCCGGTGAGGAGGGAGTTGGTCTGCCTCCTTCTCCTCAAACACATCTGCAAAACTCTGGTATTGCTCCGGCAGGCCCTCCAGGGGGGCGGCAACGAAATGCGGGGTTGCTGCTGCTGCCCTCCCCCCCGCAGCCTGCGGAGCGTCGTCCTCTATGGGGATTTGACAGAACCCATCCCCAAATGTCAAAGTCCGGTGCACCCAGTTTATGTATGGATTTTGTTGGACCAACCAAGGCATCCCCAGAATGACCAAAGGACCTCCCACAGGCGCCACGACAAATGGCAGCCCTTCCCGGTGGCTGCCCATCTGCAATGCCACCAGCCCCGTAAAATGGGTGACTGGCTTCCCCCCCGCCGTAGAACCATCCAGCTGAGTAAAAATCATAGGATGTTTCAGGGGGAATGTGGGCAACTCCAGCGCATCCACCATGTCCGGGTGCATCAAGCAGCGGGAACACCCTGAATCGATCAACGCCCATGCCTCGACAGTTCTTGTTCGGGAGCCCAACTTAACTTTCACTGACAATGTAGGAAAGTTTCCACTCACCGAGAGGTAGTCACGCCCTCCCTCTACCACCTGCCCAGTGGCGCCCTTTAGAGCAGGTGGTTGGCATTTCCCGCCGGCAGGAGCAATTCAGGCTCCCCCTCCTCTCCGAAATATGGGACTCCTTCTTCTTCGCCCTCAGCTACAGCCACCTTCATCTTTCTGGGGAAGGAGGGTGACTTTCCCAACGGTTTCCCCTGACGCTCCTCAGGTTTCCCTTTCAGGTGTGCCACCACTCGGTGACCTTCCTTCCCACATCGGAGGCACTGCCCCTTCGCATAGCGGCTCTCCCTCTCCTCCTGCCACGCCGTTCGCCCTGCTTGGGCTGCAGTGCCCATGGGCTTGGCAGCTCTCATCATGGCCATTTGCTTGGAACATCTCTTACTTTGAGCAAACTTCGCATGGGCTTGCTCCACGTTCCTGGCCAGCTGTATCCAGTCATATAGGGTGGTGGGATCTGCCCTCCCCAACGACCACCTCAACAACTCGGGTCACAGACCATCCTTGAACATTTCTATCAGAGTCGTCTGCGACCAATCGTCCACCTTTGCAGCTAAAGCTTGGAACTCTAAGGTGTAGTCCGCAACAGACCTTGATCCCTGGATCAACTCCCTCAGGGCCACCTTGGCTTTCTCCTTTGCCAACGGGTCAGCAAAATGTAATTTGACACCCACAAGAATTCTTCAAACTCGTTCAATTCTAGGGCCTCCATCTCAGTCAACTGTACGAACCAATCAGCTGCCCTGCCTTCCAGTTTGGTGGCCACCGCATTTATCTTAGCCCTCTCCGAAGGAAACAGTGTCCCAAACTCCTCCATATAGCTTTTAGCATTTGTCAGGAAAAATGACAACTTCATGGGGTCCCCATCAAACTTGACCGTAAACTCCCTGTATCTAGCGCCCAGCGGGCTCTTCTTCCTCTCCTTCTGCCCAGCCTTCCGCTTGGCACCCATCGATCTTCTGTCTGGGGGGGGGGGGGAGTCCGAAATCCTAACTTTGGAATGTCTCTTCTCCCCTCTTTCCATCCTCCCTCGGTCGTCCGAATGCCGCAGGGGCGATGGGGATGATCGCCTGGGGCTGCTAGATGGTGAACCCGCCCGATGTCTCCTCCGACCTCTCATCCTCACACCCGAGGAGGGGGGAGGAGAGGGGGATGACTGTCAGGAATGCTACCCCCTTCTCTCTCCGACTGGGTCCCACAAAACCAACTATATTTTCAACACCATTTCTTCTAGGGATTTTAACATGGCTTCCCACCCTTGTACTTTCACAGGGGTTCCAGAGTCCTCCGACCCTCTCTCACTGGCCACGGCGACGTTTGGGGACAGCGGGTACCTCAGCTTCCAAGACGTCCTTGACGTCCCTGGTAGGGGTCCCTGCTCCTCATCCCACATCACCTGTTCAGTCGGCGCCTCTTCTGCTTTCTTCACCACTTTGGACTTCACAGCCTTCTGGATCGCAGGACTGGGACTCGAAGCCCCTGACAGGTCCTCCGATTCCGGAGTGGGCTCTTTCCCACTTTTCTTAGCCATGGAATCCGGCTCCCCAGCATCTGAATACTCGCTCTCCCCCGAGTAAGGAGTAGGCTCAGTCATCGCTAACTTTAGTCCTTCACAGATTGCTCTGGATAGGGTTTAGCGGTAAGGGTTTAAGATTCTCAGCTTTATGTAATGGTTGCCTAATCTAACAAAGCCAGACTCACAAGTGGACTTTATGAAATCTGGTTTATTGAATGATTAGTATGCAAGTACAGAGAAAGCTGAGAATGAGCAAAAGCGTGCCAAATACAAATTAAGAACCCTCGGCTCAAAACGTAAGACCTTCCCCCACCCAGCCGTTCTAACACCCCCCGCCCCCCCCAGGTGCCAGTAACTGTCTTCACCATTCCTGGGAAAGCAACCTTGAACATTTGAGAAAACCCAAACACATTCCATTCCTTCAACCCAGAGATAACAGTCCAGGCTATGGAAGCCTCCCTTCCCTGCAAATCAAACACGCAATTAGGACATGACATGTGAAGTGTTACGATGTACCAGGCACATTGAAACAGTGAACATGACATTAACTGAGAGCCAGTTTGATGCTGTGGTTAAGGCACCAGGCTAGAGGCCAGGAGATCGTGAGTTCTAGTCCTGTTTTAGGCAGAAAGCCAGCGGGGTGACTTTGGGCCAGTCTCTCTCTCTCTCTCACTCAACCCCAGGAAGAAGAAGGCAAGGGAAAACCACTGCTGAAATATCTTGCCAAGATAACCGAAGGGACTAATCCAGGTGTCAATACTGACTTGAAGGCACACACACAAAAACAAAAACCCATTCGTGTTTGATTAGTTGTTAATACTCCATTCACCAAAAGTCAATGTTCCTTTACCCAGATAGTTGGGTAACCTAGTCTAGATAGATACAGTCTTTCTATTGAAATTTCTTAGATGACCAACTGTTGTTGTTGTTGTTCCCCCTCCTCCTCCCCCTCCCCCTCCCCCTCTTCTTCTTCTTCTTCTTCTTCTTCTTCTTCTTCTTCTTCTAAAAATGTTCATGCTGAATTTTAAGATGGCTTAACATTATTGTCATCTAACACCTCACTCTTGGCCTGAGGGCTCCGGAATGCTGCTAAATATAGCCTAGTCTGGTGTGAAAGAACAAGACAAAGATGTTTTGAACCACTCCTAGTCCAACACTACTCTATATGGTTCTTCTCATTACACTAGGATCATGGTTTCTGCTGGATTCAGCTTGATTTTCTTTAACATCCTGCTCAGAATATGCCAGCACAAAAGCAGGAAGATCGCTTTGCTCTCCTGCCCTCTTTATGATCTGGCTTTATGACAATGACATTCAGCAGCATGGTTTTGAACTCTTGACATTGGTAGCTGCCAGGTAGCAACTTGTATTGGAGAAGAAGGACAAAGAGAAGGAGAAAAAGGGGAACAGGAAGGCAAAACGCCCTTCCCCCCCAAAAATCAGAACTTTATAGCAGAGGATTTGAAAAGGTCTCTCAACTTCCCAAGGAATGTCTTGGCTTATCTTCCCAAGGAATGTCTTGGCTGATGTTCTTGATCTGCAAGAACATTTATTTTTATTATTTACTGGTAAAGTCTCCAAGTCGCACTTGACTCCTGGTGATGTCATACACCCATCCATTTAGTTTTCTTGCCAACACTATACAGAAGTAGTTTGCCATTAGGTTTCTTCTGGGATGATGTTTCAACATCTCTGTTTAGCCTCCCACTCTGAGATTTCCTGTGGTTTCCTATCTAAGTCCAACCTTGCTTAGCTTTCCAAGACATGCCACAGAGGATCGCTGTAGCTTTTGTGACAGTGACAGCTGCTTTTTCTGCTACAGGAACTTATTCTGACCACTTGGGGTACCTGTTACAGTTCAGTTTCTTGGAAAACTGAGCTGTGGGCTACTAATTTTTACCTGGAGGTGAATATCTTGGGACTAACTTCTAACTAAGCATTGGCAGGACTACAATTTAGTTTGAATTTATGAAGGTTCTCTCTGAAGAACTTTGGGAACTTTGGGGTTTAAGGTGCTAATCCCAATATGTCTTGGAAAGTTTTGTTTTCCCTAAAAAAAAAAAAATCCCAGTATTTCTTCATCAGGCTTTGTCTGCTCTCTATTCCTTCAAAAGACAGGTGAGATTTGATCTCCGGGAAAGCCAGCAGACAGGTAGAAACAAAGCGCCTATAGAAAATGCAGAAAACCACTCTCAAGTCTTTCAGCCTTCACCCAGACAATTACAGTATTTATTGTAATTTATGGAAATCTCACAGAGATGTTCCTGTCACAATTGAAAAGCCTGAAATTGTGTTCATCGGCAAGGACTTAATTTGTCGCATCAGAGTGCTTTGATTCAGAACCACTTTCTCTAAGTTTTAAATTAACACCTGTTGAGGCAAACTTCGATGGAAAACATTAATGCACTACTCCAGGAAAGGATTTCATGACATTAGAAAGCTGAATCTCTAATGACAGAAGAGAAAAGGGTGTTTATCACGATCCTACACTCTAATAAATGGCCACTTCTAATAATCAGATAAGTAGGTATGCACTGTAGAAGTACAGTTCTACAAGGTGTACCCATAAACTTTATCCTACTCAAGGAAATAAGATACACATAGTTCATATGCTTCATCATTTTGAGCTAAAGGAATTGCACTAATTTTAAAGGCCTTAATTTTCAAATGAAGCATTTCATTAAAAGGAAAGAATGGGGGCAGGCTTTTAGGGTGAAGGTGGGATTATTCCATTTTTGTTTTTATTTCTGTTGTGGTAGCCATCGTCTGAACACATGTAGGGCAGCTGATAAGGATCTTAAAATGAATAAAATATTTATAGCAGTTTCTGGCATTCAGAAGATTTATTTTCTTAAAGAACAGCCACAGCAACAACATAGCAGCCAAGGGTCAGAGTGGGTGAATGGGAACTGGGATGATTTTCACACTTTTGACATTTTAAAAATCTCCTTTTAGAGGTATTAATTCTTACCTAGAAGTTCACATAGAGCTTTTCTTTGCTTTTCTCTGGCCACTGGGTAATAAAGTATGCCTCCAAAGGCTCTGGATCCGCAAATTAGGATGAGGAGCCCATATAAACCACACATTCTTCACTCTTAGTCTACAAGAAGGTTCAGCAAGAGATCAGATGTGTGAACAATAAAATAATAGGAAATAAGGTTAAATATTAGAGGACATACATTGTCAGGTATTGGCTGAGAGCAGCATTTTAGAAAAGCTGGGAATCAGCATTGGACAAAGCGTGCATTGAAGGTAAGTCAGATCATAGACAAACTGGGAGGCAGAGATAAGAAGCGAGACGAGTAAAATCAAAGGAGGTAGGATCAAAAAATTTATGCCAAAGACCATAAAGGGATACAGGAACACATGACTGCTCTGGATGCCCTTGTTCCTAAAAAAAGATTTATCTGGAATAAAAAGTTGTCTTATTCTTGTTCTATCTGGAGGACCCAATGATTAGCTGGGGTTAAGTAGAATCACACCAGAGACTGAAAGTGCATAATGATGAAGTTGCAATTGGCTCACTGGCTCACTATGTGGGGCAGCTGTCCATAGATCTTGGCAACTTTTCACTCAAAGGAATCTGAGGATAATACAGCAAAAAGAAGCTAAATAGCACAAGGAGAACAGCAGCTGAAAATGGGTGACCTTGGGGATATCACAGAACTACAGAGTTGATTCAGTTGCAGAAAAGGCAGACTCCTACCTTTATGTACTCGTGTCTTGACCCCTGATAGAAATATGTAAGTTGTATCATTAGTTTGATGACATTGTCAGTCGCGTATCATTTCAGTATCATCAAAGTTGCTGTGGACACTGCTGATATGCGACTGACGATGTCATCAAACTAATAATACAACTTACATATTTCTATCAGGGATCAAGGCACAAGTACATAAAGGTAGGAGTCTGCCTTTTCTGCAACTACCATAATCCACCTCAAATACACTTTTCTCAAGACTCAACATACCCAGTTCCCTTAATCTTCCCCTTGGGACATCCTCTGATTATTTTATTTATTTATTTATCTATTTATCAAATTTGTCACCGCCCATCTCCTCTCACCAGAGGGACTCTGGGCAGTTTACAACGAAGACAGACTCTGGGCAGTTTAAAACAAACCCAGGTTATCTTGATCACCCATCTGGGAACCAGTTCCAGTTTGTTTACATTCTTTTTAAAGTCATACAATATGCCGTACTGTGCCCCTGTATGAATATAGCACCCTGTTCCAATAGCAGAGAATACAATGTGTATATTCACATGACATGCACTGCAAAAATAAATAAGCCAGTTTATAGTTTCACATGTTGGCTTGGTTCACAGAACAGGACGGCTGAGTTTCCCAATCCATGCTGAACTACCAAGAAGCCCCACATGAGCCTAGCCTGGTATGCTGTATGTCAAATTATGATGCTCAGCACATTTTACAGTATGATTTAGGGAAATGTTCATATTTTCACATGTTTGGGCTTAGCAGTAATTGCTGTTCCAATCAAGCCATTATGTACTTTGGGAAATCCATAGACCAAAATGTTGTTTCATATGCACATTTATCTTTGTGGGCATGTTGTAAGCAACTTTGGCTGCCATTCATTATTTACCACCTACATCCTTCTGCATATACATTTAAAGAAAACAAAGTGTGTGTAGCCTTTACCGCTGAACTGAATGCATAAACCTGCCACTCACAAAACAGTTGGGATGATTTAACAGTCTGCACGCATGAACTGTATATTCCCAGATTTCTTTTCCTCCATGGCTGCATCTTGCAAAGATTTGGTTTGAACTCTGTTCTTGCTGATGGAAGATATCTAAGGGCTGAGAGAAGACATGCAGAGAATATGAGGATCCTGAAAGAGGAACAGATCATAACTTGATTACACACTGAATAGAGTAAAAGTATCTTTGTGTTAGTATAAAGGCAGAAGCAAGACTTGTTTTAGATCATGGGACTAAAAACATATTGATGCCTTCATCTCACTCCTTCCCAGGATCAAGATTTTGGGGTATGTAATTTTAAAACACTTCTGTGAATTTGCAACATAAATTACTATCGAGGATTAAAGTTTTATTTTATGGATACTTGCTGTCAATTAGGAAACAAGGTACTTCATTTTGTAAAAATACACATAACCAGCATGAAGGATAAGCACATAGATTGGTAAATATGTACCAGCTACTCTGTTTCTCTCAATCCTCTAGTTTGTCCAGGATCTAATAAAAATGTCATTCTTCAGGACCCAGTTCCCTTTCCTTTTGTAAAAAGTTAAACCTCAAAACAGAGAGTAGGTGGTTCCTTCCTCTAATGTATAGGTCCCTCTACATCTGTATACTCATTGACAATGATAGTAAGACACCATCCAGTGAACAGACTGCTCTTTCTACAGAAACTTGGCTCTGTTTTCAATTCTTGATCGCTCCAGGAGGGGCAGGACTTGATTCAATGTGTACCAGAGGATAGATTTTGGCAGAACGTTGGAGATCCTTTTTGATGCTAAGAGCAGGGAAACTGGAGCAATGGGCTTATTCTTGCTGGAGGACTGCATGCCACAGTCCCTTGTGCCTACCTTAGTTCAGAATCCCCAGCATTATGCAGAGTTGTGTGTGTATGGTTTGATAGATGACCTATAAGAGCCTCTCCCTATCTGCCAGCCTTTAATTCCCTTTTAGGAAAATTACTTTTGGGGGAACATTTTAACAGGAACACCCATTCTTTTCTAGGGTTGGGTGGGCTGTTCATTGCCTTTAGAGTCTGAACCTACTCAATGGGAAAAGAAGCAAAGTTCAAACAGAATGAGTGGAAGAGGTATGGCACCTGAATTCCCTTGATAATTCAAAGGGATGGGAGGAAGGAATAATTTAGATCAAGGTCCCCATCACTCCACCACCACTTTCTTTTTTAATCGTCTGTTCATAATATCGATCTTAGCTCATGATGTTGTGTGACCACCTGACCATTGCATCATCAGGGTATCATTGTAAACAGAAGAAGGTAGTTAAGTATGGATTTCAAGTCAGCCCCTGTTAACACAATGATGATAATAATAGCAACAACAACTATTTATTGATTAACTATAAGGCTATCTCAGAATATAAAGTATAGGACAATAATAACACCATATATAACAAAATAGAGTAAATTGCAGAACTAAAAGAAAATAGAAATCATATTTCTGTATCTCCCCTACAATTTATCACTATCAGATCCATATATACAGTTCTCAATTGTACTGTTTTATTCAGATAAAAGGCTGTGCTATAATATTTGGGTTTCTAGCCACACACGAAATACCTTGTTCTAATATATGGATCTCAGTGGGTCATCCATCTAATGTGTGGTCCAAGATTTGACCTCTCTCTTTACTGTGCAGTTGGCATTCAAATAATATATGTACTATGTCCTATATGTCTGGAGCACCCTCTGTGTACCACCTTCTAGTATATGAAGATTCCCATCATCATCTTCTCTGTATTGCTATATGAAGGAATGTAACACAACTGTTAGTGGAACAGAGTCTTCACCAATCCCCTTGATTTAGAACATATATGTGTATTGAAGGGGAACCTAGAGAGAATTTTTGGATTGGAAAGGAGGAGTAGGTGGACAGAAAATCCTGGTTCATGGGATGACTGACAAAAGAAACCTTGTGTCTGGATTCTGAAAGGTGGGCAAGACAATAATAGACATGATGACAAGCTATAATCAGTGGGAAAGAAGATCTGAAGTGCAGTAATATTTTGTATGACCAGCTAAACTATGAATGATGGTGATGTACCTTACATGTACCCTGTTTTCTTGATAAAAATTTAAAATATATGTACTTCCTAACACAGGCATGGACAACCAGCAACCTGTGATTGCACATAGCATCCCAACAAGTTGTTTTGCAACATGGAGAGGCCCTGGGATCCATGTCACCAATGTTTAGCAGTTGATTATTGGATATTGATGGTACAATAGCCCTGCCACCTAGATCATAAAAGGGAGATGATCTAACCACTTGTTAATTGGTGAAAGAGGAGGGCAGGTACTGAAGTCAGTGAAGGAGAGCATGTTCAGAATGCCTCAGGTCGTGGACATTCCAGAAGTCCAGAAATAATGTATTTTTTGAAATACATTGGGCCAAATAAAAACTTTTCTACTGATACTTGGAATTCTTCCCTCTCTCCATCGTTATACATTGTCATCAGAGTTAATACTATATATTTCTGCCAGGGGGTGGGGGTGTAGTGGGTTTTGTATTTGAGGTTTTATTTTGTAAGCTACCCAGAGTCACCATGAGTGAGCTGGGTGGCCATATAAATCTCTTGAATGAATGAGTGAATATTAATCTACAGTAGAGCATCCATCCATCCATTGGCAGATAAGTATGGTATGGTATGAAAGATGGATTATATTTACAGTAGATCCATTCATACTAGGCTAAAGGATTTATTCTGGAAGATTTTAGCTTATGGGGCATGCAGAAAACACAAGAATGAACACTCCAAAGAAGATCAGAAATGATGGCTTGTGAAACAAAAGGTGGTTCTCAAACAGCAATGCTTCACATAAGAACTGGATAGCTGATTTCCCACCATCTTCCTTCTGGAACTGGAACTGAGGCTGAAAGTAGTCTTTGAATTGATAATCATGTATGGGTATGTATGTGTGTGAACGCATGTATGTATCTGACTATGAGTGTGACTGAAGCTTTTCATTCAGAAAGTGAACAATTAAAATGGTAAGCCCAAATTTCTTTCTACATGTATGGAGTCTCGGCATAGATGACGACGACAACAACAACAATAACAATAATCATTTATTAAATTTATATGCTGCCCGACTCCCAGAGAAAAGCAGCACTGCCATGGAGATATTATGAAGACAGTCTTGACAACTCTCCATGGGACGATGGAGAGTTCTCTTTCATATCTGTCAGAGACACTTTACTATCAATTCCTCCATCAATTCCTCCACCACGCAGGGGATCGGATCATATGGCCTAAATGTCTTCTCCCAAAATAGATCTGGTTCCATTCTAAAAGGAAGAAGATTCTATCCCTCTCAAGGAGAACCAAACCAAAAAGAACATAAAGTCGCTTTTACCCATTTGTGGAATTACATGACACCCTGCCTCCCAGGGGCATTCCCATGTGTGTACATGTCAAAAATATCAAGAAGGCAGCAGTGACAGTGCGATCAAAGCTCTGCTTCTTTTTTACATGCATCACAACTGCAATGGACATAAAAAAAAAAAGCCAATGGGGTTTTGACTGCCAATCAAGGCCACCATACTGACTTTTTTGGATGCCCCAGCTACTGTACCTACTAAACATTTGACCCATTAAAAAGGGAGAGAAATAGAATTCCTGGCTGGGGGAGAGAGGTTTCCTGCCCCTCCCTTAGTATAAGAAGGAACAGTTTCATGCATTTTTCTTCAAGTCAACGTTTGCAAGTTCAGAATCGGATGTTAGTTATGAAGAAGTAGGAGGTTCTAAGTTTCTGAAAAGGAGGCTGGAGTTTTTTCTTCTTCACTGGAATCCCTGTCCATTGAAGTGCTCTCATTTTCACATACCTGCTGCTTTTAAAGACTTATTTGTCTCTTATTCTTCTCCTTCTGCACAGTGACCGATTTCTTCTCTAGAACACCAGGAAGGAAGTTTTGCTCTACAGTGTTTGGTTTTGAGAGTAATAATTTTAAAAAGCAGTCGGTTAGGATTTGTGCTTTTTTTTTTAACTTATTCTGTGCACAGTTCAGGTTGTAAGATGGCTATTTTTCCCTTATCAAAGTTGTTTCAATTATTTTTATACAGAGCTAACCTTTTTAAAGCTAGTTCCAATTAAACAGTACATGTGGCTGATTTTCCCCATGATAGATTTTTACAAGTTCAGATAGACTTTACTTTTTTTTTCAGTTTTAAAGTTCTGATTTTACTGCTTTGGTTTTACACGTTCTCCTACCCAGAACTGTCTTTTTCCCCCTGTCTGTCCTACTTTCTTGATTAACCTATAGACCAAGCTGCTATATATTTGGAAATGTATTAAGAGTTTAATTAGGATGAACAGGTGAGAGTGATAGGTGAGGCTGAAAGAAGTTAAGCAACAATTAAAATTGCTCCAAACCCTGTTTGCTGCAGTTACTGCAAGTAAAACTTATTTTGGTGGATGTTGCTTTGATTTTGCTTAGAAAAAGTAGGAAGGGCTCAAAGTTTATTTTGTTGTTTTTGTAATGCATGCACTGAATAACTAGAACCATTAGAATGCAGTTTTTCCATCTGAATAGCTGCATTTTCTTTTGCGAGTGCACACCGTTAATATATTTTCTGAATAATGCTCACACTTTCTAAGTCCAGATGTCTTCCTAATATGCACTGACTGACAGCACCTCGTCGGTTAGGATAGCAAAAGGAGCAGAGCCACATGGCAGGAGAGAAAATTGGTTGCCGTGGTCACCAAAATGTCCTGCCGTAACCTGCAGTGTGCTGCAAACGACACCACCACCACCAATGATGATATCATCAAGGGGTCAACATACCATGCTTTGCCATCTCTGTTCTACCAGAAAGGATGTCAGAAGCTGCAACTGGGGATTTGCAGTTTCTGAGTGGCCTTCAGAGGCCCTGCTCCACAAGTAACTGGTTGTGAGACCCGGTTCTTCAAGTTGGGAGTGTTGCTGCTGTACCAGCCTCCCTGCTGCGTGGCAACCTCCCTGCCTGAGCTGCTGGAGGCTGTCTCAGGGTTGGCAGTGGAGTTTCCCAGGCTTATGGTTCTGGGGGACTTCAACCTGCTGTCCCTGGGGCAGGTCTCAGAGGCAGCCCAGGAGTTCATGGCCACCATGGTGGCCATGGGCCTGACTCAGATTATTCGGGACCCAACTCGAAGCAGTGGGCTCACACCAGACTTAGTTTTCTTGTCAGAGCAGTGGCAATGTGATCTGAGGGGAGAGTTACAGCTGTCCCCTTTGTCATGGTCAGACCATGCCTTGGTGGCCCTGAGATTCTCTTATGCCACCCCCCTCCACCGGGAGGCAGGGCCTATTCGATCGGCCCACCCCCAGTGACTAATGGACCCAGTGCAGTTTCAGAGGGAGCTGGGGGTTATACCTGAGGACTTGCTGCACGGTCCAGCGGAGACCCTGGCAGCCACCTGGAATAGGGAGGCGGCCGGGGCCTTGGACAGGATCGCGCCTGTGTGGCCTCTCTTATCCCACTGAACCCGACACTCCCCGTGGTTCACGGAGGAGCTGAGGGTTCTGAAGAGGATTAAGAGACGCCTGGAACGCCGCTGGAGGAAGACAAAGACTGAACCTGATCACACACAAGCTAGAGCCGCTATTAAGGCCTACCTTGTGGCAGTAAGAGGGACAAAATGTCAATATTCCTCTGCTCTTATTGCATCCACAGAATGCTGCCCGGCGGCCCTGTTTAGGATCACTCGATCCTTGTTAGGGAAAGGGGGTCTGGAAAATCACCTACAGGGCTGTGCAGAGGAATTCTCAGAGCATCTGCAGGAGAAAATCGCTCGGATTTGCTCTAAGTTGGACTCCAAGCACGAGACAGCCTGGGGAACGTACTTAGTTATCTGGGAACAGTTTGATCCTGTTGGACCTGAGGAAGTGGACAAGATCCTCCGGACTGTAAATGCCACCACCTGTCAGTTAGATCCATGTCCCTCCTGGCTGGTGAAGGCAGCTCGGGAGGTGACGTGTGGTTGGGTCCAGTTGATGGTAAATACATCCTTGCAGGAGGGGGTGTTCCCGGCAGCCCTTAAGGAGGTGCTGGTGCACCCCCTTCTCAAGACATCACTGGACCCTACTATACTGGATAATTTTCATCCAGTCTCCCACCTCCCCTTTATGGGGAAGGTGGTTGAGAAGGTGGTAGCATTGCAGCTCCAGAGGATCTTGGAGGAAACGGATTATCTGGACCCCTTTCAGTCAGGTTTCAGGCCCAGATATGGGATGGAAACAGCATTGGTCGCACTTATGGATGATCTTTGGCAGGAGCGGGGTGGGGGCAGTGCATCCATCCTTGCTCTCCTTGACCTCTCAGCGGCTTTCGATACCATTAACCATGGTATCCTTTTGGGGCAGCTCAGGGAATTGGGGGTGGGCTGCGTAGTCTTACGCTGGTTCATCTCCTTCCTCCAGGGCCAGTCCCAGTCGGTGTTAGTAGGGGAGGAGAGGTCGGGCCCATGGCCCCTCCTCTGTGGGGTGCCACAGGGTTCAGTACTCTCTCCCCTATTTAACATCTACATGAAACCGCTGGGTGAGATCATCTGTCTCCATGGGGTGAGGTATCATCAGTATGCTGATGATACTCAGCTATACATTTCCATCCCGGGGGAAGTAAATGATGCCATGGCTGCCCTTTCCAGGTGCCTGGGGGCTGTTGGGGTCTGGATGGGGAACAAAAGGCTTCAGCTGAATCCTAGTAAGACAGAGTGGCTGTGGGTTAATAGCCCCTCAGCTCCTAGGAACTTGCCTTCTTTACTTCTGGATGGGGTTGCACTGCCCCATTCAGATTCGGTGCATAACTTGGGGGTCCTCTTGGACTCACGACTCCTGCTCAAAGAGCAGGTGGCAGTCGTGGCCAGAAGGGCCTTTGCACAACTTCATGTTGTGAGCCAGTTATGACCCTTCCTGGAGCGAGAGGCTCTTCAAACGGTCACTCATGCCCTGGTCATCTCCCAGATAGACTACTGCAATGCACTGTACATGGGGCTACCCTTGAAGACTATCCAGAAGCTGCAGTTGGTTCAAAATGCGGCTGCGCGAACAGTGATGAGTGCTCCGAGATCAGCACACGTAACACCCCTACTGCGCGAGCTGCATTGGTTGCCAGTATGCTTCCGGGTCCAATTCAAGGTGCTGGTTACCACCTTTAAAGCCCTACATGGCACAGGTCCAGGTTACCTAAGAGACCGTCTTACCCCCATTACATCAGCCCTTGCCACCCAATTGTGCAGAGAGGGCATGTTGCGGACCCCGTCTGCAAGGGAATTCCATCTGGTGGGGTCCAGGAGGCGGGCCTTCTCTGCAACAGCTCCTGCCCTTTGGAACACCCTTCCCCCAGGTTAGCCCCCTCCCTCCTGGACTTCAGAAAACAGCTGAAGACCTGGTTTTGCTGCCTTGCCTGGAATAGGGAGGGGAAGAGCCATTCTTGGGGCTGGCTGATTCCGTAGTGCTGCAGGGACCAGTTTTATGCCCTTATGGTTTGAATTAGATCTGCCATGGCTTGGGTTTTACTGCATTTTATTCTGATTGATTAATGGCTGTATTTATGATTTTATGGAATTTTTAATTGTTTTTATTGTGAACTGCCCAGGGTCCCCCGTCTGGGGGAGATGGGCGGTGATAAAAATTTGATAAATAAATAAATATTAAAGATAATAAAATCCAGATGACTAAGATATTCTCTCTATCCACAAAAAGGGCAATTCTATGGAGCTAACCTTCCCCAAGAAGAACTATTCTCTTTCCCGCCCCAGGCATGTTGACAGAGCCAGGTCTTTAATTTTTTTCGGAAGTCCAAGAACGAGGGGACCTGCCTCAACTCCGGGGAGAGAACGTTCCAAAGGACAGGTGCTATTGCAGAGAAGGCATGCTTCCGTGATCCCGCTAGATGAAACTCTTTAACAGATGGGATCCGTAGCATGCCCTCTCTGCATGCCCGGGTGGGATGGGTTGATGTAATGGGGATGAGATGGTCCCTCAGGTAACCTGGCCCCATGCCATGTAGGGCTTTAAAGGTCATAACCAACACTTTGAATTGGACGCAGAAGCAGACTGGCACCCAGTGCAGTTCGTGCAGTAGAGGTGTTATGTGTGCCACCCTAGTAAAGGTAAAGGTTTCCCTTGACATTAAGTCCGGTCGTGTCTGACTCTAGGGGGCAGTGCTCATCTCCGTTTCAAAGCCGAAGAGCCGGCATTTGTCCGTAGACACTTCCCTGGTCATGTGGCCGGCATGACTAAACAGAATGTCGTTACCTGCCTGCCGAAGCGGTACCTATTAATCTACTCACATTTGCATGTTTTCGAACTGCTAGGTTGGCAGGAGCTGGGACTAGCAACGGGAGCTCACCCCGTCATGCGGATTCGAACCGCCAACCTTCCGATCAGCAAGCTCAGCAGCTCAGCAGTTTAACCCACAGCACCACCACGTCCCTAACCCTAGGGGCACCTAAAATTACCAGCGTGGCTGCATTCTGGACCAGCTGTAGCTTCCGGATACTCTTCAAGGGTAGCCCCATGTAGAGCGCATTACAATAGTCTATATGGGAGATAACCAGGGCATGAGTGACTGTTCGAATGGCCTCTCATTCCAGGAAGGGGCGTAACTGGCGCACAACATTAAAAAGCAAATTTGAGGCTCAGTAGAGTTTATGATACCTGAAGGAATAAATACACTGATTACTACATGAGTTATCATGGATCTCCATGCATCTGTGACAAAAGCTTATGGTATAAAAATTCGTTAGCCTTTCATTACGTGTGCCCAACTCCACTTTGCATTTTCCCAGAACTTTTAGTACCTAAGAAAAAGGCTTCTTTTCTTCTGCCTTATGCTCAGACTTGAAATTCTTCTGATGTTTTTGAGCCGTACTCTATTGTTAGAGATGGCAGACGACACCATTGCTCCGGAGTTGTTATTTTTGGTTATATCACTCTGAAGCCTCCTTGGCTACCCACACTTCCCAATCTGAAAAGGAGGATTTCCTTCCAGATATTTTCCCTTGGATTTAATTGAAAAGTGGGAAGCCATGGAGGCTACAGATTCCTAGAGAGATGTGTACAATGAAAGCCTTGCCCCTTGGCTGCCTTGTAGCTAACTCAATGCAATTTGATTTCAATTTAATTTCAATGCAAATTGAAATTACCTTTGGCTGTAAAAGATATATTGAAAGTTAATTCATTTCCACCCGAGTGAATGAGAACCAGTGGAAAAAACGCAGGAGAAACTTTCAACAGGGCACTGGGATTTACAGTTCCAAATATTTGCTCTGTTTAAAAGACTGAGATTGCTACTTCTTTGCAAATGATTAAAGGCGTCATCTTTCAGTCTACTTACAAAATAGGTGGGGGGTCTTGAAGAGTCTTCTTTCCTATGAAATTCTGCAGCCAGCATGTTCCTGTTTTTCTGAGTAAATGATTGACTGATCCAGCAAGGCAATTTTTCTGCAAAAGTCCTTTGTGTAGAAAGAGATCTGTCACAACCCCTAGATGGTGCTGTTGCTTTTCCCTGCTCACCATTAGGATGACAATGCAAGGGTTTTTAACTGGAAAAGCTTAAACGATGCAGCATGAGAAGCATTCAAACCTTTAAAAAATAATAATATATTTCTTTTTGAGTGTGCCAGCCTCAGGATCAAAACTGCCCCCTACCCCTTTTCATATGGAATCTGGATAACTATGTTGATCTGCTTTCATTCAGCACAGAAGGATAAGGAGGGAATCCTTGACTGTGTAATAAAAGTATTTGGGCTTCCCTTTGAATGCATCTCCATCCTGCTTGGGAGCTATTGGGCTCAAGAAAGTTTAATTTCTGTTTGAGTAATTTATTTTGAAAGAGGAATTTTAACACTGAGATTTTTCTATTTAGATTTCATCAAAGGAGAGGAAAGTAGTTAGTCCTGGGGTTGTTTAAAAGGCATCATGTGAAATAGTTCACCCATAATGCCAGCATATGAAGGATTATATAAGAGTGAGTGAGTGTGTAAAGGTGGGATAGATTATTCTCCTCCATCTGGTCATCATGGCTAGGAGAAAGTTTATTTCTCAGTGGGTGGGCAATACTATACACAAAACAGTATCCTTAGGACTGATGCGCTGCTGAGCTTGCCGATCGGAAGGTCGGCGGTTCGAATCCACGCAATGGGGTGAGCTCCCGTTGCTAGTCCCAGCTCCTGCTCACCTAGTAGTTCGAAAACATGCAAATGTGAGTAGATCAATAGGTACCGCTTCGGTGGGAAGGTAACGGCGTTCCGTGTCGTCATGCCGGCCACATGACCACGGACGGGTCTACGGACAACACCGGCTCTAACGGCTTAGAAACGGAGATGAGCACCGCCCCCTAGAGTCGGACACGACTGGACTTTACGTCAAGGGAAACCTTTACCTTTACTAAGATTATACTAGTCCAACCATTTGCTAGGTGCAGCAAATCCAGTTAGAGGAATCAACTCAAAATAAGTTGTTGATCAATAAATCAACAGTGTATTGTTGATGGTCTTTTTTGCCTGGTTTTTTTGTTTTGTTTTAACTTTCTTTCTTCTAGTGGAGCTTGACTCCTAGGGACTACATAGACACATCCATATACTGTAGTTTTCTTGGGAACAATATGGAAATAGTTTTCCTCCGGGATATTTTTTGACTTCCTGGAATGTTGGATGTCCCCCATCCACTTACTGAACCACAAATCTATAGCCTTCTTTCTCATTAATCATTTTTTAAAAAAAAATAAAACATTATACAATTGGTATTTAAATATGTATTTCAGTAATAATTTTAATGCATTTCTCTCTCTTTGACTTTCAAACTATGCATTTCTATATGCACACTAAAGTATGCCTTTCTTCACATATAATTGGCACATTATATGAGCTAAAATCTCATATTTTTAAAAAAACCCAAAACCCAAACAATAACCACATTCTGCTTTTCCGCTGAAGAGCAAGTTGGTTTATTTTGAAATAGGAGATGAATAAAATTTTCCCATGTAAGTAGAACATCTCTCCCCCACAACAAATTCTTCTTCAATTTCTGCTTGAAGATATCCAGGGAAGGAGAGTCCATCAGTCTTCTAGACATTTGGATCAATTTTAGTAATGCAGACTTCAGGTTTTGCCTTCTCTATTTCTCCCAGATTTTAAACAAAACCTGCCCTCCTGTAATTTAAGCATACTTGTCATCTAAAATACTACATTGTAATACTTCCTCCATGGGCATTCCAAGAAGTACAAAATCCCAAATGTGTTCACAGCTTAGAAAGGATGTCTACCCTTGACTTACTGAACATGGTAGATACTGTCAGACACTTAGCAACTGCAAGGAACTTCAAACATCTTCTCTACCTCTGCTCCTGGTTGCAAGCTCATCTTAGTCCAACTTTTCTCAGGATTGATGCATAGTGGTTATTATTCCCTGGACCAAATAAACACTGGAACTGCTTCAACAACTACCAGTAGCTAGACCAGGAAAAAGCAAAAAGCAAACTACTTCACTATTGTTGCAAAGAAAGCGGTGTGAATTGATACATATGATTCAAAGACTGGTGTGAATTGATTCAATTGGGCAATTTGGTTCAGTTGTCCAAATGGAATTATTTTCAAAATCCCATCTGAAATCTAAACTGAACTTAATTGCAAAACCTAACTTGAATAAATGATTCAAATGCATTTGACCTAATGTGCACATTCTGTACTTTCTTATTCTCTATAGCAAATAATTTCATATCTAAAAAAAAAAAGTCTGATACTAACTTTAACTCAAGAAACCATCTAACTTCTTTATAGACCATTTATTCTGCACATAGTCTTTGTCATATCTGAGGTTTGGGCTTCTTTCTACATAAAGTTTTAAAACAACATATTTTGTCTGATTGGCCAAAAACATGATCATCTGCTTCAGATTAGTTAGTAGTTCGTGTTAATTCTTTTTATTTAGGCTGTTTTTATCAACTTCTGATCTGATTGTAGTATTAATTCTTAAAACGCTAAACTATTGAATAATCATATTTGTTCTAATAACATTTATAAGAATAGCTGGATTTTTTTTCTTTTTCCTTTAATATTTTATAAATTCTTTATGTCATGTTTATATTTTGGAAAAATGTAATACCGTTAATTTTTAATTTCTCATTCTTTCTCTTTCTTTTTTCTGTTTTCATTCTTTAAGTATTATTTAAAATAAATAGATAAAAATCAATCAAATAAATTATTTATAGTCCTGGACCAAAATTCAAGTAAGAAACATATTAAGAGAAATGGATAACTAATTGTCTTCTGGCATGTTTATTACAATTTCAGTTAAAAAGATATGATATGAATAGCCACTAGTAACAGTGTATTATAACTACAATATTCAAATTAAATTGAGTAATTCTTGATGCTAATATAACATAAGCAACCTGATATTTAATATGACTATAATGATTAAATGTAATATTAATATACGTTAAAGTGCCTTCTGAGCAGGTAAGTACAATATCAATCATATCAATCAATGAATTAGTCCATTATAAGTCATGCATCATTTTTAATATTTGATAATAGGAAGACTAATTATACAGAAAAATCCAATTCTTCAAAAGAATGCAAAGACCTGGTGGCCTTTTCAGAAAATCTGAGCACAGAATCAAAGGAGGAACAGCCATTTTAATTTAGAGCTAGACTAGGCTGTGCAGAAGCAATAGAAATGAAAAATAACATTAAGGCACGTATTTTTATTTTCCCATTCTTCACTCTGACGGTTCTCCCCAAAAGGACATGATTTAATGGGGCTTTTCAGAGAGCAACTGCCTAGTGGTATTTATGGCATTAATGTGCAATCAGCACGAATGGGGAAAGAACAATATCAAATCTTCAAACCAGTTTCTGCACTTCTCCATTGCAGCAAGTCAGCATGATCAGTAGGAACAGCTCCTCATTTGACAGTTTCTGGGGGAAAAGGTTTCTTGGATGCCAGAGAGATAATGAGACACTCACCTCCTTGCTGGGAGCATCAAGTGTTTGTTGTTTGTTACATTCTGCAAACCCTGACCTCGCTGGACTTTTCCAACCTTGCCCTGTATCCACGCTCTTAAAACTGTAGCTGAAACCTTGCAAATAAAATGCGATTTATTGCATTTAATCATATTGTGCCATGTCTCTAACTTTCCTGAACAGGGAGAAGTTCAGGGACAGTGTTGGTTACCCAGCAAGAGTCTTTTTACAATATTTGCTTTATTTACAGCTGCAAATATAACAACAAAGGACAAGCACTGCCACAAAAATCACAGAGCTGGGAGCAAATCTCAGTGTTAGGCAGTCTACCGCATCTGCTGCTAACTCTAGCCTTTTCTTCTTTCTCTGCCTTTTGGGGTGGGGGAGCACATACCTTTCATCTACCCCTCTCCCCAGCCCTTGGTCCTGAATCTATCCCTAAGCAGAGACAGAGATGCCCCACTGTGGACAGTGATGGACTTCTCAGACTGCTGATGGACACTGTCTCTTCCTGTGGCTGCTGCCCCAGCATCTTGGATGACGGACACCATCATAGCTGTCCATCTTCCTTGCCACCGATCTCCTTGCCTGGGACATGAGATGTAGCTGCCCTAGGCTTTAAAGGGGGATTCTTTTGCAGAATGCATAAGAAATCTCAAAGCATGCTACTGCTTAGCTTCAGGGAAATGCGGCTGAATTAAAATACACCCTTAACTCTCACCCTTACCTCAGCCCTAGGTTAATTGGTATCTGGTGGTGTCTCAATCAAATCAAATCAAATCAAATCAGATCAAATCCTCTGTTTGTTGTTGTTTATTCATTTAGTCGCTTCCGACTCTTCGTGACTTCATGGACCAGCCCACGCCAGAGCTTCCTGTCGGTCGTCAACACCCCCAGCTCCCCCAGGGACGAGTCCGTCACCTCTAGAATATCATCCATCCATCTTGCCCTTGGTCGGCCCCTCTTCCTTTTGCCTTCCACTCTCCCTAGCATCAGCATCTTCTCCAAGGTGTCCTGTCTTCTCATGATGTGGCCAAAGTATTTCAGTTTTGCCTTTAATATCATTCCCTCAAGTGAGCAGTCTGGCTTTATTTCCTGGAGGATGGACTGGTTGGATCTTCTTGCAGTCCAAGGCACTCTCAGAATTTTCCTCCAACACCACAGTTCAAAAGCATCTATCTTCCTTCGCTCAGCCTTCCTTATGGTCCAGCTCTCGCAGCCATATGTTACTACAGGGAACACCATTGCTTTAACTATGCGGGCCTTTGTTGTCAGTGTGATGTCTCTGCTCTTAACTATTTTATCGAGATTTGTCATTGCTCTTCTTCCAAGGATTAAGCGTCTTCTGATTTCCTGACTGCAGTCAGCATCTGCAGTAATCTTTGCACCTAGGAATACAAAGTCTTTCACTGCTTCTACATTTTCTCCCTCTATTTGCCAGTTATCAATCAAGCTGGTTGCCATAATCTTGGTTTTTTTGATGTTTAGCTGCAAACCAGCTTTTGCACTTTCTTCTTTCACCTTCATCATAAGGCTCCTCAGTTCCTCTTCACTTTCAGCCATCAAAGTGGTATCATCTGCATATCTGAGATTGTTAATGTTTCTTCCAGCGATTTTAACTCCAGCCTTGGATTCCTCAAGCCCAGCTTGTCGCATGATGTGTTCTGCATACAAGTTGAATAGGTAGGGTGAGAGTATACAGCCCTGCCGTACTCCTTTCCCAATCTTAAACCAGTCTGTTGTTCCGTGGTCTGTTCTTACTGTTGCTATTTGGTCGTTATACAGATTCTTCAGGAGGCATACAAGATGACTTGGTATCCCCATACCACTAAGAACTTGCCACAATTTGTTATGGTCCACACAGTCAAAGGCTTTAGAATAGTCAATAAAACAGAAATAGATGTTTTTCTGAAACTCCCTGGCTTTTTCCATTATCCAGCGGATATTGGCAATTTGGTCTCTAGTTCCTCTGCCTTTTCTAAACCCAGCTTGTACGTCTGGCAATTCTCGCTCCATGAACTGCTGAAGTCTACCTTGCAGGATCTTGAGCATTACCTTACTGGCATGTGAAATGAGTGCCACTGTTCGATAGTTTGAACATTCTTTAGTGTTTCCCTTTTTTGGTATGGGGATATAAGTTGATTTTTTCCAGTCTGATGGCCATTCTTGTGTTTTCCAAATTTGCTGGGATATAGCATGCATATATACATAAATCCTCTGTAAATAATAATAATAATAAAGCGGTAGGAACTGTCCATGAGCATTTCTTCCACTGCATTTTTCCATTTTCCCCTCTCTTTATTTGATCATCTATCTGAAGTCACAGCTTGGTCTTCCTGAGGGTAGGTTTCTTTTATTAAGAAAGCAGTTCCTCTTGTTTTGGTGAGGGAGCAGAGTAGACCACAGGAGAGGAAAATGGGAGGAAATGGCAGAAGCAGCAATATCCACCCCTTTTCACTTGGGTTGTGACACTGCACAAAAGGGAGGGAGGTTATGTTGCCATGGTGTAATGCTGCTTTCATTTTGATGGAAATGGTGGATCTGGAGGAGGGAAAGGGGTTTGTTTTAAGGTGATGACTTTAATATTGACTGCTATCCATATTGCAGTCTTCTTATGGAAACATGAGGCATCCACAGGAAGAAAATAATCAAGATGACAGCTTCAGTTTCACCCTCCTGCTCCCATTTAAACAGTTCCCAGCAGAGTAGCCCTATTGGTCTGTTTCTGCTAAAGCTTATGCTGCAATAAACAGCAGCTATGTTACTGAAACTTGCTTAACTTGGTTATTCAATTAATCTGTAATTCTGTGATTGCACAGTATACTGAATCATAAACTGAACTGAAACAATAGGCTGGAATTTTACCTGCTATTTGAATGCACTTCAGCAAAGGATCGTTACCTTGTCGTGGTGCTGGAGCTTGAGCACCTCAATGATGCCATGAGCTAAACCGTGAAGGGCCACCCAAGACGGGAAGGTCATGACAGAGAGGTCAGACTAAATGCGATCCCTGGGGAAGGTAATGGCAACCCACCCCAGTATTCTTGCCGTGAAAACTAAATGGATCAGTACAACCAGAGATATGTCGGTATACCATCGGAAGATGAGACCCCCAGGTCGGAAGATGGTCAAAATGCTACTGGGGAGGAACAGAGGATGAGCTCAACTAGCCCCAGTCGTGATGACGCAGCTAGCTCAAAGCCGAAAGGATGGCTAGCGGCCGACGGTGCTGGTGGTGAACGGCGAATCCGATGTTCTAAAGATCAACACACCATCGGAACCTGGAATGTAAGATCTATGAGCCAGGGCAAATTGGATGTGGTTATTGGTGAGATGTCAAGATTAAAGATAGACATTCTGGGCGTCAGTGAACTGAAATGGACTGGAATGGGCCACTTCACATCAAATGACCACCAGATCTACTACTGCGGACAAGAGGACCACAGAAGAAATGGAGTAGCCTTCATAATTAATAGTAAAGTGGCTAAAGCAGTGCTTGGATACAACCCAAAAAATGATAGAATGATCTCAATTCGAATTCAGGGCAAGCCATCTAACATCACAGTGATCCAAATATACGCCCCAACCACAAATGCTGAAGAAGCTGAAGTAGAGCAGTTCTATGAGGATCTGCAGCACCTACTGGACAACACGCCTAAAAGAGATGTTATTTTCATCACAGGAGACTGGAATGCTAAGGTGGGCAGTCAAATGACACCTCGAATTACAGGTAAGTATGGCCTGGGAGAACAAAACGAAGCAGGACACAGGCTGATAGAATTTTGCCAAGACAATTCACTCTGCATAACAAACACTCTCTTCCAACAACCTAAGAGACGGCTTTATACATGGACTTCACCAGATGGACAACACCGAAATCAGATTGATTACATCCTTTGCAGCCAAAGGTGGCAGACATCTGTACAGTCGGTAAAAACAAGGCCTGGAGCTGACTGTAGTTCAGATCACGAACTTCTTCTTGCACAATTTAGGATCAGACTAAAGAGATTAGGGAAGACCCACAGATCAGCTAGATATGAGCTCACTAATATTCCTAAGGAATATGCAGTGGAGGTGAAGAATAGATTTACGGGACTGGACTTAGTAGATAGGGTCCCGGAAGAACTCTGGACAGAAGTTGGCAGCATTGTTCAGGAGGCGGCAACAAAATACATCCCAAAGAAAGAGAAAACCAAGAAGGCAAAATGGCTGTCTGCTGAGACACTAGAAGTAGCCCAAGAAAGAAGGAAAGCAAAAGGCAACAGTGATAGGGGGAGATATGCCCAATTAAATGCAAAATTCCAGAGGTTAGCCAGAAGAGATAAGGAATTATTTTTAAACAAGCAATGCGCGGAAGTGGAAGAAGACAATAGAATAGGAAGGACAAGAGACCTCTTCCAGAAAATTAGAAACATTGGAGGTAAATTCCAGGCCAAAATGGGTATGATCAAAAACAAAGATGGCAAGGACCTAACAGAAGAAGAAGAGATCAAGAAAAGGTGGCAAGAATATACAGAAGACCTGTATAGGAAGGATAACAATATCGGGGATAGCTTTGACAGTGTGGTCGGTGAGCTAGAGCCAGACATCCTGAAGAGTGAGGTTGAGTGGGCCTTAAGAAGCATTGCTAATAACAAGGCAACAGGAGACGACGGCATCCCAGCTGAACTGTTCAAAATCTTGCAAGATGATGCTGTCAAGGTAATGCATGCTATATGCCAGCAAATTTGGAAAACACAAGAATGGCCATCAGACTGGAAAAAATCAACTTATATCCCCATACCAAAAAAGGGAAACACTAAAGCATGTTCAAACTATCGAACAGTGGCACTCATTTCACATGCCAGTAAGGTAATGCTCAAGATCCTGCAAGGTAGACTTCAGCAGTTCATGGAGCGAGAATTGCCAGATGTACAAGCTGGGTTTAGAAAAGGCAGAGGAACTAGAGACCAAATTGCCAATATCCGCTGGATAATGGAAAAAGCCAGGGAGTTTCAGAAAAACATCTATTTCTGTTTTATTGACTATTCTAAAGCCTTCGACTGTGTGGACCATAACAAATTGTGGCAAGTTCTTAGTGGTATGGGGATACCAAGTCATCTTGTCTGCCTCCTGAAGAATCTGTATAACGACCAAGTAGCAACAGTAAGAACAGATCACGGAACAACAGACTGGTTTACGATTGGGAAAGGAGTACGGCAGGGCTGTATCCTCTCACCCTACCTATTCAACTTGTATGCAGAACACATCATGCGACAAGCTGGCCTTGAGGAATCCAAGGCTGGAGTTAAAATCTCTGGAAGAAACATTAACAATCTCAGATATGCAGATGATACCACTTTGATGGCTGAAAGCGAAGAGGAACTGAGGAGCCTTATGATGAAGGTGAAAGAAGAAAGTGCAAAAGCTGGTTTGCAGCTAAACCTCAAAAAAACCAAGATTATGGCAACCAGCTTGATTGATAACTGGCAAATAGAGGGAGAAAATGTAGAAGCAGTGAAAGACTTTGTATTCCTAGGTGCAAAGATTACTGCAGATGCTGACTGCAGTCAGGAAATCAGAAGACGCTTAATCCTTGGAAGAAGAGCAATGACAAATCTCGATAAAATAGTTAAGAGCAGAGACATCACACTGACAACAAAGGCCCGCATAGTTAAAGCAATGGTGTTCCCTGTAGTAACATATGGCTGCGAGAGCTGGACCATAAGGAAGGCTGAGCGAAGGAAGATTGATGCTTTTGAACTGTGGTGTTGGAGGAAAATTCTGAGAGTGCCTTGGACTGCAAGAAGATCCAACCAGTCCATCCTCCAGGAAATAAAGCCAGACTGCTCACTTGAGGGAATGATATTAAAGGCAAAACTGAAATACTTTGGCCACATAATGAGAAGACAGGACACCCTGGAGAAGATGTTGATGCTAGGGAGAGTGGAAGGCAAAAGGAAGAGGGGCCGACCAAGGGCAAGATGGATGGATGATATTCTAGAGGTGACGGACTCGTCCCTGGGGGAGCTGGGGGTGTTGACGACCGACAGGAAGCTCTGGCGTGGGCTGGTCCATGAAGTCACGAAGAGTCGGAAGCGACTAAATGAATAAACAACAATTTGAATGCAGCCACAAAGTCTTTAACTATTCTGCTTTAGTGTGTTATGTGAACCCAGCTGTATAATATTTAAAGTGTTACAAGCCCATTTGAGAGTATCACCTAATTCCAGATAGTTCCCTTTTTTCTGGTTAAAGAAAGCTGAATTTTATCTACAGTCAATAGGTTACTAAGGTGGCATTCAGGTGACATAGATAACCAAATCAAGGAAACAATTGTGGTTGGAGTTTCACAACTTGGGTTGAGCGGTTTCATTTCCACATATCACAGGATCTGCAAACTCTGCAGGACCAGTAGATGGCAGCAGAGAGCCACAGAAAGTGTTCTTTGCTGCCATCTAGTGATTGTTCATATTTTTGCAGCCCAGATCTGGTAGCCCTCATATGGATACAGCAATGATTGAACTCCAAAATCAAAGCTTGGGTTTAGTGTTTTGTGTGAACCCAATCAAAGTTTCATCCAAATCCAGCAGCCCTGTCATTTCTGGGTTGGGACTGGGAAATAAAAAAGGGCAAGAATCCTTCCTCTATATATGCTGCTCACTATTTTATATTTTGTATTTATTGTTATATGGTAGTTTTTTAAATTCTTAAAAATTGATTGTTTGCTTTTAAAGCTGTACACTGCCCAGCATCACATTGTTTGGGTTGGCCATATAAATCTTCTATCTCTGTCTGTCTTCTGTCTCTGTCTCTCTCTGTCTCTCTCTATCATGTCTCTGTCTCTCTCTTTCTATCATCTATCTATCAACTATCATCTATCTCTATCTCTATTTCTCATCTCTATCTCTATCTATCTATCTGTCACTAGCTGCTGAATGTGATAAGAATGGTACATGGCAGCCCAGTGCTGCAACTGGGGGGGGGGCAAGTGGGGCATGTTCCCCGGGCACCGTGCTGGGGAGGGGTCACCAAACTGAGCACTGGGGGGGCACCAAAATGAGTGCTGGGGGGGGGCACCAAAATGGGCCCAGAATCCATGTTTGCCCTGGGTGACACAGACCCTAGTTGTGGGCCTGTGGCAGCCCTCTGAGATAGGCAGGGTCAAGAAAGAGACACAAAAGGGATTTCAGGAATGCTCTTTATTGTTACAAGATGGAATAACAGAGTTTTGAAAGTCTGTCAGGTTTCTTCTCTGGCCCATTTTATCCCAGACAAAAATAGTGATTTTCAAATTCTTTCAACATTTTCTCCACTTCCTTCTACTTTCTGAATCGTCTTTTTTCTTCCCTTAATGGCTTGTTACTCCCCTTCCCCTTCCCGAGGCCAGATCTACATTCTTTCACAGTATATAATAGAAGTAAAGCAAGTGTGAGAATAAATGGAACACTCAGAAAATGGTTCACCATTGAAAAGGGAGTAAGACAAGATGTGTGATGTTATCCTGGTTGCTTCATGCATTTATCTGGACCTGCTTGTGGTGATATTCCAGATTGGCTGGTTGGGGATGTGAAAGCACATCTTATGCGGGTGATTCCATGTTGTTGGATGAGATTGCAAATAAGTTGAGGCAAATGTTAGATTGTATGGTACAATGAGGACCATGGATTTGAAAATTAATGTCTGAAATATCAAGGTATCTGTGTCTGAAAAGGAAAGTGGAGCAAATAATTGCAAGTGATACCTAAGTGGCGAAAAATTAGAGCAGCTAAACATATGACTTGCTAGAATGTTTACTAAAGATGGGACGAAGGATGAGAAATGTTAAGACATGCAAATATTTTTGTTCCACCAAGAGTTTCATTTCATTTTTATTTATTTATTACACCAATTTATAAGACTGCCCAACTCAGACACGGTGAATCTGGGTGGCTTACAGAATTGCTGATGGTATCTGGGCTAGTTAGTTTAGACTGAAGTTTGCCTTTTGTTGTTGTAAAATGCCTTGAGTCCTCCTGAATCCTATTTCTCATTCCATAAATTGTTAGACAGACAGCAGACAGTTTCATTTCAGGGAAAGGGCAATGAAACTGGAGAGCCAGTTTGGCCTAATGGTTAAGGCAATGGGCTAGAAACAAGGAGTCTGTGTGCCACCTTGAGTTATTTATAAAAAAATAATAAAGGTGGGATATTAAATAAATAAATACATACATAAATACTCTTTCAGTTAGGATGGGGTTCATAAAGGAAAAGGGAAACCATCAGGCAGCTGGAGGTTAAAGTCAGTCACCTGCAATCAGAATTAGTAAGTGGTCTGCTGCTAGAAATGAATGCTTGTTGCAAGAAGGAAAAATGGCTATGTGTAAGAGCATACTTCTGCCTGTTTTCTTAGATGGAAATGAGAAATGAGTATCTCAGGAGAAGCATAAAAGTTAGGTGAAGGCCATGTGAATGGGGCACTTCGAATGGTGCGTGATAAACCAAGAAGGCAGAGGCTGGAGAATGAAGGGGTGATGAACGTATGCAGGCTGAATGAATAACTGATATGAAAGAAGCTCACGTAGAGGGAATGAATGAGGATTCAGTTGCAAACCAAATCTATGAAGGAACCCTTGAGAGGAAGAAGACTGAGGAAGCTGAGCTTGGATGGAGTTGATGAAATCCTCAAAAAGAAATATAAGGAACAAAAGGCCGTGTATGAAATGCTGTATAGACGTGGGGAAGCAATAATGGTTTGCAAAGGTAAAAAGATATGGAGAGAGATAGTAAATGGAGTATGTGAAAGTTCTCGCTAGGTTTTCTTATCTCAGGTGCTTAATTTCTTTGCTACGTCTTTCTGCATCCTGCAGAATATTCTTATTCTAAAAGGGAATAGCATGGGGGGTATGTATGTGTTTGTAAGTGTGTGTATGGATGGAGACTGAAAAATTCAGAGTACCAGGTCTTTATTCCTTCATTCATCTGGCACTGGGTCACTGGCTAACTCAGTTATTCAGAAGCAATGTCAGACTCTACCATGTCATTCAAAGAAGGCCTTGGTGACCTCTAGTTTTCCACGGTTCACACGAGAAAAGATGAGCCCCTCTCCACTTTTTTCTACTCGTTTCTGATTCTAGGGCAAAGCAAGCTTTTCAAGGCTAGGAGTTGCAACATTTTAAATGTATTTTGCAGATTGGCCAAGGGCAACTGAGTCATGGCATAATGCCACCATGCAATTGAGTGAGATCAGGATTTCCAAGGGAATTTTGGAAGATGGGTGGAGTTTTTCATCCTTATTAGATGGTAAGATTTTCCCATGATATAAATACCTTGCACTTTAGGACAGCTCTGGGGACCTACAGATGGCAATTTGCCCACTGCTGCCCAATCCTGTCCCAATCTATTCAAGTGTCCTGAATACACTCCTTGGCCACTGTGATTCTTCACAGGCAAACAGCAGCTCCTGGAAAATAGGCAGGACCTTTCCAGGTATTTATTTTCTCCAGAGAGTCATCAAATGCTAAATGGATGGATGAGTCTGGTTATGCAATTATTCATTCTCCTTTTTGTCCTAAATCTTACAGTCAACTATTTTAGAACATCTTCTATGGTTTCTACCTATCCGGTAAGCCCAGGCACAATAGAAGCACTTCAGGTCACCTTGATTAAACAATGCCATCTATCAGGACCCAGGAAGCATGTCTTCTCTGTCACAGTGCCTGCCCTCTGGAATGATATTCCCCTAGAGATCCATGTAGCTTCCACCTTGATTTTTTTATTTATTAATCCAATCTATATGGCCGCCCATCTATCAAAGGCACTCTGGGCAGCAAACAAAGATTAAAAAAAACTAGATCCACAAACCAGTAAAGAAGAACCAGTGGCATAAGAGAGCATCAAGGACATACATTTGTACGGGAGGCAGGTAGCCCACCCACCTCTGGCTTCTTATCCTCAGATGTTGCAGATATGTTTCCCTCAGGCTCTGAGGCATAGTAGAGATAGTGACAATTGCAGATCAATGGCATGCATGCTTTCTCACAAGTAAGTGCTTGGATATAATGGGATTTGCACTTCTTTGCAAGTGTTCCTAGCACAGCAGTTTTGAGTTTCTAAGTAGCACATCCAGAGTATTGCTAAATTTATAAGGAAATCTTTTAATTTAGTTTAAGGTGTTAATATGTTTTCTACTACAGATTAAGGTTACTATGGTAACTAATCATTTTGGCCAGGTGAAGAGGTTGAATTTAATTGTCCTCTTTTCGGATGTTAATTTTTGCACCTGGGGAGAAGAACTTGCCTGGACTTGTTTTAGTTTCAGTTTCCCTTCTGTGTAGGCTTGCAGAGAATATGCAGCTGAGAGAAATCTCTCCTCTCAGCAAACAGCCTTTAAATATGTTTGTTTTCTGTAAATAAAATTATTTTTATAGAAATGCCTGGTGTGTGACTTTTCTGATCTCTCCTGGGCCAAATGCTTTCTAGCACTCTGCCAGCATAAGGATCCTGCCTGAAAACAGTTTTGATGATTTGCTTTGCCAAAACAGAGGAGGAGGAGGAGGAGGAGGAGGAGGAGGAGGAGGAGGAGGAGGAGGAGGAGGAGGAGGAGGAGGAGGAGGAGGAGGAGGAGGAGGAGGAAGAGGAAACAAAACCAAGGGAGTAAACTTAACACATTGCTGATAATTTGCAAGAATGGTTTAAGTCAGGTGCTTGCTTCTAATAGGAAGGTTTCCATGAATTTTAAAAGGGTTTTTATTCTTAATAAAATAGTGAGTAATGTGCTAGATGATACACCATTAGATGGCCTCAGAATTGGCTGAATGATAACACCCCAAATGAGCTCTTTAATGGCTCCACTTCAGTTTGAAGTATCAAATGGAGGAAGAATTTGTTCTACTATTTGGAGTACTGTGTTCTACTCTTTGGAGTACCATTTGGAATACTGTGCCAGTTGTGAGCATCACAGTTCAAAAATAACAGTGACAAACTGGAGCATGTTTAGAAGAGGTTCACCATGGTGGTGAAGGGTCTGGAAACCAAGCCTTGTGAGGAATGGTTAAAGGATCTGGATGGGTTTTGATTACAATGGAGATGTCTGAGGGGAGATATGAAAGCATCTGATGATTATGTGATTAAAATGATTAAGAGGTCAGACAGTAGAGGCAGTGGACTTTATTGCCCCAAAGGGCATGTCCAGAACCAATGGGTTAAAACTACAAGGAAGGAGATTCATGCCATGTCAGGAGGAACTTCTTGACTGTATGAGCTATTAGCCAGTGGAATAGGCCACCCCATGAAGCTGTGAGCTTTTTTATTTTAGCAGTCTTCAAACAAAGGCTGGATGTTCAACTGTCACATATGCTGTAGTGAATTTTGCACTGAACAGGGGTTAGATTGGGTGTCCTCCAAAGTTCCTTCCAACTCTATGCTTTTATTATCATAAATACCACTGGGAGGGTAAACTATCACCAGGAGGGTAGCTCTAATTCTGTCCAAAATCTTTAAATTCAAAGTGTCTAGAAAGAGAAGAAGTAATGGCAGCAGCAGCAACTATGCTGGGCACTGTTCCAAATATCCTGAAGCTAAAATGTTAAGAGAAGAATGTGCCAACTTTCCTGTTAACTACTATACAAAAAGCTGTCATTCTCCAGAGCTGAGTAATACAAGGAGCTTTCCAAACAACCAGTGTCACTTGATTCAGAAAGAGGGCTGTTACTTGGGATCCCCATCTAAGAAGCACTAAAGATAACATGATGATGATGATGATGATGATGATAAGATGTTTCAATTGACCTACAGTTCTTGATAACCAAAGCTCATTCAATGAAATTGGGAGCTCCACTGGTCTCACTACAATTCATTTACATTTACATTTATATTTGTGTTCCATGGGTGTCTATAATAATGTATTTCTCTCCCTTTCTCCCTCTCGCTCCTGTCTGTCTGTCTTATCTGTCTATTTCAATGTGATCTTCAATAAATCCTGTAGCTATAGCATTGCTCTGTCTTTGTAGGGGGTGGGGATGGGGGAGACTCAGGACTTGGGGATCCCTGAATTATAATGGGCAGTTTTTTGGCCCAAGAGCTGAATTTCCCCTTGGAACATTTCACAGATGTTAGAACATAAATGGTCAAAGTCTCTTAAAGCATCTTCTCCCCAAAATGCCTATCTCAAGGTAAATGATGTGGTGAAGGAAGAAGATATCTGTTCATCTCATTGCCAGATTGTTCTTTGACTCTTTATGTATGAAGACAGGGACTATTTCTTCAGGCAGAGAGAAGCTCAAAATGATCTGAATGGGAGAAGCAAGGGTCCATGTAAGAAGGAGACCTCTTTCCAAAGCAATGTGGATGGGGAAGATTCATGACCACATCCTGTCTTCAGGAGGAGGTTTCCTATCCCTGGTTTAGAGAGTGCTGAGCTGATGGACCAATAAAAGTCACTTGGTATAAATACACTTTTCTGTGAAATACAGTATAGACAAATCTGTCTGCAATCTCAGACTGGACTAAACATATACCATTCCTTTGTTCCTTGTGGAAGAGTGCAAGATGAGCTTCCTAGCCTATGATCAAAGATACTTTGCTACTTGTATTCTCTATTAAATGCAGTCGGGTTTCAGCAGCCCTAAAGAAGTGTTGACAGAATGGAAAATTTACTTTTTGGCAAGTGTTCTATTAGGAAGCATTCATTTTTCCAAAGGATAGACGTTTGAGTATTTTCAATAGAAGATAAATGTGGCATGCAAGATGACTGCTTCTACTTGTTGAGGTTGTTGGAGGTGGTCATTGGAAAACAAATGTTATATGTATCAGAATGAGCTAATTCAAGGAAGATAAATATCTAGATTACTTTTAGGCTGCATGAACCTTTAATATTAACTCTTCGTTGGTACTTGGTCCTCTTCTGTGGACTTAAGCAATGGCAGAAAAGCCTCCAATATCAGACATTTCAAGCAGCCACCTGGCACTGCAGTGGAAGGAAGGAAGGAAGGAGGGAAGGAAGGAAGGGAAGGAAGGAAGGAAAGGAGAGGTCCATAGTAGCATTACCCATGGACCCAACTGGGACTCTGCACAAAGCTGCAAAGAACCAATTCTCTTTGGCAGTGGGAGGTATGTTTTCCAACAGTCTTCTCTGGAGCTTGGGCTTATATCTGAACACAAAGAATGAGTTCTCTTTCAGTGGCAAGACAACTATCACATTTGGCCATAACTGCTTTTGTAATATGAATTTAAGAATCTTGCTAAATCAGACAGTTTGGTCTAGTGATCAAAGGCACCAGGCTAGAAACCAGGAGACTGTGAGTTCTAGTCCCGCCATAGGCCTGAAAGCTGGCTGGGTGACCTTGGGCCAGTCCCTCTCTCTCAGCCCAACTCGCCTCACAGGGTTGTTGTTGTGGGGAAAACAGGAGGAGGAAGGAGTGTTAGGTATGTTCGCTGCCTTGAGTTATTTATAAAAATGATAAAGGTGGGATAGAAAATAATAAATAAATAAATAAATAAATAAATAAACCTTTTCTACACAAGTGAAGTAGGTATCCCTTTTAAATTGGTAGAGATGATTCCTCATATAGAAATGAATTCTGTACTTGGTCAGTCCTGAGTCTACCACCTTTTAGCATATAGGATGACCCAGGTTTATTCAGGTATTTGAGAGGAGGAGAGAAACATCTGTGGGGGGTTTATACCATTCACACCATGAATAAACCTATTTTCCCTTTTGTGTTCCATAAATACTTCTATTGAAAGCCCTTTTGTTCTCTGTACAGGAGTTTCTTCAGTCCCCTGATGATTTTCCCTACTTTTTCTTATCCATCATCCAGTCTGAGGTGTGACAATCAGTCCTGTACCTAGTGTGGTGGCTTCATAGTTTATATAAACATGTTGCAAGGGGGCAGTAGACATCCACAACCAGGGCAGATCCTGGAGATAAAATGAACAACAGATGCCAGGATTACACCAACATACAAAGCAGATGTTGGTTGCTTCTCCTGGCAACAACAGATGCCAGGAGAATCAACAAGAGGAGCTCTCACCCAAATCAGCCAAGACAGAGAGTGGCAGGAGAGGCCCTTCATCATGGCATATCTGTAAGTACGTGTTATTTAGCACCCATGTTTATGGTCCCGGGCTCCCCCCTCCCATCTGGCAACAGGAAATGGTGCCAGGGAGCTTGATCATGAGATTGACATTTGTGTATTCCTATCAGTAGAAGCATGTGTGTAGGACAGAGGGGTTCCTTCTGCTCCCCAAGCTTCATGCAATACATCTATTGATGGGAATGGGAAGTTTGTTGCATGATCAGGGAGAGCAAAGGGTTAATTACCTTAATAGCAAGAACGGAAAGGCTACTTGTGTTGGAAAGGGGAGGCACAGGCTTCTTATTTCCTCAGCCTGGCAGCCCGTGAGACTGTGCGGCGTCCTTGGGAGAAACAGCTGGAAGAGAGCAGCTTGACCAGTGAAGGAATTCTGGCGCTGGTCAGCCCTGCAGATTAATTTTTACAACAAAACCACTGCAAGAATGGCAGTTTTATTTTCAACCTCTCTCTTAGGACCCCTACCCCAACTTCACCTTTTTCACAGCTGTCACACCCTGGATTGATGTTTACCCAAAGCTTGTATCCACCAGGGTCTCAAATTTTCTTTCTGGGTCTGCCTCACAAACTCAAGTCACAAGAGCGCGTAGATGAAGTCTGGATTTTTTGTTACTGTATAACGTCAGTCTGTTCAGCCTGATGTTTAAGACTGCGAGTAGAAATCAAGCAGAGTTGTTTGGAATGCTAAAGAGCCAAGCCTGAATTTTGCAGACAGGATCAGAGCAAGAATCATGACCCACCTCAAGGGCAGCACCCGTGCTTTTCCTACAACACCCCAGGATGGGAGAGAAGGGTACTGCCATTCCTTTTCTGGTCATGCTGGTTAATTAGGTGTCAATTTTCAGGATAGTTTTGCCTCACACAATTTTTATAGAGAAGTAAAAGATCTCATGGTTACATTTGCAACGTATGTTAAATTTGGTGGACTTTAATCTGGGTTATTTTTACTGTGGATTCAGGTGTTGGGCACACCCACCCCATTTAGTTCATTTAAGATTCACTTTATCATGCAAACCCAAATTAAAATTTATTTGTTTATTTAAATATGATCAAGGTCCAGCAAGGTAAAGAAACAGAATTAACAACTAAATACAAAAAAGCAGTGTATCAATTGTACAATATAAAACCTAAAAATTAAGATGTAAGAATAGAATGTAGGAAAAATTGAATAGGATATGATAAAATGATGTAAAACATAAAATAGAAATAGAACAAATTAACGATACAATAAAAGAGGAAAGATGCTGATAATGTCATCACTCCAAGATTAGGCCTTCTTATGGAAACCTAACAAATGGGTTAATTCAAGGACCAAGCTGAGCATTTTGTGTGAGATTTGATGGAGTTTTTAAAGGTTAATAAAAGAACTCCAAGCAGCTAACAGCAATCTTGCAGAGTAGAAGCGTGGACCAAAACAGAACTTGCACATTAAGCTTAATTAGGTTCAAAAATAAATACAGTCTTCACACACTAGTTAGACGAAGAAAAATAGAGATAGCTTACTTTTATTCAGTAGATCTGGATACAGGTAGGCTCATAGTAGAAGGCACTTAATCATCACTAGTTCTTTGTAGCAGAGGATGGTTGGGGGAGGGCTGCATTCCTGCAGCACCTCCAGCTTGCATGTGTGCCAGAAGAGTAATGGAGATTGTTAATCCCCAAGCGCAAGAAGAAAGAGGAAGTGGAAATCAGGTGACCCATGTGACATCCCACAAGCACAATAGTTTGCTAGAAATACTCCCTTATACTTATGAGACAATGCTGAGTTGACCCCTGATAATTCCGACAAGATTGACCAAATCTTGTTGGTCTTGTTGGTCTTCATCTGGTTTCTGTGGAGGATTTACAAACATTTTATTTAGTCATTCACTCATTCAACTTGCATCCTGCTAAATCCTGTAGAGCTCTCATCGATGAACAGTATTGTACACTTAAACATCCATAGTAAGTAAGTATATAATAAGAAATCTACACTAAAATTATTGTAGATATCAAATTAATGTAAAATTGTAGGTGTAAAATTAAAAACACATTTAAACCATTCACTGTAAGATAAGAAATAAAACATCCACACAAAGTAACCCATTCCAAATGAAAAATAATCAGTCCAACATTGCCATTAAACCCATTCAACCACTCTGGCATTCAATCCATCTGAAAAAAGCAAAAAACAAACAAACACAGAAAAAGTCACAAAAATAACACATTGGAATTAAAAACCAGCTTAGTTTAAATTCCACTGAGGATTTAATATAGACTCTAGAAATGTCCGTGCATGAAGGAAAGTTGTACAGTGATGTGAGCTACAGATGCAACAAATGTGATATGAGCTACAACTACCACAAAATGAATTGCATTTGATAGATGTGTCAGCTTGTGGTTGGAGATTAGAATGACAAAGTAGGAAATAGTAAGAGGAAAAATTAGTTGGACTAAGAGAACAGAAATGAAGCAGGAGAATAACTTATCTGTTCCTGCCAATCCAATAATTTCTTCATTGCTAACACAGCCTTCAAACAACCCAAATAAAACTTTATACATGGTCATCACCTGATGGAGTACAGACCAATCAGTATTAGTAGTTCAGGAAGAACTCAGTTATAAAGCAAAGTTGTAGCCAGAAGCTGAATTTGAAAGCGATAATGAACTACTCATGCACAAGTTCCAAGCTAAAGCAGAAGAACAAAGCCAAGCAGTTTCCACAGTATGATCTTAAGTGCATACCCTCCATTTTCAAAGAGAGCATCAGGAACTGCTTTGAAATCCTGAACCTTATTGATAAGGAACCAGAAGAACAGTGGAATGAAATCAAAGAAATTGTTAAGATAAATGTGAAAAGGGACTGCTAAAGACCAAGGAATAGAAGAAAGCAAACTGGATGTCAGAACAAATGATGGATATTTCCAAGTAGAGAAGCCAACATCAAGAAGGCCAAAGAACTCAGGGAGGAAATGAACAAAGAATCTTAGAAAGTTGTTAGAAGAGACAAGAAGCAGTATTACAATAATGTATGTAAAGGCATCAAAGATGGAAACAGATACAGAAAAACAAGGAAGTCTTCCAAAAGATCTCTGACCTCAGAAAGAAGTTCCAACTTCAAGCTGATGTGTTAAAGGATGCCAATGGACTGACAGTAATTGATTCAAAGAAGATAAAACAAAGATGGAAGTAGTATAATGAAATTCTATACAGTAGAGATGTCAACATCTAAGATACCTTAGAAGGTATTCCCTATTTATAAGAACTTGTAGTACTAGAAGATTAAGTTAGATCTTCACCAGTCAGAAGGCAACAGGAATTCATGGAATATCTACAGAAATATGGCAAGCAACAGAAAAAGAATCTAACCAAACTATATTAGCAAATATGGCAAAAGACACAGTAATCAACAGATCAGAAGAGATCAGTCTACGTACCCATATCAAAAAAAGGAAACTTAATAGAGTATACAAGCTATTGTACAATATTCTTAATCTCACATGGCTAGCAAAATAATGCTTAGGATCATCCAACACAGTTTAGAGCCCTACATGAAAGAGAGATGTCAGATGTTCAAGCTAGTTTTAGACAAGGTTAAGAAACAAGAGATTAGTGTGTGTGTGTGTGTGTGTGTGTGTGTATATACATCAATAAGAAACCAAACTAATGACAACAGGTACAGCAACCAGCCTTAGAACTGACCATCAACATCGTGAAGTGGTGGATAGCTTCTGCCTTTTAGGACTGGTTATCAACAATAAAAGAACTGTCAGTCAAGAAATATGCTGCAGAACAGCATTTGGTAGAGTAACAATGAAAGCCTTGGAAAAGATATTCAGATCCTGGTATTCTCTGGAATCTTCTCCAACACCAAAGTTCCAAAGTGTCAATATTATTTCTACCCTGCTTCTTCAAAGTCTAAGTTTTGCTTCGATGCAGTATCACAGGGAAAATAATTGCCTGCACAATTTTGATCTTTATAGATATAGACCCATCACAGCATTTGAACAACTTTCCCTCGGCCTCCATCATTACCTTACCAAGTGCTAGACTTTGACACATTTCTTGAAAATCAGGAGTATGTATTGGTGGGGATCAGGACCAGGGCTGCAACTAGGGTCTGTGTCACCCGGGACAAACGTGGATTCCACGCCTATTTTGGCACCCCCCCAGTGCTCATTTTGGCGTGCCCCCCAGCACGGTGCCTGATCAGGACAGTAGTTCAGTGATGGGCTGGGGTTTGAGGTAGCTTCATAGAAAGAGTGGACAGTACCAGGCCATAAATTAAAATGGGTTTGATTTATTTGACATTTAATTAAAATGAAATAATATGTAATTACTATGCTCATTCTTCATGTGCTACTATGAGGTAAATATGAGCAGCTGCTTCCAAGTTCCTGGAAAGAGTACTTGAGACAGTGCAGTCTGGGAACCTTAATTGGCATAACAAGTTAGTACAAATAATAAAATACAAATATTCTTACCAATCCATGCCTCAATAAGTAGAGCCAAAAGGCAAACTCACTCAACCAGGAACAGTGACTAATTTAAAAGCATATCCAATTGACCAATGGGAAGTACAGTATCTTTAGTGGGAAATATCTTCAGAAAAAAACCATGTGCAGTGAAAACCTACCTGGATGGATTCCAGTGGATCTCTAGGAAATTATTCTAGGCTGTGGCTTTGGTCAATTTCATCCATACTTAAGGCAGAAAAGGGCACACTGCATCCTTCAGATCTAAAGGTGTAAAGGTTGCCTATTCTAAAACATCATCAGACTCATAAGTAGGAATTCAAAGATATCTGATTTATTAAAGAACAGCATGCAGGATCACAGAGAAAGCTGAGAATGATGAAAGCGCGCCAAATTCAAACTAAAAACCCTCGGTGCAAATGAAATCCCTCCCCCTGTAGAATCTTCTCAAGTCCACAATCCCAGGTGCTCCTAACGGTTCCTGATCTGCGGGAAAAGTCCTTGAGCAGAGAAAATAACCCAAACACATTCCATTGTCCTGATTTCACGTACAAGGTCTCACAGCAGCTCCCTCCCAAACAGAAACGCACATCAGTGCCATGGCATGTGAAATGTTACGATGTATAAACTACATTGAATCAGTGAACATGACAAAAGGAGGGTGGAAATAAGTGAAGGTGGAATTTATGTAGGAATTGGAAATGAAAAGCCAAATCAAGTCATGCCTGATGCCTACGAAGTATATGGACAAATGCTTATTATCCCTGGTGACCTCTGTGGCATGCCAGAATAGCCACTGATCATCATCTTTGGACAGGAAATTTGTGTATGTGTGGGTTTATGTGCATGAAATCTTGAAGGTATCTAGCTGAAAGTCTGCAGTGTTAATGTTCTCTAAAGGATCTAGTATCCCTGTTCTTTGCATCCCACTTTGTTTGCAAATATTGAAGCTCAGGTTTAACCCTGAATCTTGCCAGCTTTGAATTTTGATTGACTTATCTGCACACCCCTAGATAAGCTAATGGTGAATGCAACCCACATATACAGCAAAATCCTTTCCCTGACCTAGCAGGACCATATCATTAAACAATTTTTAAGGTCACTACCAATGCTTTGAAACTAGGATCAGAGCCAACCACTGCATCAGAGAGCTCCCATCTTTGTAACTGGAGGATTCTAGTCGGGAAATCAATGTGCAGCAATCAAAGGCAGAGATCAGAAAGCTAAACAAATCTAATCTAGTTCAATACAAAGTATTGTATTTATTTTTTAAGGCAAATGGTGCCTCCCATAAGAGATAAGGATGAAAGGGAAGCAAAAACAGGCTTGCTTGGCTGTCCTTTCCAACAGCTTAGACATCCTTTGCCTAACTCCAAAAGCCCTGTTGAAAGGAATCTAGGAGAAGAAGTAAGGCAGGCAAAGTCAAATAGATGCCTCACTCTCTGCCAGCTTCTACAATCTCACCATGGAGCCATTTAACATCGCTTGAAAGAAAAGTCTTAGAAGTTTGAAGGAGAAAAGTGTTGGGGAAGGATAAGGAATCCTATGAAATGAGATATTAAATGCAAAATGGCAAACAATTCCTACTAGAGGGAACATGGGCGACATTTAAATAGTCCAGTGTGGCCATACTTAGAGCTTTCTAAAATATTGAAAAGGAAAGGAGGCATGTATGGAAGGAGGAATGGAAGGAGGTGAGCATAACCAAACAAGGATACAAGGCTACCAGAAACTGTAGAGGTTAGAATGAGCTGAAGCTTGCAAAATGTGCCCAAAATAATAGCAAAAAGGGTTTGGGGTAGATGAGTAATGAAAGGAAAGGCAAAGAAACAGTTAAGTCTGTTGTGAGAACAAAGGAGCAACAGATGATGGCAACAAAGCAGAATAACTTAATTTGCTTTTTATGCCTGTATTCACTCAGAAGAAAAACGAAGCCCTAGCTAGCCAATGTTGTGCCCCTGACAGAAGGAGGAAGCTGGAGAAGCTAAAATAAAACTTAATTAATTTAAATAAATGCAAGTCTCCAGAGCCAGATGAATTACATCCTAAGGAACTAGCAAAGGTGGTCATAGAAGCATTAACTTTATTCTTGATTTTTATCTATTTTATTTTATTTTATTTATCTTTGATTTTGATTTAACCTTGATTATCTTTGAGAACTCCTGGAGAAGTCGGTAAAGTCCCGGAAGGACTGAAGAAAATTTTTGAGATTGTTGTCCCTATCTTCAAAAAGGGAAAAGGGAGGATCGAGGAAATTTCAGACTTGTCAGCTTCACGTCTATATTGGGCAAAGTTTTAGAGCATGTTATTAAACAGCATGTTTTTGAGCACTTAGATATGAATGCAACAACTAACAGCAGCAGCATGGATTGGTCACAAGCAAGTCATGCTAGACTAAATTGATCTTTTCTTGTCAGGTTTTTAGAATATTTTGCTTTCTTTTTGTCATTTAAATGATTTAAACCTGTTTCTGTATGCTTCTTGAAAACAGCTACCAATATTTGGGATTGGAAGTTGGGACTGCATAGAAATGATTTTGGTGCAAAATATGGCCCAGAAGTTCTATGTTGCTCACTTTTCAATAAACAGCCAATGCAAATTCACTACCAAATTGGTGGCCAGGATAATTAAGTGGATGATTTTTCCAAATCACTCCTTCATAAGGGCTCTTTCATAAGAAATGAGAGTAGCACTGGTGATAAAAATACCAGCTTTGCTCAGATTTCAAATCCACCACAGGAGAAGAAAGCACAAATAAACACTCACTCTTGATCCCAGCTGTCCTGCCATTATACTGGTTGAGAGGTCCTGGTTACTTGCCCAGCCTGTCCAATCAGGCAGAGTTGGCATGCTCCAGGTCCCACCTGATGGGACCTAGCAAAAGTGCCTTCTCTATTGCAGCACCTGCCCTCTGGAACACTGTCTTCCTGATGTACATCTGGTCTCCACCTTGGACATGTTCAACAGACCTATAAAGAGCTGACTCTTCACTCTCTGGCTTTGGATTAGAATGGGTGATGGGCCCTTCATGTTTGATTGTCTTTGAATGGTTGCTTTTCTTATAAAGTTTGGTGGGTTTTTTTTAATTGTATTTCATAATGTATTGTTTACAGCATGCAGCTGAGAGTCATAGTAGAGCTGGACAGCCAAATCCATCCATCCATCCAGTAAGCTTTATCCAGACTGGTGCAAATCCCTCATCTTGAATTGCACGTTGACTTATATCATTCCTCTCTTTCTGAACTGGTGGCTGTCTGCTGCATCTGCCGTGTTTGAAGATGTCTCATAGTAGAAGCAAATTCTATGCAGGGAAGCATGGGCTGGATTTTTACTTTCTGCCTGAACTGCAAGAACAATTAAAAGCAGAGAATGATTGGAAGCCTCTATTTATACACAGTGAGAGGAACATGCCAGATAATGAATGCTTCCATTTAGAAACGTGACACAGATTTGCATTTTGCTCAAAGGGAGGCTAATATAACTGCATGCAGGTAAGTGGAAGACAGGCAATTTAATCATAGAACGCTTCTGTCTCAATAAACTGTAACTGCATGGTAACCAATGGAAGAGTATATAGCCCTGCTGAGAAAAATCTTTTTATTAATGGAAAAATGGTTCCCATGACAGCCTATGCTTCCAAAGCAATCTCTCAGCTCAAATGTTCCCTCTTTACTTTCTATAATTATAGCCCATGGATTACATGTTCAGAAAATAAACAGAAACAAGCATGGGAGGATCATGACTCAAGTGTGCAGGCCTATTGATTCCTCTCTCTCTCCATTTTATATCCCACTTCTCAACAGGAGAGAACCCTTAAGATTGCTCATGACATCAATAAAATGCAGTATTAACGGGTAGGCCAATGTCCACAATCTAAGAAGTAGATCTGGGTGGAGAAATCTTCTTGCATTTTTTTTCTTCCAGTTCTTAATTAGATGAAACAACATATGCTTTAGAAATGTCTTTCAAAGGGGAAGAAAAGTTGGGCAAAATTCTCATGGAGCAGGTCATGTTCTTGCCTTTAATTAGATACAAGATGGCCAAGGGATGTGTATCCATTTTCTGGTTTTCCTTGGACGTTCTCTTCAATTAATCCAAAGAGAAGAGCTCAGAAAGGACCTCTTTTCAGATGAGGATTTGTGGGTGGGCAGCATTGAATCTTTGGAGCGTTGCAAAGCTGTGTACTGGAAACAATAACATCTGAAACAGCACCTCCCAACAAATTTAATAACTGGTTAAGTTCAAAAGCACTCCCAGGAGAAATTCAAAAGAAATTGTCAACCATCTTGAGAATATGAAACAGCAGCTTCTTTTGAAGAGGGGGAAAAAAATCAAGGAAAGTTAAATTCAGGAGTATTAATAAAATGTCTCTTGGAAGTTATGGACCCTATGTGGGAACACATTAGAAAGTTGGCAGGTACTGTTACGGATTTGCTTTCAGATGGTTGTACACAGACTTTGAGGCAACTTCTAGATTCCACTTGGAGGAGGGATAAAGATATGGGAAGGGCATGTCTGCACTGCACCCTTAAGCTGTTCTTGTCCTGTAGTCATCCTGGCTTGACTCTCAGGCTAGATCAGCATTTTATGCTTGGCCCATCACTAGTACCATCCAGTCCCCTCTTCCTGAGTGCAGGAAAGGATGACGTCTTCCTTCTTCCTCTCCCAGCCCATCACAAATGTACATCATTCCCATGTGTTTCAGCTTGATTTCAAAACTGCTGTTTTCTGACCTGAGCTGTCTTAAGCTTCTTGGAGCAGATGGCCTCCAGCACTTTGTTTTCTTCTAGTAGCAGCCTCAGCTTTGATTTGCTTTAGTGCCCTGGTGGCCATTTTGTCCTGGGCTGCCAGGCCACTGTTGGCTGGCAGTTGCTGCTTTTTTGTAATTTTGTTATTCATGCAACAATGGCCTATTCTACTCCATTCAAGCCTTATATATCCCAGGGAGCACCTTTTTGGTTTCTGCCCAGGCTGGCCAAGCTGGGCGAAGCATGTTCCTCTTGCTTCCCATACTGCAAAACTTCCTTTCCTTTATTATTCCTTTTAAACACAACTTTAAGTTGCAATAGGAACACTGCTACCTTGCATTCAGGAAGCCAAAGGACCTTGATGCATAATTTCCAGGGACCTACGCACAGCAACATAGGAACAAGGGAACAAGCTGTTCCCTATTGTTTTGACTGCTGTAGCATCAGAGCAAGGGTGGTACTATAAGAGAAAGAAAGAACAAAAGAAACAAGGGGTCTACAGGAGTGTCTGAAGATGTGAAGTCATCTAACTGTGCAAATACCTGGGAAAGCAGAGGAAAAGTGAGGAGAGAATGATTCCTAAAAGGTAAAGGCAGGATTTGGTAGATGGTCCACACAGAAGCCAGACAGTGAGGTTTGCCTTCATTGCAAGGATGAGAAGGGCAAGAAGCAGGGGAATGACCAATCCAGTCTTGAAATAGATGCCCATGGTCTGGGCTGGGCACCAGCCTGGCCCTGTTGCCAACCCACAGCAATCCTGAATTTCTTAAGAAACAGTTGGGAGCAGCACAGGAGATGGGCAACTTAGGCTGCAGTGGAGAAGTGGCCTAAGCTGGTTGAAGAAAATCCTGTCTAGACTGAGACTCTTTGACAATGGTTTCCCATTGCTGTTGTGCCCTTCCATTGGTCTGTTCCAGGAAAGCAATGGTATATATGTGTGTAAGTTTGCATGTTTGTGTGTATACACAAAATTAAAATCTCTCTGTGGGAGATAATCATTAGAACAGGGGAAAGAAGCACCCGCCTCCTGGCTGAATTCAGCCTGCCAACAAATATTGCTTGATCTGTTACTGAGCTGCGCATAGGTCAATCAGGCTGCTGCTGGCTGGGGGTGTCCACAGGAGGGGTGTGCCAAATGACAGAGGCAGCATTGCATCAATGTGATGTAAGTTCTACCCCTTTGGGGCATGTATTGTGATGTCACAGGCACATACGACAGGTTTACAAGTCCTGGATCTTGTGGATCTCTCTGCCATATTGGACACTTGCTTTGCCTGAACTATTCAGAAAGGGGTGATGATCTAGATCAGTGTTTCTCAACCTTGGCAGCTTTAAGATGTGTAGACTTCAAGTCCCAGAATTCCCCAGCCACCATGCTGGCTGGGGAGTTCTGGGAGTCAAAGTCCACAGATCTTAATGTTGCCAAGGTTGAGAAATATTGATCTAGGTTATCAGCAAAATCAGTGCTGATAATCTAGAATAGCAGGACTTCTAAAGGAGCGTGTATCAAACTCCTGGCAACAGTAGACCACAAAAGGGAATGATATCAATCAGGATGGCTACTGAATCTTACAGGAGCCCTAAGACTACTTTATGGAAGGGACTGCTTCTGGAAATCCATTCACTATGGTAGCCCAGAATTACACAGAAATTAATTTGTCCTGCTTTAAAAGGACTTAGAGCTGGATTCAATGTTGGTTTATTCAAACATCCTTCCCATGGAGTTCAATGGGATTTCACTTCTGACTAGGTATGCAGATAATATAATTAAAGCTCCATTTCCTCCAAATCATGACAAGCCCCTTGCAAGCATTTTCAAAGTCTTTGGCTACAAAATTCATTGAGAACAGACTTTTTGTGGGGTGGAGATGTGTGCTGTGAAGGTACAATTCATGGTTTCCTGTAATCC